>NC_134456.1:134045937-134387187 GCF_047948215.1 Lycorma delicatula
ATTTTGCAATATATTGCCATTACACACTACCGGTGAGGCTATGTTTGTTGTTAATAATTTTATCGAAGGCAATGGAATTAACTGGGATAAATGTGTTGGGGTGTTCACACATGCCGCAAAGACTATGGTGGAAAAGTTTAAGGGACTTGTGGCAAGCATTCAATCCGCTGTGAAATCGGCTCACTGTAGTATTTATCGTGAAGCGTTAGCCTCACATACTATGCCTACTTATATAAAATCCGTTTTTGATGATGTAGTAAAATAAAAAAAATTAATAAATCTCGGCCTCTTAATTCTCGCATGTTTACTACACTAAGTCAAGAAATGGAAGTGAACATGAAAATTTGCAGCTTCATTCTGAGGTTTGTTGGTTATCACGTGATAAATTATTAACACGGCTGTTTCAGCTGCTTGACGAGGTGAGGATGTTTCTTCTTGACTTCAAATTTGAACGTAAATATTGTTTGTAGAACTTTGCTTGGCTTACATGTCTTGCGTATTTATCTGACGTTTTTAGCTTTCTAAATGCTGTAAGTTCCATCCTTCACGATTCGTCTTTAACAGTGTTCTTCGTTCAGGACAAGACTGAAGTAACAATAAAGAAATTAGATTTATGGTCACGCCGAGTTGCTAATCGAAAATTCAGTTCATTTATCTCTCTCAGTGAATGACTTTCTTGCAATAAATGATGGTCAACTCTCGTCCGATATCACTGAAACATAAAATAATATCTTGAATCATTAGCAATGAAATTAAGGGAATATTTTCCTTCCTGCAGTGAAATAATAAATGGATGAAAACCTCCTTTGTGGTTACAGAAAATAGCCTTCCTGTTAAGGTAGAAGAGGATCTGTTAAAATTATCGTGTGATTCCAATTTGAAAATTGTATTTCCTACTATGACCTGCCACAATGTTTTTTGCATGCATGAGCGATGTATACAGATGTTTCGCAGACTTTATTACAAAACTTACTACCATTTTCATCAACGCAGCTGTATGAGTGTTCATTTTCTGTTTCAGTCTTCTTGAAGAACAAGATTTGCGACTTCGAGAATCTACAATAGACCAGACATCGGAAAACTGGCAGCTGCAAAACAATATAAACCGCCCCACTGACAACTCTTATGGTATGCCTGAAGATTTTTTTTCACAGTGACATCAGGTAAAATAATGTTAATTTTTATAATGTGTTCTCAAATACATTTACAACTTAAAATTGAAATGTAATTTCGCTATCATTTCTCGAGATGTTTAATTCGTTGCATTAATCAAATATTTAATCAAACGTACATTAAGTTGACGGTTAATTAGGAAAAATTTAGGGATCCATCAGAACATATATGGGCTATAAGGGGTCCGTGGCAATGTAAAAGTTGGAAACCTCTGCTCTAGACATTTAATTTGAAATCGTCTCCTGGACGGTAATACTCTCCTGAACTAATTTCAAATTTTGTTTTGATGGAGAATCTATCTCAGAAGAAATCGGCGCTGAAGATCCTTTTTGGGATTGTACTGCCTCATTATTTTTTATTCGTGAATCAGACGAAGCAGTGCTTGAACCTCACTTCCAGTGCGTGAACTTCAATGTTATTTTTCCTGATCAGACTTAAATTTATTTTGTTGCAAGCCAATTACTGGTGACTGTTGGTCACAAAATCGTGAAAATTCCTTTGAAATACAGATGTCAGTTTATTCTCTATGATATTTTCAATCATGCCCGTTAAGTTCGACGCGAGGCGATAACGCAACTAATCTGTGTTAACACTTGGCACAGGGAGTGATGCACTTATTAATAGTACCAAATTTTAAGTAATAAATTTATTTTTAAAAGTTGTTTCATTTTTGGAATTTGGAGGTCATAACTACGTCAGTTTTGGACGTAACGAAAAACCAAATAAAAAATAAATTATAGGAAATTGGATAAGTTTCCGAAATTATATGATATATACGTATATATATATATATATATATGTATTTAAAAGGTAAATTTAAAAAAGTAAACGTTCAAGAAACGAGCACTGAATAAGCGTTCTTAAAGAAGAGTAAAATTTATTATAGATCAAAAGTTCTATATTGGACAATTTTTATCGTTCACGGAACAACAAAAAATAGAATTCAAAAAATGTTACAAGCTTTAGAAAAGGTCTCTTAACATCCCTTAAATGTTTTCTAAAAATCAAGTAACTCTAAACGTGTTTCTGAAAAAAAACAATCGCACACCAGAACCGTTTACATGGAACTTGATACTTTACATGGTAAACTAGAATATGGAAAATTCTATTTTATTCTTATTAGTATCATTAAAATTCCACCGACGTAGGATAATAAATCTCTTTCTCAAGGCCGAATCCAGTGTGATGTTACTAGTTCTGTTTGCTTGTGCAATAGATATCGGTATTTAGATTAATCGAATCGAACCTGATTAATTCTACCATTTATTTTTATGTATAGTATTGTTATACATTCCGCAACATAATTACGTAATTATCCATAATTTTAATAAGATGTGCTTCTTCACCTTTGGTAGCATTGTAAACAAGCTATAAATAACAATAGCGAATTAAAAAAAAGGACTTAAAGCGGGATAAGTTATAAATAAATATACAGTATTATTAAATAAACTAATAAATTTGTATTGAATTGTATATATTAAGATCTCATTCCTTTCGCTCAAGTATGCGTTTATATTGGAATTATTCAAAATAAATGTAGAAAAGTTAATTTATTAAAATTAAGAATTTAATAAAACAGGATATTAAATAAAATATCTTCATTAGAAGGTTCTTGCATAAAAATATTTGTTTTACAGCATACTTTTTTTAACTTCGAGGCAATAGGAACGTACATGAACCTTCTTATATCATCTTTACAGATATATTATTACCCCAAATATATTATGAAAAAATGTTTTTCATACTACCGCTGAGACAAACAACTTCTTTACTATCTATATTTTCAAAGAATTATCCCATCTGTATTTTGTTAATTTTCTTCTCAATGATGAAACTAGAGAGAAATGTTTTATTTGCTTTTTGTCAAATAAAAAATTTAATTTTTTATTTCCTTGTACGAACTAAAGGAAGTGTTGTGATCGCGAAATATGTCGGTTTTCAGATTTCAACGGAAATTTCAATTTTGACTAGTTTCGGCGTGACGTCTGTACGTATCTCGCATAACTCAAAAACGATTATCCGTAGGATGTTGAAATTTTGTATTTAGGACTGTTGTAACATCAAGTTGTTCATCTCTCCTTTTGATTGCAATCAACTGAACCGAAAATGTCCAAAAAAAAGCCAAAAATCCCAGAAAATTTGGATTTTAGACTTTTTCTTAACTTCAGTAATAAGACCTGATTGAGAGGTTTTCATCGATATATCATAAGTGGTACTTATTTTCATTGGTTCCAGAGTTACAGCAAAATAAAATTTTAATTAATGAAATACTTGAATCTTACAAGGGAAGGCACATCGATTCGAATCAGGCTTCATTTTCTGTTTTTTTAATTTATTTTTTTTTAACTTAAATATATTGATTTATTAATATACCTGTGTGCTTTATTAATTAACCCGTGATTGTAAAAAAACCTTTTACAATAACTAATAATTCAATAATAACAATGAAAAAAATCAGAATTTATTAAGGAAATAAAATTTTATGTACTTTTAAAAATGTGTATATGTAACTGATTTGGTGAAACATCTGATTATTTAATACTAATTAAAAATTATAATTTAGAATCGTACTATTTTTGGATTTTTTAATTAATCCTATTTAATTGTCCTAGAATTTCTATTTGTCTACATTAAAAATAACTACAGAGTGACTGAAAAATAGACCCTCACAAGAACATCATATCCACTGAGGCATACATGCCCGATCTTCAATAAATTGTAAAAAATTCTTATCCTTTCGTTCATTACTCCTCTGATAATGTCGGATAATATACTCCCTAAGTCGAAGTTGATCATTTCGTTTGTTTTTTGTTGCCAACCATTTAACTGCTCTTTGGTTTGATATAATTCTTCTGATCTTTATTTGTGTACACGTTCTCTAGTTTCAACAATTGTGCAACTATCCACTTTATTAAAGATTTGGAGGATCGTATCTCACTTTCAAATGAAAGTTATAAGTTTAAATGAAGTGCAGCAAAAAATGTGTATATATAATTTAATAGGCGTACAAGGGTCACCAGAAAATTAAAAAATAACATTCTACGAGTCGGAGCGTGGAATGTTAGAAGCTTAAAAAAGGTTGGTAGGCTAGAAAATTTAAAAAAGGAAATGGGTAGGACAAATGTGGATATAGTAGGAATTAGTGAGGTTCGGTGGGAAGAGGAAGGCGACTTTTGGTCAGGTGATTTTAGAGTAATTAACTCAGCGTCAAATAATGGGCAGGCAGGAGTAGGTTTCGTGATGAACAAGAAGATAGGGAGGAGAGTGGAGTATTTCAAAACGCATAGCGATAGAATCATTGTAATAAGGATAAAATCAAAACCTAAACCGACAACGATTGTTAACGTCTATATGCCTACAAGCGCCCATGATGATGATGAGGTAGAGTGTGTATACGAAGAGATTGATGAAGCAATTAAACACGTAAAAGGAGATGAAAATTTAATAATAGTTGGAGATTGGAATGCAAGCATTGGAGAAGGCAAGGAAGGAAATATAGTGGGTGAATACGGGCTGGGCAAAAGGAATGAAAGAGGGGACCGACTTATAGAGTTTTGCACGAAGTATAATTTAGTAATTGCCAACACCCAATTTAAAAATCATAATAGAAGAATATACACTTGGAAAAAGCCAGGCGATACTGCAAGGTATCAGATAGATTATATCATGGTTAAGCAAAGATTTAGAAATCAACTCGTTGACTGCAAAACTTACCCTGGAGCAGACATTGATAGCGACCATAATTTGGTGATAATGAAATGTAGATTGGGGTTTAAAAACCTGAAGAAAAGATGTCAGATGAATCGGTGGAATTTAGAGAAGCTTGAGGAAGAGGAGGTAAAGAAGATTTTTGAGGAGGACATCGCAAGAGGTCTGAGTAAAAAAGATAAGGTAGAAAATGTAGAAGAAGAATGGGAGAATGTTAAAAAGGAAATTCTTAAATCAGCAGAAGCAAACTTAGGCAGAATAAAGAGAACTGGTAGAAAACCTTGGGTTTCAGACGATATATTGCAGCTGATGGATGAACGTAGAAAATATAAGAATGCTAGTGATGAAGAAAGTAAAAGGAACTATCGGCAATTAAGAAATGCTATAAACAGGAAGTGCAAACTGGCGAAAGAAGAGTGGATTAAAGAAAAGTGTTCAGAAGTGGAAAGAGAAATGAACATTGGTAAAATAGACGGAGCATACAGGAAAGTTAAGGAAAATTTTGGGGGACATAAATTAAAATCTAATAATGTGTTAAACAAAGATGGTACACCAATATATAATACGAAAGGTAAAGTCGATAGATGGGTGGAATATATTGAAGAGTTATACGGAGGAAATGAATTAGAAAATGGTGTTATAGAGGAAGAAGAGGAAGTTGAGGAGGATGAAATGGGAGAAACAATACTGAGATCTGAATTTAAGAGAGCATTAAAAGATTTAAATGGCAGAAAAGCTCCTGGAATAGACGGAATACCTGTAGAACTACTGCGCAGTGCAGGTGAGGAAGCGATTGATAGATTATACAAACTGGTGTGTAATATTTATGAAAATGGGGAATTTCCATCAGACTTCAAAAAAAGTGTTATAGTTATGATACCAAAGAAAGCAGGGGCAGATAAATGTGAAGAATACAGAACAATTAGTTTAACTAGTCATGCATCAAAAATCTTAACTAGAATTTTATACAGAAGAATTGAGAGGAGAGTGGAAGAAGTGTTAGGAGAAGACCAATTTGGTTTCAGGAAAAGTATAGGGACAAGGGAAGCAATTTTAGGCCTCAGATTAATAGTAGAAGGAAGATTAAAGAAAAACAAACCAACATACTTGGCGTTTATAGACCTAGAAAAGGCTTTCGATAACGTAGACTGGAATAAAATGTTCAGCATTTTAAAAAAATTAGGGTTCAAATACAGAGATAGAAGAACAATTGCTAACATGTACAGGAACCAAACAGCAACAATAACAATTGAAGAACATAAGAAAGAAGCCCTAATAAGAAAGGGAGTCCGACAAGGATGTTCCCTATCGCCGTTACTTTTTAATCTTTACATGGAACTAGCAGTTAATGAGGTTAAAGAACAATTTAGATTCGGAGTAACAGTACAAGGTGAAAAGATAAAGATGCTACGATTTGCTGATGATATAGTAATTCTAGCCGAGAGTAAAAAGGATTTAGAAGAAACAATGAACGGTATAGATGAAGTCCTACGCAAAAACTATCGCATGAAAATAAACAAGAACAAAACAAAAGTAATGAAATGTAGTAGAAATAACAAAGATGGACCACTGAATGTGAAAATAGGAGGAGAAAAGATTATGGAGGTAGAAGAATTTTGTTATTTGGGAAGTAAAATTACTAAAGATGGACGAAGCAGGAGCGATATAAAATGCCGAATAGCACAAGCTAAACGAGCCTTCAGTAAGAAATATAATTTGTTTACATCAAAAATGAATTTAAATGTCAGGAAAAGATTTTTGAAAGTGTATGTTTGGAGTGTCGCTTTATATGGAAGTGAAACTTGGACAATCGGAGTATCTGAGAAAAAAAGATTAGAAGCTTTTGAAATGTGGTGCTATAGGAGAATGTTAAAAATCAGATGGGTGGATAAAGTGACAAATGAAGAGGTATTGCGGCAAATAGGTGAAGAAAGTAGCATTTGGAAAAATATAGCTAAAAGAAGAGACAGACTTATAGGCCACATACTAAGGCATCCTGGATTAGTCGCTTTAATATTGGAAGGACAGGTAGAAGGGAAAAATTGTGTAGGCAGGCCACGTTTGGAGTATGTAAAACAAATTGTTGGGGATGTAGGATGTAGAGGGTATACTGAAATGAAACGACTAGCTCTAGATAGGGAATCTTGGAGAGCTGCATCAAACCAGTCAAATGACTGAAGACAAAAAAAAAAAAAAAAAAAAAACAAGGAAGCCATGAGAATAAATCTTTCCTAACGGAAAAATAATGAAAATCGTTTCAAAAAAAATGTTCCTAAATTCTAGTCCACTGTACTACCACATTAATTTAACCAGTTTCTTTTTAATTATCCAACTGTCGGGTTTGATGATATTCTCCATTCCTTTCTGTTCTGTGATAAGTTTCTTATTTCAACTGATTTACTACAGCCTACTTTCCCAAATACCTACTTGTAACGAATTTTGTATTCGAATCTTGTATTCGTAAATAGATTTTACACAGTCTTAATATATGACCTGCCGACCTATCAAACTAGTACCCTTTATAAAACTCTGCTATGAACTTCTCATATTATTAATATTCATTCCTCATTTTGAATTTTAAAATCTTAATTTTCAATATCCTACCGTAATACTACACTTCAAAGATCTTTAGTCGCTTTCTTTCTGTCTATATTTCACTATCCTAAGGCGCTACAAACCATACAAATGTTTTCATACCCTATACTAAAGTCCTAATCTTTTTTAAAAGTTAAACGTTTTACTCCATTAAACTGATGGTGCGATGGTCTTACATTCATCAGCTCTTGCTTCTTTTCATATAGTAACAATTAATTAATCTTTTTTTTCAGTCTGAGTTTTCATCACCTTTTCATTAATATATTAAACTGTCCTATTTGTAGAAAGTGTAGTGATTGAAATGCTACATAATCAATTCCTATTACTTTATTCTTATTGAGGTCTTTTACAGCTCTACGGAATTCAGATTCTAGCAGTCTCCTCTGAAAGTATCAGTTTTCTTTTTTCCTCTTATACACTGTATGATAATTTTTCACTTGTATACATCGCTTCTGTATATTCCTCCCGCCAATTAGAGGTGTTTCGTTTGCACCATTGTTATTAATAATTTTTTTTTATCTCGTCAAAGTTTTCTCTGTTTTTTAAATGCTACATCTAAATTTCTGGTAATCATATTTTTCTCACTTCAGTTTATCTCTCCGTTATTTTCACTTTTTTGCTCCGTTACGGTTTTACCTCCCAATAACCATTAATTCATTTCTTATATGTGGATACAACTCTCTGCCTTCATCATATTTTGTTTTCATACGTTCTTCATTCTTCCATAGGTATTAGTACATTTCTACACATTCATTCCATTCAGTTTCTAGTGATTCTTCTATTTTAGTAACTTTCAGTATTGTATCTATGATTGTAACTTACCTTTTTTTTTTTTTTGTCGACTTACAACAGATTCCGCTCGATATTGTGTTTAAGTTCGTATGCACCCTACCGTACCGATTAAACCTCCTGTCTCACCACCACCCCTCCCGGGGCCGAACTCGTAATCAAGCATTACTCAGCCACGGGAGGTTCGAGCTCAGGGGATCCAAAGTCCCCATGCTTCATCGCCGACGCCCATCTAAACTATTGACGCCAGCGCGGACAAATGACGACTCCGCAGGAGGCTGTCCTTCACCCCTTCGATCTCTGGTCAATCAACTTCTGCTCCGCATACGCTTGGCAGTCCTAAATTTCGTTCCGAAATTTTTGTCTAATAATTATATTATCTAACTGATATCTTTCTATATCTCCTGGTTTCAATTAACCGAAATATTTTCTTAGAAAAAAACATAGCCTGTAGAAATAAAATAGAGTTGGAGTTTGATACGATTAAATGTGAGTGTGTTTTTGAAAATATCTTAATTTTGTAATTATGCTTAATAAACTTTTATACTTTTTTACTGATTGGGTGAAGTATAATTTTGTATTGGATTTCTTTCAATTTTATTCATTTCTTATTCATTTAATTGACGTAAAAGAGGCCTCTGCGTTCAGAAAAACACTAATTATTATCTATATTATCTTATACCTGTCCAAATCCTTCAAAAATGAAGACAACATAGAGAAGCATTGGATCTATGTAACATGAACAAAAATATATTAAGATATTATTTTATTACATGCTGAAGCTGACACGCTTGTTTTCATAATTTAAACAAAAAATTGGTATTAATTACTTATATTTATAATAGTTTTACATTATTAATTTTTAATTATTATCAAACAAGTTAAATTATTTTTTTATAATTAAAATTTTTTACCTCATCTATTAAACGCTGCACTGCATTCATTCGGTTAGTTTTTATATATATATCTTGCATAGGCGTGATTGATTAGCATACATGTAGTCAAACCTTTTATTGAATTGATAAAGAAAAAACTTTACGTGCATTAATAAACACATAATTATTAGCAGTTTACTTAGCTTTACCAGTGCAATAACGTATAATAATGTAAAATCAGTCATTTTTTTCTTAATTCTCGATGTACAATGTTGCTAATGGTTTTTAAGCTACATTACCCTAGCTACTCTCGTCCGTTATTGCTTATTGCCTTTTTAACTGTATTACGGCGAGATTAAGATCTTAATCTTAATCTCGCCGTGATAAAGTACAGCACTTGTTTTATTGCTTATTTACTTCATTCTGTATACGACTAGTTCATTTGTTTTAAGGTTTTAATGTTATTACTACTTGAGAAGTTCATTCACCTTGACAGGTTTATTACTTGCAGTGAAGTATCCACTTTAACCATCTTATCCTATCTTACCTTATCTCCTCATAATAAAGGAAGCATATTTACTAGGTGATTTTTTGTGTTTAAAAAACATTGCGGGCAAAATCTTTTTCAGTCGAGGGAGAAAAAAAACAGAATTAATATTCAATTTGATCTCTCTCTCTCACCTACTCACCCACTCAGTCACTCTCTCTCTCTCTCTCTCTCACTCCCTCTCTCTCTCTCTCTATTCTCAGTTTGACCATTCCTGAGATGTGTGATTAATTGAAACCCAACCACCAAAGAACACCGGTATCCACGATCTAGTATTCAAATCCGTGTAAAAATAACTGGCTTTACTAGAACTTGAAAGCTGGAACTCTCGACTTCCAAATCAGCTGATTTGGGAAGACGCGTTCACCACTAGACCAAGCCGGTGGGTTTTTAAAAGATACTGAAAGCACTTTTTAATACCATTTTTAGATGACAATAGTTAATGGTGTTAGGAATTTATTTCTTAAAATACCTAATTTCAAAGAAAATGTTTTTTTTTTCTTAAAAACAAGAATAAGAAGCTACAAACACAGTAAAACCAGTCTTTAGCGGAATTGAACGGAACTCGCCAACATTTCCGTTAAAGATAGACTTCCCGTTAACGAAGCTTGGCTGCTCAATTTTAAACAAAGACTTTAGCCTGAGAAACCACATTAAACATGTCAGAGTCATTTCTAATTTCTACGTAGGTCATATTGCTGCAGTTCCTTTAAACGTTTGACAACATCTTGGTACAGGGGCGGAAATTGAGGCAGCTTTCTGAATTTAACTTCTTTCATGGGGAATGTTAATCCGTGAGGGGGATGTATGCAATAATACAAAATATCAAAAGGAAGAATAAAATATTTATTTAAAAAAGAAACTAATTTTGTAACAATAGTTTGAAAGGATTAGACGCAAATTGTTTAACTACAGCTTCAGCTAATTGCTCCTTGTTAGCGAAACCACCATTGTCGGTGAATGTTTTACATAGCTAACCCATTTAATCTTTTTTTCACCAATGGTGCTTCTTAGCCACTTATTTCGACGAAGGTAGCTAACTGAACTCTAGATAGTACTAGGATAAACGATTCGTTCTTTTTTAAAACCTCAATCATGTCTCGCGGCGCTTCCTTTACCTCATTCCACGCTTTGAACTACAATTCCCTTTCTCGTTCAGTACCTTCTACATTGTAGAAAGTTGCCAAGATGATATACTTTCATTCCATTACACCAATGAAACACCTCTCATGTTACTCGGATGGAAATTTATCGATGAAAATGCAGGTGATTTGTCTGCAGAAAATCTGACTTCTAAAGATTATATGATGGAATCCAGGTAAGGAATTATTAAAGACTTCCTCCAAAATTCGGATGGATTTTTAGCTGGATGATTACTTCTATGCTTGTATTAACCAGCAATGCGAGTGGCTGTTATACCATCGTTCAAATGCATTTTAATGTCGCCTGCTTCTTCTAAAATGAGTCGGGACGTTCTCCGCATCTTCCCGATGAACTCGTAGCTTGTCAAGAATAGTCTGAATGTGCTGGTTGGCTTTGATTATGTCAAGTGTCTTAAATTGAAGTGCATTTGCTATGGGTTCCAGTATAACGAAATATTAAGCAATTAATGTTACTGACACAATAAATGAAGATCTGCACGTCGCTCCATGCATTTAACAAACATTTTTTTCATGTTGCTACATTTCTCTCTTCAGATAAAATCTCTAATGCATTACCAATATCAACGAAGTGTTCCTTAAAAACATGGATGTTCTTGTATCTCTCTGACCACCTAGTCCCATAATTTAGGAATGCTGGCAATAAGTTTGCGTCGTAAGACGAACTCGCAAAAAAAATGTGATTATTTCCTTGATAGTTCCAACCAGTTTCGAATTTCTGGGATAACGTTTAAGTAGTTCACGACAAGGTTAAGCTTGAGAGAACAGCAATGGAAGCAGAAGGCTTTTTTTTACTTTTGTCTCAAGATCGCCTGCACACCTTCTTCTTTCCGAGACATGGTGGAACATACGTCGAAGCCTAATCCTAGACCCTTTATCAGGGTCTAGGTATAACTTTGTCGCAAAATTTTCAATGGCTTTGGCAACACTCACGCCATTAAATCCTTCAAGCTCTACAAAGCCTAAAAATTCTCTTCGATTTCGTTGACCTTTTTATCGAAGAAATGTAATCCAATAGACAGTTGTTCTTTGTCAGAAAAATCCCCGGTTTTATCAACCAAAATGCTGTAAACGCAAACTTTTTAACCCTTGTGTCTATGTTTTCCCTGATTATAGCGCCGCATAGATCAATTATTTCATTTGGATTAGATAATAGGTATGACGTGTTTTTCGGTCCATGCTCAAAATGGTCTTCTAGTTGTGAATCACCTGCTTCGATGCGTAAACTGCATAAGTCGATAATTACGTCTTCAACCAGATTTTTGGCTGTAAGAGGTAAATCATATGTGCCGGAAAAAATGACGCAGGAAAAACTTTTTCAGTACTTTTTTGTCTTTTTCTATTAATTTTCGTAAAGTCTGATGAAGTTGGATATCCACTGGAACGCCCTCCATGAACGATTTTCCAAATTCCATAACAGTTTGATATCCGTGGGGTTGTACATGTGCAGTAATCGTGCATGTCCTTGAACTTAGTGAAAGGAGTGGTGGAAAAAGAAGCTTAACCACCTTTCATCGTTCTGGCTGACGGAAAAAACAACACATAATATTTACAGAAAGCTCCTTTGAGTCGTCTTGAGTAAGCTAGCCACGGTGATTGTGCATCCAGCCACTGGTGATTGAATCTCTCTTGAGGTGTTTGTCATCTGCTGCAAAATCGTAGTTCTTTGAAGGTACCGACATTTTCCTATAGACGTGTTTTCTTATCAACCGGCAGAGTGCTTGCCAGGTGGACGAATTTTCCAATATCATCTTCATGACAACCAACCGTCGTCTTCAGTTTCACTTTCACTGTGTTGAATATTGGTTTGAACCGTAGAAGAAGGCGCCGCAGTCACAGTATTTGAACCAGAGATAGTTGTACTACCTTGTCCTCATCCTCCTGGTATTTTTTTTTTTTTAAGTTCACTACAAAAAGATAAATTTAATTTGACCAAATATTGACGTGGATGCGGACCTGGTATCTCGTTACATTGGTTTCACTAGGAAGGTTCTGACTGACATTTGTGTCAGAATTGAGTTATATATGGTATATAACTATACTACTTGAGCTTAATTTACGTATGACATGAGCTTAATATGACATCAATATAACATTAAAAACTTATGGAAGAATCATCAACAGAAAGTTTATCAGATATACAGACTTATTTTAAAAACCACGTTTTGGACTCACGGATCCCAAAACAGATATTCCTATATATCCATTTCATAATCATAAATTTGTCACAAGGTAGTTAAATGTTTTCCTTTCTTTACTGAAGAATTGAAGATAAACTAGAAACAATCCGATTTTAGTGATATTGAAGCCGAGCAACTGTCTGAGCAATATTACTAATTAGGCCACGTTTTGAATTATTTCTAATTGTTCATCATAAGTATTCATTATTTAGAAAAACTTAACAAAAATGATAAACTTAAATACGAAATTATTTTATATTGAAACATTCAAAAGAATCTGTAGTGGCATAACACTTGCAAGCATAGAAAGATAACAAAAAAAAATGAATAACAATTTTTAAATTACATGCTTTTAAAGGAAGAGCCGTGCTTATGTAAATATGTAAATGTACGGTATATAAATTACAAGTTAAGTAAAATCACGCAATAAACGTTACAGTAGGCTACTTACCAATAAATCTTCTAATATCTATTCGTTATAATAAAGCGGATGGCAGGTGACCGGCACAAAAAAAAACAAACTTTACAGTCGTAAAAAATTGCAACACTACTTACACACACGTGTGTAAAAGTAAAAACTGTACTGACTAACCAAAAATTCGTACATTTTTCTTCTCACAGATGGTGCGAGTGTCTCTATTATTTTCTATCAAATTTAAATTTTTCAAAAATTTGTTTTATATATATATATATATTTTTATATTTTTTTTTTATCTTTACCCCTCTGGATAGCCAGTCTTGGTAAGTCTTTAGCCTACACTCTTCTTCAAGTCAATGCCACATTCCTCTTCTTCTTTTCCCTTCCGACTTTCCGTAAAATTCTGAATAAGGCATCCTTATCTGTTGTCCCGTTTGCACATCACGGTTTACGTTGATGTAATCCTCGGCAATACAATTTTTCTTCATTAATGTAGTTCTGTAAATCCTACTGTTCATCCTATAATATCTCGTAAGAGATATCTGTTGGCTTTAATATCTTGAAGGTGAGTAGATGCTGAAATTCTTGCTAACTAACACGGAAGAAACATATTTTAGTGCCACTTTCGAGAATATTTTAGCCTTTTAAACTTGAATTAACTCTGACTGCGGTTTAGACAAATTAAGATCTCGAGTTAGATCATTAAGTTCTGCTTGACTAATTTTGTGAGATTCAGTGACTCACGTCAATGATCTATGACGTCATTCACCTTTTATTGGATTTCCAATAAACTGGCAGCTTCCGTATGTCCATGTTTTTGAAGCATGTGTCTTAGTACCCATACCGATCACTAAGGGTTTTTCCATTTCACCTGACATAGAACTACATAAAAAAAACAGCCAATCTTTCCTTGCACAATTTTTCTCTCGAACATTTCTCACCTTTCAAACCCAACGATTTATTCAGTAACGCGCGGAAAAATAATCCCGTCTTGTCGACATTTGCTATGATTTACCAAATTACAGAAGATATTCACTCAGAAATACTACGAGTTTATAGATCTCAGCCTTCTCTTTTCTGTTCCTTCTTATCCTGTCGCTACTGACCCACTCACATAATAAACAACAATACGTATTATAGCCAAGCGCAATCTTAATGAAATGGGATCATCTTTATGTCTAAATCTGTACCAAGAATATTTTTCATACTGAATCATCGTCAATAAAAATTTCAAATTATCATAGGTCTCCATTTGTTCTGCTGAGCAAGAGGAATTAATGATTGTATCCTTACTTCCTTACTTGCTCGGTGTCTTAATGCCTTTTTTACGATTAAATTATTTTATTTTTATTTTTTGGTTCTTTTTATTTAATTTTTTATTTAAAACTATCATATTAAGTTTGAATATTCGTTAATTTCATCTCTACTTGCTCAGTGACAGCATTTTATAAAATTAAGAACTCGAACCAGATCATTAAGTTCTGCTTGACTAATTTTGTGATCTCAAACTTTTAATTTGGATTTTCTTCTTCTTCTTCATTACTTTCTATATCGCCATAGTCTTCAACGTCAACATTTTTTCCAAGCTCCATATTTCTGGCGGAATTTGGAACAGGATCAGGATGAAGAAATCCAGAATATGCAACATATTTTTTGAATTTACTTGTAATGTCTTTGATTTTTATGATGCAAAAAAACAGTCTGTCGAGCGGTCCTAGGACCGCTCTCTACCATAGAAGCAAAAAAACATATGTTGCAGCTTCCCATTTAGCCAGCAGCTTAGTAAAGTTACGCACGAATCACATCAGGATATAAAGAGTTCAAGACTTGTCCTGAACTAGTTTACTCAAAATAAAGTTCATATGATTCTTTAACCGAAGGAATAATATTTCTTCTTTGAGATTTAAAAGTTAAAACAGCAAAATTTGGCAGGATAATTTATACAACTACGAGGCATTTATATATAAATTACTAACAATATACAAAAAAAAATTGAAGCACACAATACACGCTTGTATCAGTAAAAGTAGAAATAAAACAAAAGACCAAACTCCAAGCATGAAAGCCAGAGCGAAACAAATTCTCTGCTCAGAGTTATTCCACAGTAAAAGAAGTGATTGGAATGAATATATCAACTATAATGTAATTAATAAAGGCGACTAATTAAATCATGTTACGGTGTTAAATTTATTTTTCGTAGAAGAAATGAGCCATAATAAACTGTTATTATCGAAGTCACTCTAACATATAATATATTAGTCACACTGATAACTCCTCCAAATTGTTCCACTTAAAGCTATTTATAAATATTTCAGAAATTCATATGTCGTTATTAATAATTGACTCGCAAAAAAGTTTTACAAGCGTTCAGTCGTAATAGAGAAAAGAAATCGTTTTAACAATTTTCTTTTTTATGTGATAATTACAAAAAAATTATCTGTTGGTGATAGCGATTCATACAGGATACGGGTTGAAATAGAAAGCCGGATAGCAGCTGGAAATAAAGCGTATTTTGCTAACCTGAAACTCTTCAGGTCAAATTCTATAACACGCAATACAAAACTGAAGCTACCCAGAGTGCTTTTAAAGCCTATAGTAACTTACGGGTCAGAGACCTGGAGATTAACT
Organism: Lycorma delicatula; assembly: GCF_047948215.1. NCBI lineage: Eukaryota > Metazoa > Arthropoda > Insecta > Hemiptera > Fulgoridae > Lycorma > Lycorma delicatula. The sequence continues at coordinate 134,062,011 of NC_134456.1, forward strand.
AAAAGAGATAAGACATCCCTACGGGTTTTTGTAAGAAAGATCATAGGAATTATGGAATCTGTAAGAAATGAGGATTGGTAGCGGGCTAATGAAGAGATAACCCGCTACATCGATGAAGAGGATTTAGTGCGAGGCATCAAGGCACGCAGGATAAGATGAATTGGGACTTGTGGCAAGGATGGAGAATGATAGAATGCCTAACGCAGTTCTCAGAGGAGAAATGTTTCGAACAAGAAGACGAGAAAGGTCTAGAAGAAGGTAAATAGAAGATGTATAGAGCAATCTGCAATTCCTGGGCTTCAGATAATGGCGGATAAAAGCAAGACAGACATGTTTGGAGGAGTATCATTAGGAAGGCCAAGGTTTTCACTGGACTGTAGCGCCAGTAAAAGTAAAAAAGCCGATTCAGAAGTAAAAAAAAGCGAAATTTATACCGAAAATGTTACAAAATGAGTATTTTTTCGTTATTAAAATAATAAAATTAAAACAATAATTCAGATTCTATCACTTCGTACGAAATTATATGATATTTGTTTTAGTTTCGAAATGTACATTTTATTGAATTTTTACCGAAATTAAGAATATCTACAGAAAATAAATATTTACTGCTGCATATTTGTAATATTTTATGATTTAGGTTAACATTAGGTTGTTTTATTTTAGCATTCAAGGTGTAATAAACAATGTAGGCATAATTTATTATCTATTATTTTACTATTAATCTCGGTAAATGTAACCTTTTAAGGATATTATATATTATATCCTTTTTACAATTATCTTATATAGTTTTTTTACTTTTTTTTACTATTTATTTTGTAATAATAATTTTATTATAAACCCAAGATTGTTAATTATTTACTTTGTACAATAAATGGTATAAAAATAATGTCAATATACTCTAAATATCTTAATATGTTTTCTTGAAATGCTACTCAAGTTTATCATTTTCCTTGTTTTATATAAAAATTTATTTTATCTTAAAGATTTGTCAACAGAAAAGTGCTATTTATGATTACGTTAAGGCAACTAAAATTAAATGTTTTTGTTTTGTTTGTGATTTACCGTAGATCTTTTCGATGTAATACGTAAACAAAAGTTACCCTAATTTTTTATCAAATGTTAAGTGGACTATCAGTTATCTTTTAATTTTTCTTTATAAATAATAACTTTCTTATACTATTATTATTTTTAAAAGTTATGTAACAAAATATACTTTCCTTATTACCCTTCTTTTTAGTAATAAATTTTAATAATAAAACTGACAATATTATGTAACAATGAATAATAGTAATAATTATGAGTTTATGGCTAAATGTAACAACTTTTATTGAGAACATCAATTATACAAATGTACATAAAAATAATAATTTAATTAAATCCATTAATTCCGCTAACACAGACATTAGAAAAGAACTTTACAACTTTGAATAATTACAAAAGTTTATTTAGCACATGGAGACCCACAGTATAACCAGGGACCTGCCAACAGGCAGAATACCACATCATGATGATGATGATTTAGAATATTTATATAATCGATTGACAGATCGTTTGATAGGAAAAGATATCAAGATATCCATAAAACAGTCATTTTGGTTCGATATAATTCAACTGTTTGCTGCGGTAAACATTTCACCTGAAATTAATTTCTTGTCCAGTTCGATTCAGTATATCACGAGTATTTTAGCAGTATTCGGAAAGGCGGTAGTCTTTTGCGACGGTATTCGATTTTCGAATAATTTTCGAATTAGAAGGCAAAACGGAAAACCACTTGATGTTTAATACGACCTTATTAAAAAAATCGATTCAGGTACCAATGTTTTATCAATCAAGGCAACTCGACCACTCCACCGATCAGGGAAACGGTTATCGAGGAAAACTAGATTCTGTGAGGTAATGTGGTAACTTTACATCTAGCTGAAAGTAAAAACGTCCTTAATAGTCGAAACTATGGTATGAGAAATTTTTCTGGGTTATCCACAAACACAATACCGTTTATAGTGTTCTCAGCGATAAACAACTAGCTTAAATTTTAACTTGACATAAAACACTGAGGAATTTGTAATACGTCACCATTCGAGTAAAACTTGATGTTTTTTGCTACAGAATAACACCTCAACAAATTTTCTTTATATTTTGAATAAACTTCAAAACTTTTATTCAAAATACATAGCTGTAAAGGGCTTTACAGCTTAAAAAGTGTAAAGTTCTTTTTGAATCAATCTGTACATTAAGTTCTATAACTGAAATGTTTTTAAATAGCTAAATAACCTGTTATCAATAATAGTATAACCTTAAAATAAGAAGTAAAATATACTTACAAAAATGTGATCAATTCCTTTTCGAATAAGAATTTTTTTATCCGACTTCACCAAGAGAAGGGTAATGTGTTTGGACGTTTTATTTTTTTGCCCCCTGTAATTGAAACAGCCATCTTCACCAGAGGTATCAAAAAATTTGATTCACCTGCATGGATAGATGCCATTTTTTAAACCTAATACATAATTTTTTTAAATATTCGAGATATCACACAAAAGTAATTGAAAAATGATACCAGTAATAATAAAATATTTATCTTTTTGAGATATCTTAAGAGGAAATTCATTTATTACAATTTTTTTACCCGCCTTTTAGCTCTACAGTCATGTTCAGTTAAATATTGTTGTTTTCTTTTTCAATTTAAAAAAAAAAATAGACTTTTACAAAACGTAAGAATGTTTTTTTTTTTTTATAAATAAACCGATAAATTATAGAATTTTGAGTTCAATAATATATTTGATTTTGTTTCTAATGTATTGTTAACTGACTATGGTGCTATAATGGAAATGTATTTTTAAATGTAAAATTATAGTAATTAGATTTCTGTTACAGCTACCTCACATTGATTCAATATACACATACAGCATAACATGAAATTCGGTGACAATATTAGAAATGAAAAATGACAAAAGATAAAAATAATGTATTAATTAGAAAAAATTATCTTGAAAACATAATAAAATATCAACAAAATAATTTTAAAATATTTTTTTATATCAACAAAATATATTTTCAAAATAAATTTAAAATAATTTTAAAATATCATTTAAAAATAAAAGACCATTAATTATAAAATTTAACATTAAGAAGTAATTCTAATTAAATTGAATCGCTGAAAATTACGTAGGACAAGTTTTAGAAATTGGTACTTTAATGAAAAATGAAACAGAAGAAAGAACATGCGTTTAAATTAAATTAATTAATGTATTTTGCATGCTAATTTTATAATGTTTAATAAATTTGAGATTTTTATATTTAAAAAATCAACTCTTTGTCTATATTTGGAATGTTGCAACTCAGACTGCAAAAAAAACATTAAAAACTTTTAAAATATTTTAAGCTACTTCCAAGCTAAAGAATTGCATCATCTCAAATCAGATATTTTTCTTCTATCTTTTCTTAGTAATATCACGCCTTTAACAGATCCTGTGAACAATATAGAAAATAACGCACCAAATTCAGAATAGCAGTGTTTTTCCAAAAGGTAGATGTGGGACGCGTCGCTATTGAGTAATTCCCTACATCAAAATTAACAGTTATCTAGGCAAATTACAGTCATCTAGGCATAGATCAACACAGAATTTTACTATTGTCAACATACACTCATCATCCACATATTCAAATCGCTCAGCTTTTCGCTGTCCAATCGATCTCCATATTGTACTGTTTATTATTATTATTATTAATTTCAGCGTAAATCCGGGGGAAATTTAAAAATATAAGTAATCCCTTTACTATTACGCGATACACAAATTTCCATTTGTTACCGAAAATATTTCGAAGTAAACTAATCTTATGTAAAATAAATTCATGATAATTTTTTAAATTTTACGGGTGCCGATCATAAATAAATATCTCTACAGTTCATTTTATATGCGTGTTGCAGAAGTTTACTAAAAAAGAATCGGTCAAAAATAAACAAATAAAATCAGTAGAAATCATTTATCAATATAAGAATAGATATTTAGTTTGTACCTTTGCCTTTTTTAAAAAAAAGAATAGTTTTAATTTCTTAAATTATGATAGTTTTGAGAATTAAAATCAATAATATTATTAACACTTATGTCATACATTTTTTTTTTCGACGTTTCAGGGGCATGGACTACTTTGGTCATTGCCCCTTTCCACAAAAAAAAAAATATTTCTTTCCCTAGCTTTAGTTTAAAATATATATTTTTTTTAATATTTAAAACACTAGCGACGTAATCAGAGATTTATCTTGTCAAAAGAGATCTTATAAAAATAGACTTGTTAAACAATATTGCAACCCCAAAGAAACAAGATAACAAGGGTGTAAAGGGCGCTTGCTACTTAAAAACATTCAAACCATTTGTAACGAAATGTTATCAAAACTTTCAAAACAACTTCGTAGACATGTAAGAATTAAAAATCAAATCCTTTCATTAAAAATTTGTCAAATGTATCTTAAAAACTTTTTTTGCTTAACTTTTATCGCCTAGGTTTACCCTTAGGTCATCCTTTTTTTCTTCTTCCTGAAGGCCTCGATGTCATATTCTAAGGTATTTGAGGCACGACCAAATAAATTATTATTTTTAATAAAGATTCTTTTTGAATGATGTACTTTTTTAGAGAATTAAATTTGTAGAAAATTAATCACAAATGATTCACCAAACTAGCCGCACGAATCGTGTTAACACGTGAACCATTGTTCAGAATACAGAAGTTACAGAAAAAAAGAAAGAATTTTACTAGTATCGTTTTATAAATTAAGAATATTATGTGTATAGTAATAAATTTGCTTGTTTGGTAAAAGAAGATTTTAATTTTCATATTTCTTTCATTATATTATTTTTTTTATGTCACTTTAATTCGTTTTTGGTGTTTTTTTAAATTATTTTAATTAAGTTAATTATTGCCGTAGACATTATCTCATTTGGTTTTAACGTCATAAATAATAACTTAATAATTTTTATACAATAACATGCTATCTTTATAATATGAGGCTTAAAAAAAAGGAAACCATTATAATGGTAATAAATGTAGGAAAAACTATGTTTTAACTATTTATAATAATAATAATAATAATAAAATCTTTAAAAAGGATATTTTTTAAATTCATAAACGAGAATTTATAATTCTCGTTAAAACTGAGCTACAAGCACAGGATTTAAATTAGATTACTTCTTAATGCATAATTAATAACGGATTAGTAGAAGATCAATAATAATTATTTGTAGTGCTTTTAGAAATTTAAATAAGTTTGACGGCGCAGTCGCTAACGTGACATTCAACATTTAAAGAACTTGATGTTTCAAATAACGATGCTGTTAGAGGCTCTCACAACAGTACTGATATTAAGGCCGATGAAGGCTCCCGCCTTTACCGGCCGTTAGATCTGACACTGAGTATATACTATGTTACGTAATTATTTGTCACTACAATATGTTTCTGTTTACAGTTAGCGATTTTCCTTGAGATCCGGTTCATTTATTTCATTTAAATAAACATTAATTTTTTGTCTCTAGAAAAAGTTTTTGAAGTAAAAATATATAACTATTTCTCTGTGTAGATTTCTTAAAAACTTTGTTTCGTTTAAATGATACTATAACAATAAACTACCTAAATGAATTAACTGTTAAAACTAGACCGATACAGTTTTAAAATGCTAAATACTATGACTGAGTAGCGTCCCAACCCCATTTTTGTTCTAATTACAACTGCGAATATTGTTTTTATTTTAATTCTACTTTGTAAAATAAATAACCTTACATATTGCCCACATTAGGGAGACTCCCATCCTAGGAGAAAGCTCCATCGTAAGCCAGCCGTCACTTCCACATCTGGTTACAACGGCAGTCGTCTTTTTTTCCTAGGAATACCTTTTTACAGGCCGGTTATAGATACAACCTTTTCGGTCCAAGAATAAAAAATTCATCGCTGTAAGGCAGGAAGATTCACAAAGAACCTTAACGAAATTTCCCGTTGGCATTTAAACGTTAGAATTAACACAGCTGATCTATTACTTCCTGTGAATTATAACTATGTCCTGTTATCATTCCTAATTATGTACTCCACTTAACCGTAAACTTAAACAGTTCTTTTAAAAACACCACCAGTTTATTTATTTTCCTGCAAATAATCCTCATCATTTCAGTATTTGTTTAATGAAATCTCGTCAAATGTTGAAATTTTTCCAAAGTAGCATGTCATCTAGGATCCTGTCATCTACGTATAATGAACATGAAATAACATAAAAATAAAATATAAAATTTTACTTTCAAATGTTTCAATTAAGTTCGGTGTGGTATAAACACGTTGATAGTTCAAATATCAAACTCAGAAGTTAGAAAATTATAATACAAATGAGCATACTAAAATCAATTTACGCCTAACTTACTACAGCGAGGTTTTGATTCTTTCTACTTCAATAGCCTGAGCGTAAAGCTGCATCGTTTTCTTTTATTTTTACAAAAAATACAATATTTAGATTACATTTATTTTAATTCAGTGACTAGAAATGTTAGCACGGTTATAAGTCGCCTCCTGATTTTGTAATAATTATTTTAGATTTTAAAATCTCTACTTACACAAAAGGATTTACGTAAGTATGTAAAATTATTTATAAAATATCAAGATAAGGGCGAACTTTAAAAATATACTTTAGTAACAATATATGATAGTTATATAATAGTATATATAACTTATTTTCTAATTTTTATGTTATTCTGGAAGTCTATAACATACAATACAGCTTACGTGACTCAAAGGATGTACCCCTTGTATCATTAAAAAAAAATTTGGACAGTCTAATCCGGTTACTGTATTTATAATTTACCACTTCGATAGGAAAGGTTTTGTTGAGTGCCGTAGTGGTAAATGAAGGAGAAAGCAACGAGTATATGCGAAGTTTGAGCCACCTAGATCATTGAAGCTGTCAGGACGGCTCAATAAAAGGAAGAGGTTTAATATGTTACACCCCATCCAATTAAAATTGGCGTGTTAGTACTTACGAACGAGGCAGTACCACACCGTTCCATACCATCAAATATAGCATCAGCAAATGCAACAACTATAATTGAATCATTGTCTCCTACATTAAATTATACATCGGCTTAGCGTGATAAATTGTATCAGCACGTTTTTTATAAACATACTTTTTTTATAATATTTCAAAAAAATGTTATAAAATATACTGTAGAATAATTATTCATTCAGTGAACTCATTGTAACCCAGGCAACCGCACATTTACTGTGTGTCTACTGGTTTTATTTGTAACGTCTCAATCGCTGTTAAGCAGGCGGAGATTGGAAAGTGCCTGGAGCCGTCTCCAGGTACTCTCCGATCAGCGGACTGGCCACTACCTAAGGGTCCGTTCATTGGCCGAGGCCGCCGTAGGACCCTATCGCAGCCAGTCTTGATGGCCCGGCCAAAATGTTCAGCCATCAATTCCACCTCCTCCCTGTGCTCCATGCGCCATTCCAACCCCTGCAAGGCAGCTGCGCACTCGCGCCGCAGCCTGCCCTGATCCAGGCGCCTTAGGTTATAGCGACCCGAATCTGGAGCTCTTAGACCGTCTCCGTAAACGATCTCATAGGTTATAAGCGTATGACCGCTCACTCTGGCTTCGGGCCAGACAGCCCAACTACTTGTACTTCGTAGCAAGTCGCCCGTCACCAAAGTGACGTCGATGTAACTTTCACCCAGTTCGGAAGAGAAAGTTGGCGGTTGTTCTGCGTCGTTAATCAAGTAGAGGTTTCTGGCTTGAACGCCTTTGAGGTTAGTGAGTGGTGAACCTCAGGCGGGAGACTTAGCGTTAGCGTCCAGAGCCAGCACCCTGAAGCCCGGGAGACCGTGCAGATTCCTGCCCAACTTCGCCAGCTAGTCATCGATACTCCATCCAAGCTGGAAGTATCCGACACCAGTACGACTTCAAGCCTACCCCTCGTGATTTGCACGACGGTGAATTGCTCATCAGACCAATGGGGCATCCAGAAGACACCCAACGAATCTAAGCTAACCACGATCTCGGAGAGCGGCCGACCCCCACGAGAATGAATAATATCCACCCCGCGGAACCCCGATCACACTATCTCCGACCGCGTACGGCTCCTGGACCAAGAGGATCCCGAGATTGTACCCCTCAAGGAGCCTCATGCCTTCACTGGTGGCCGCCCGGGAATAATGCAGGTTTTACTGTTCCAGACGACATGGTGGAATCCGTCCTCAAAGGCTTCCCCTAATTTAGGCGTCGCCATAAGCTTTATTCTTTACAGCTCTCTACCGAGTAATCTCACACGCCTTAAACTGCCTACCCCCCACTCTGTGTCCAGCATCGCTGTCTTTCACCAAGGTACAGGCGGCGCACTTGCAGGCGCAGACCTGGCAGGGCAATTGGCTGCCTTGTGCCCCGGAAGAGCACAGTGACCACACATCTCCGACGGTAACAACTAATAGTAGAAAAATAATCTAAGTTGGTAGAATTGTATTAAACTGAAAAATGCACTAAAATTTACACTAAATGCTACCCGCCAAGTGAATCAACCTAGCAGAGTTAACCTAACTTTTTGCATCGTGGTTGTTAACGCACCAAATCTGGCGAATGTTAAAAAGTCTAGTTTTAACCTCAAAATTTAGATTTTCAATTTAAATCAAATATTTTAGTTTAAACTTATTATTCTTAATATTTATCACTTATTATGCTTATATATGTTCTAAATATAAATATACGCACTACTATGAACTAAATTAAACAAGGTTTTACCACTAATCACGTTCACGTCTCACTCTTCACCACGTGGTCTTCGCACTCATACAAATAAATCTTAATAACTAAATAACCGTTAATCGTCTCGTACTTCGAACTCGTGCCATTGTTTATTAAACATTAAAACACAGTTTAACATATAATGCACTCTGTATAATAAGAAATAACCATTAGTAAACTAAATATCCGCTTGTAGTGGCAAAATGGCTGCCCGGCCATCACGAAAAATCTGACATGCCTTCTGCGAACCCCCTAATTTAAGTCATGTACATAAAATAAGAGTTTAAGAAAAGGAATTATGACAGAAGATCTTCCAACAGTAGATGGAGGATTCATTCTCACTGTGAGAGTTTAACATTTTGTGGAACGTTAGGTTATTACTTTTAAAGTCTTTAAATTTCACGTAACACTGTGTTTTCAATTAGACTTTCAATTCCCATTAATGATTAATTGAAAATGAATTTTATTTTATACGTTTGAATCTTACGCGTTTACGTTATGAAGGGTGCACTTTATTCTGAACCTGTTTTTACGGTGGCTGAAGGTCATACAACAATTTCAATTGAACGATCGGTAACCTTTCAACTTGCCGATCAAGTTCTATTGTACTATGTAGTGTACCTATGAGCAAAAACTGTTGTAATCGATTACTCATGTACTCGAGTACAGATGTTTTGTCTTTTTGTCTGAACAAATATTTTATTCAAATCGATACGTAATTCTACATTTCATATATATATATATAACATATACACACATAGAATTATACCGCTTAAGGAATGTATTGGTTCACTATTTCATGTTAATGAATAATTCTATCATTACATCATTAAAGTTATTAACATAAAGAAATAACGATTTAGCAAATAATAAATGTTTTTAAAAAAACGCAGCTTTAAAATGAAATGTATAATTTACGTTCAGGTAAATTTTTCGTTACTCTATAATCAGATGGTCACACTCAAGGTTAATATCTATGTAGTTGAAATAAACTTACGATACACTACAGTCATTCCAATTTCTATTCCTTTGTGTTGCGTCACCTATGTCACTTTTCAAGGTAAATTATGTTTACCTTAAAGCTTATTTCGAGCATAAATTTGTCTAACTTATGAAAGACGACTATCAATCGAAATTTTCCTAGTCTAAAATTTCTACTAAATCAATATCACGTTTGATATATAATTTTGTCTTCTTCCATGCATATTTCAAGTCTACACACTCTTTTTTAAGCAAAACCCATTTATATTTTTCAATTTTACAGTATATAGTTTAACGATGCTGTACAAGTCTATTGTTAACATTTTCATCTATCATCATTCTTGGTAATAACAGGTGACAAATGTACGGAAAAAATATCACAAAAGAACAATGTATTATTGAAAGAAACATTATGGTTACTTAACTGAAAATAATTTTTTCTATAATAATATTTATTGGGATAATAAATTCCCCCCAAAAAATTATTGCACTACACTATTAAGACATAAAACAGTAAAAATATCAAAATTAAATTAAAATTTAGTAAATCTAAACTGTTGCAATCGGTACATTTTGTCTTAGTTAATTTAAATTGGCGTACAAGATATCATTTTTGAACAATAGTTACTATCAACGATTCAAGATATTTGCGATATCAAATAGGAGAATATTTAATATCGCAAAATAGATTTGTTAAACTTATGTCATTTGTTGACTATCAATTTATATCACTTATTTTTAAATTAAAAAAACAATCTTACCAAAAATTAGATACATGTATGTATATAAGATTTTTTTTTTTAGGGAGAGGGTATTCCTCTAATACTTTTTACTACACTAGGAGGCACAATAGGGATGTACTACACTCACGAAAATGAATTACCTTTTTCCAAAAAAAATGTTTTATTTTTCTGGGTTTTACATTTGTCAGTTTTATTTCAAGCACAATGAAAAGTTCTAAATCGAAGAAAGTGTTTTTAGAAATTACTAAAATTTTATTATTCAAATTGTATCAGAGGTAAGCGAAAACATTTTTTAGTGTCATAAAATTTCAATTGTCTGTAATGATTTTCTTTTCTTACAGAATTTTTGACAAATATCGTACTGATTTCCTTTGAATTAATATGTATTTTACTTTTCTTATTTCTTTTTTATGAAAAAAATTTTCATACCCATGGGTATGAAGTTCTATTTCTTTTGTAGCACTGCTTGGGCTTGGGCTTGTTTTGTTTAATATTTTTATACTGTTTGTTTCCACGTTGACTTCTGTTTATGTTTTATTAATTATTATTGTAACAATTATTGACAAGAAATTCTTAACATTTGCAGCCTTTCGTAGATTAAACAACTAAGTTCAAGAAAACTAATTTTAAGCGAAAGAAAGACAAAAAATGAAACAAATTTCGAATTTCTTATTTTCTTAACAATGCAAATAATAATTGCTTGTTAATTTCGTTGGTTTAAATAAGGAAAATAATCAACTAAAACGGAAATAGACTAAAATTTGTTTACTTAGAAGATTGTTAAACTTATCTGTACTGTAAATTGAAATAAATAAACAGCTTAGAATACTACTATTACAATTAAACGTTATAAAAAGCAAAATAGAGATAAAAACAGAAGCCTGCGATAATAATTAAAGTTCCCTTCAGCAAAATACAATGATTTCATAAGAAGGATTGTAAAATCTTAACTTAAGCCAGTCGTCATAAAGTCATGTTCATAAAAAAATACACAAACGACGATTCCCAAAACACATTCACAGTTTATGATGGGATTTAATTTTTTTGTTTACAAGTAGGGATTTGTTAAATCCTTATGTAAATTAGGAAATTTACCATATGAGAAATTTTTGCCCGCACACACTCACGTCCATGTGCGAATACAAAGATGACATCTGACGCCATATTTTTCCCTCATCCCTTTTACCCTTGTTTCGAATTACAGTTTAAATATCTTCCTTTCTATTAAAATTTTCCGTTAAAAACACAAATAATAAAATATTACACACAAAGTAAAATAATATTTTACTTTTTAAAACAATATACGTACTGTTTTATGATAAAATTTATTATTATGTTTAAAATTGATCAAACGTTTGGATAAACTAAGTGATTTATAAACCGGTTTGGACGTATGGCATACAGCTATAGGACACGACGTGCAAAAGTAACGTTGAGATTATACAACGTTTTCAGAACAAGTCGGCAAGATCCATTACAGAAGCACCGTGGTCGCTATGACAGGATTTCGTTATTACTATTTCTTTATTTATATGATTCCCTTTTATGCACTGTAGTTCTATCAGCAATACTTGAAAAACTTAAATAATATTTACTTTATAATAATATTTACTTTATCGATAAAATTTTCCTCAGATACCGTTATTTTTCATTATCCCGTACAACTTTTTATCCAAATTTTTCTTGTAAATGCTTAAACAGTTAATGTACTGATGAAGTATGAAATCATTAAAGAATTCTGTTTTTCATCAAAAAGAAAATTTTTTTGCGAAGAGTTTAGTTAATATAGAAAATATTTAAATATAAAACATTTAGAAAGAGAAATAATTAAAAATATTTTTTTGTAGAAAAACTAACTAAAGATAAAAAATAATTTAGACTTGGATTCTGATAAAGCATTCAACTACATATTACAGAATTCTATTGTCGAAGCAGATATATGGTATAGTGAATTTGTTTTTTGTTGTTTTTTTTTTTTTTTTTAATTTACAATTAAATTTTAACTGCTTTGTTTTGACTACGAACCTGCATCCAGTGAAATAAAATGATTTAGATAAAACGAAAAACTTGGCTAAGATTAATTAGCAAATTAAACTCTTATGTAAGACGTGACGCCAAACATATAGAAAGTGCATTTTCTTACTCATCGGTTGTTCTTATTTCATACGAAAACATCTTTTTCGATCATTTTGTAGTCATTTTATTATAACCTTTCATTGAGAAAGCGACTGTTAAATATGTAAAAGTTTTACGAACTGTAAATCTACAGAATGAAAAAATAAACTGTTTTATTCACCTTTACCGAAAGATTTAGAATTATTATTTATAAGAAGAAGCAGGGAAGTAGTGCTGTAGGCAGTAAATTTGATCTATCAGAATCCTATATTGGCGAAAGAAAGTGAACGGATTTTTCGTGCCAATAAAAACGAGAGTCCATTTCAATGGAAAAACCCGAAATAGAAGAAATACTTGCAGCGCATAAATAAAATCTACGTCAGTTTGAATACCCGATTTCTACAGAAACGAATCGGATGAAAGCCCTGGAAATCGCCGATGAATTAGATACCGGTAGAAATATTTTTAAGGTTACTGGGTGTGCTGATTTCTTGGCTAAATTAGTTTTTCTATGTTAAGAAGGCCGACAATAGCACAGCGATTACCGTAAACATAAGAGAATAAACTGACGAAGTTTCAAAGACGTCATAAATTTACGAAAAATGAACAATTATTGTTCCTTTTGATCCCTAGATCAAATCAGAAATGTGGATCAGACTCTTGTGACTATTGAAATGTCATCGACAACAATTGAAAGTGTAAGTGCAGAGAGTGTTCAGATACGATCTGCCAGTTACAAAAAACAACGTTACACAGTAATGCTGACAATACTTTTTAAAAGGAAAAATTACCCCCGTATATCATTTTTAAAAGAAAACATTTATCGAAATGTGAAAATTCTCCGCATGATATTGTCGTACGACATAAGAAAAGCGATAGATAAATAATGAATTAGTAGTGGACCGGATTAATTGTGTCTTTCTTTCTTTTTCTGTTTAGCCTCCGGTAACTACCGTTCAGATAATACTTCAGAGGATGAATGAGGATGATATGTATGAGTGTAAATGAAGTGTAGTCTTGTACGTTCTCAGTTCTACCATTCCTGAGATGTGTGGTTAATTGAAACCCAACCACCAAAGAACACCGGTATCCACGATCGAGTATTCAAGTCCGTGTAAAAATAACTGGGTTTACTAGGACTTGAACGCTGGAACTCTCGACTTCCAAATCAGCTAATTTGGGAAGACGCGTTCACCACTAGACCAACCCGGTGGGTTGGATTAATTGTTTCTAGAAACGTCGAACAGCACCTTTCATACTTCCAAAAACGAAAACCTTTCATACTTCTAACTGATAGTTTTAAGGGTTATACTACTGATGATGTAAAGCGAAGACAGATTGCTGGAAAGTATGATAAGTATATTACTTCTCGTGGTATGACATCTATTTTCAACCTCTACATATCTGCGTAGACCGAACATTTAAAACCAAACTCCGTAAATATTTCACAAACTGGATGTTCAACCGACACACGAGACTATATCATCTGGTAAATTTAAGAAACCGTCTGTGATAGAGAATTGTGAATGGTTGTGTATAAGACTCGGTCAGAAATACCGGATAATTTGATTAAAAATCGTTCAAGAAATGTATTTCGAATGCTGTCAATGGAAGAGAAGACAATTATTTATGGTTAAGTTAACAAAAAACAACCATATAAATTGGTTGTGTTCATGGTTGTATTTGTTAACGATAAATACATTAAAATTTTAATTTTTTTTTAATTTAAATTTAAATTTTCAGACCCTCAGTTAATGTTTTTAATTAAATCTTAACAAAACAAAATTACTCCGAAATGAAATTCAAATTCAAGAAATGTATCATACTCCTTTATTCAGATTTTAACTTCGATCCATGATAGAATACCATTAATAAAATTGTATGGATAACCACATTAATTATTTTCAATAACTTTTTTGTCATTTTAAAAAATTATTTGTTAATAATTTAAAAAAAATTAATTAATTATATAATAATTTTCAATTACCAACAATTTTTATTACTATGTCCGAGTGCTTTCGGATATTAATCCATCATCAAGAACATAAAACAAAAATTATAAATACAATTGATCGTCGAAAGGTTTTGACGATTGTTCAACAATTGAGAGTTTTATACTGACATGACAGACAACGTCGACATTATTTTTACCTTTCGACGATCAATTGTTGTATTTATAATTTTTGTGTTTAAAATTCAAAATTCATTTAATATATTAATTTGTGAAGAAATAATTATAATTCATAACATAAATTTTGTTGATGATCGATTAATATCCGAAGGCGCTCGGACATAATAATAAAAATTGTTGCTAAATGGAAATTATTATATAATTAATTTATATCAATAGCAACGGGCTATGATTAATAATAAAATTAATTTAAATAATATTAAATTAATAAATAATAAATTTGTTCATAATAATAAGAAAAGTATCCTTTAACTAGGCTAGTTCAGGATTGTTTTTGTACAAGAAGATAATTGTAATTCTACGGTTAACTGGAAATCGAGCACTGATAACAGTAATTAAGATAAATACCTAGTACAATTTCTTTGCTTCTGATGAAATACTTAACAGTATAGACTGATTTACTGACTATACAGATAACAAATGCTGTTGTACGTTCAATCTTCTATGATGATTTTGTTAATAAAATGCAAAAAATTACAATATTTTCTTAACGTTTTTCAATTCTCCAAATCTTGGTACGGGACTTACAATGGTGCGCGTGGACATGAATATATACCGTATACCAAAGGAAAGGTCATTTTTAACTAATAGGTTTGACGCCCTTCGTCACTTTTTTCTTATCTTATTCTAATCTTTTCATTTCAATACTTTTAATGCATCCAACATTTCCAATATTGTTTTTAATGCTTCTTGTATACTTTCAATAATTAAAGAAGATAAAGTATCAAAAAAATAATTAGAAACGCATTACATATCTGTAAATAATACTAATTAACTCACGTAATTTAGTTAAATGGCTTCATTTTTGATTGCTTAAACATGAAAAGTATTGAATTCTTTTGAATTAATAGTTGCGTAATGTGAATAAATTCAGTTACATTTTTTAATTGTACTTCAACTTTTGTGAATTTTATATTTTAATTACATAGTTTTCAGTTTCAGGGAAATGATTTAAAATCTAATGTTACTAAACAAACTTGGGTTTTAAGTAATTTACTTGGTTTATTTATTTTCACAACGGCTATAAAGTTTTCCCTTTCTTAGTCTGAGTATGTTTTTTCTTTTTTTTTATATATAGAAGTGAATGGTTTACGAATGTTTAAAGTTCATCCACACTATCCCTCAGGGTTGAACACACACTAGTGGTGAACTCATCATCACAAATCAGCTGATTTCGAAGTCGAGAGTTCTAAGGTTCAAATTCTAGTTAATTCAATTACTTTTATTCTGATTTGAATACTAGATCGTGGACAACGTGTTCTTTAGATCGAGATCGTGTTCTTTGGTGGTTGGGTTTCAATTAACCACACATCTCAGAGATGGTCGACCTGAGCTACGCTTAATTTACACACACATATCATCCTCATTCATCCTCTGAAGTAATACCTGACGGTCCTTCCGGAGGCTAAACAGAAAAAGAAAAAAAAGTATGTCAAATGAAAAAGTACTGACTTAAGTGCTTATATTTACTGAATTGTTCTTTGTTGGCTTTTTATTTACGCAAAAATTGTCTTAATATATTCTTTAAAATAAAATTGCCCTCAGATTTGTCAAATTTGTATTTTTTGTACTTAAATTTGTTTAAATACTTAAAAATCGTATTTTTTTTTTTATTTTATTTTTTTTGACTGTACAAGACTACATTTCATTTAAATTCATGTATATCATCCTCATTTATTCTCTGAATACTTTACGGTGGTTCCGGAGGCTAAGCAGAAAAAAAGTTCATTCACGCTTTCAATAATAGGCTTTATCAAATGTCAGGCTCTCAGTTAATGTTGTTAATTGAATCTAAACGATACAAAATTACTCCGTCATATAAATTGAAATTCAAGGAAATTTATCTTATACCTTTATACCTTTACTCAGATTTTAACTTCGATCCATAACAGAACACCTTTAATAAAATTTTATCGATAATCACGTTAATAATTTTCTTTTTAACCACTTTTTTGGTCGTTTTAACCAATTATTTGCTAATAATAAAAATTGCGCAACAATAAACCTGCAGTGGTTTATTGCTCGCCTTTATTGGTGACAAGAATAGAACATCAAAATTTATATAAATTATTTAATTTCTTTTGGACACACACTAGTGTCCAAAAGACACTAGTCTTATTACATTAACAATTCAATTATTACATGCCAACTACGAAAATGTGAAATTTATAAACGTATTTTTTTAGAGTGCTTCAATTTCTTACAGGATGTTTGCAATTTTTTTTTATTTTTTTTACTTGTTCTTTTTATCTTCTATTATGTATTTTATATATTTATTTGTTCTTAAACATATATACATATATGCATTTTGTTAAATCAAATACAAATACAAATTTAATTTATGTTCATTAACTTCAGTTGTCAGGAAATAATTTTTTTATATTATTCTTTAAAATTATGTTGTATACTGATGGACAAGTACAGTATATTTAATTAATACATTAAACATGTTATTATCTATTGTCTATTATTTGTGTATATATCGCGCGCGCGCGCGCGTGCAATAAGGAAACTTGTTTTAAAAAATCACTGCAGAAAACTTGAATTAAAAAAGAATTTTAACTTTACATTGACTTACGAGGATTGTTCGAATTCCAGATAAGTATAAAAGGATTCACTGGTATTACCTGGAAATACTAGTTTTATTGCTGTCTCTTCAAATCAGGTTGTCTGTCATTATAAATCGGTTTTTGTAACTTCACTCTCCAAATATTTATTTATGAAACACACAAATGTTACCTCCTCTACTTATTATATATATATCTATACACTATTTTTTATATATATTTTGCCCTCCGAGCTGGTCTAGTGATTAATTAGTCGTCGCAAACCAGTTTTTTAACAGCTGATTTTCGAATTCGAAGTTTCAAAGATTCAAATCTTAGTAAAAGCTAGTTTTTTTTATACGGATTTGAATACTAGACGGTGGATACCGGTGTACTTAAGTGGTTGGGGTTCAATTAACCACACCTCTCAAGAATGGTCGGCCTGAGTCTTTACTAGACTACACCCCATCTACATGTCTTACATGTAATCCTCATCTGATTGGGCCGTGGTGAGGGGTTGCTTGCTGTTCACTAGTTGAACAGATTGCAACGTATACATTAGGAAAATAACATTATATATAATAAAAATTTAAATAATATATAAAATGTTATTATAAACTTCTTTAATGTTCAATAGTTTTAAACTTACTGCGTTTAGCTTAAGCTTATTATTAATTTAAATTAAATTATCAAGCGAAAGTTACTGTACCAAATTTATAAAAAAATAAATACAGAATTAACAAATACAACAAAACAATCTTTTTTTAATGTATAGTTTACAATTCTGCGTAATGATATAAGCCTGTTTAATACGTTATGCAATAATAAAACCCTAATAAATGAAATGATTTAAATGTGATTGGCGGACTTGGGAAATTTTGTTGGGATGTCGTAGAAGTGATTGGTAATTACGTGACGATCGGTAAAATTTTTAGTAATTTATGCTTAACGATTCACTTTATATCAGTTAATACATATACACCGAATAATTAATGTAAATATTTATTCGACGCTATCGAGTTAAAGATAAAAGTTCAAAAAATTATCATGGAGTTCATTAGAACTTCGTCGGTAAGAGGCGACGAACTCAACGACTACGTTTACAGTTCTAAGCATGACCTATCCCAACAGCGAAATGAAAATTGGGAAAAATTAATTAAATAAGCGTGAAAATATTATATTTCAGTTCAATTAGATTTTTAATAAAGAATACTTTCAAAAAATACCTCGAATTTTGTTGGACAACGTTTTTTCCACTTGATGAACCGCGGGATTCCAATATGTCATTTATTCATTTTGTTTTATGTACCTTTACGAATCGCGCTGCTAGATAACAGTATTTGACAGTACTAGGTGGCGTACTAAAACTTGATAATGTACTTAAAATAATAAAATTTAAAAAAATTATACTACAGCTTGTTTTAATAGTAAATGCTCTTATGTAAATTAAAGTACTGAAAATGAAACAATTTTTTAATTCCCATCACTTCTTTAAAAAATAAATAAAAGTAATAGTTTACAAGAGATTATACTAGTTTTATTAAAAAAGGAATAAATAAAACAGAAATACAAAAAACAAAAAATAAATTTTTTACCAAAATTTATTTATTTTTCCTTTTTTAAGGAAAAATATGGTATGAACTGAATATGACTATTAAAAAAAAATGGCCGTGAAATTCAATTTGTTTGTTCTAGAAAGGCAATAAATTTTAATAATAAATCCGTAAGATAACAACCAGTAATTCATAAAAAAAAATAAAAGAATAATGTAACAAAACGCAGTGATATCCAAAAAAAATTACAATGAGATTGTAAACTGTACGGTAAGAGTCTCGCAGGTATCATTTCTTCCGCTCAAAAAACAAAACTTTCTGTAATATAAATAAAACTGTTTTTACAAAACGACACTGATATCAACAAAAGTAAGACACTATATTTCTATTATAAAAATCTGTTATTAATTTAGAATTTTCTTTTAAAAAAATACATGTTAAGTATATCTAATAGACAATAGATATACAATAAGAGATAATAAATGTTTAAGCGTTCCATATAATAAGCAAAAAATAGAAAAATTTGCTTATTAAAAATTTAAAAACAGTTTTATTTATATTAGAGAAATTTTTTTTATTTTTTGAGCGGAAGAAATGATATCTGTGAGTCTCTTACCGTACGGTCTACAATTTCATTGTATTTTTTTGGTTTTAGAATTTATATTTTTATATAATATACTTGTATATAAAACCTTTTTCGGTTTTGTTTGTTTTAATAAAATTTTAAAGGAAATGTGTTTTACCTTCCCTTATATAAAAAGATAAATGTGTAAAAAGAGCGCATTTTTAAACATCTGATTCCTAGAATATCTAGCTGATTACGAAAAGATAAACGTATAATCACTTTTTTCAAAATTTTGAAAAATTATTCCCCATAGTATTTTAAATAGATGTTCCTATGAATAGTGGAATGCGATATTCTGCGAAGATCAAGTAAGTAGATTTCTATAAATGTTAGTTAAATAGTCGGATAAAGATAAGTTGGATTTGTCTTACACCCGTTGTGAAATGATAGGAAAAAATTAATAAGTTCTGTTGAAATAAAATATAATCTATAATTCCTGTTACAATTTCAATGAAAAGTTAACTTCCCGTGATTCTATGTAATATTTAGTTACTTTTCCTCATTTTTTCACAAATTAATGTATATATATATATATATATCAGGCACGTAGCTGGTTTATTTTTGTAGGGGGAGCTAAAGGGGCTGATGATGATAAAATAATAATAATAATAATGTAAATCATTTTATATTGAAATGGTATTTTATACTTTATCGCGTTTGAAAAATACAAAACATATGCTTAGAATTAATACATCATTTACTACACAATTAAGAATCATAATGTTAGTATATAATTTTTTCCATAATCCACATTTTTACTTCACACTCGCACATTTACACTCCAATAAAATTTATGAATTATTAGAAAGCTAGTCGTCGATTTTTCTTTCTCACCATAACATCTAAAACTTCATCAGTATTAACAGTAATACTGTATGCATTGACAAAGAAACTAACGAACTTAATCTTCCATCCTCCGACTTGTTACACGCAATCGTTTTGACACTCTTCATTGTGGAGAACGAGCGTTCATTAGTACATGTTGTTACCGGGAAAGTCGCTAAAACTTACAAGAGATAATGGATATTCGTCATATATTCTTTATTGCAGTGATCCAATACTTCAATCGCTTCTAAATAGAATTTTAAATTTAATGACTTTATCTCCTCGCACCAAAAATTATACTCCACTTGGAGGACAGATTCAGAATATTTATTATCATAATGCATGCTAAAATTTTTAGATCATCTACTTTTCCAGCACTAGCTGAACCTGGAAAAAACCTGAAAACGTTTTGAAGATTCTTGGAATGCCATCTAGCTGCCTACACATATATTTGGAATGCGATAAGTAAGTATTGCATTTCTGACTTCCGGGAAATCCCCAGTAATCAATTATTTTTATTAATATTGCGTCACAGTGAGCGCGGCGCCCACACATCGACGTCAGCGTTACTCTTGCAGGGTCGAGTTAACGGCGGGATAAGGTAAACAGGAGCGAATTAATTACTAGGGAGATGATTATGTACCGATTTATCTCAAATTTGCGAAAATCTTTTGAGATGTTACACATTAAGAAAATTTTAAATGCTAAAAATGAATTTTTTGGACCCAACTTACTAGATTTAACCTCTGAATTATAAAGTCTAATAATTCAATTCATTTTAATTTTTTAGTCGGGCGATGAGGTCTGCATACCCTATTTTACTCATGAAAATAATATAAAAAATCCATATAAATGTACGTTCATAGAAATTCTTCGTTTGCGAGTTACAGCGTTCTGAAACTTTTAGGACGTCAATTAAGAGACAGAATTAGTGATTTCTTATGGTTTTTAAACTGAAAATCTAATAAAATAGGTCATATGTATCTGCAGTAGGTTTTGAAAAATTTGGGGCGAAAACCAATAAATTGGGTTAAAACCCCTGTTTTTTATGTATGACGTACGATAACTTTGTTAAATGGGTAATAAGCACACAAACCTTTAAATAAAACTTGTAGAGAATTTAACTGTGAACGAAATGATGTAAGATAAACTGAATAAAACAATTAAAAGTTAGAAGAATTCGAATTTTATGTAGAAAAGGTGCAATGCTACATTTATAAAAAAACTACTTATTTAATTTAAACAAAAACCAAATTCTGTTTTGGTGATGTGAAAACTTTTGTAAAAACAAAATTTACTATTAAAAATTTTTAATAAACTTGAATTACGCAGCAATTGTAAAATAAAAATTACTTAAATAATAATTCTTTTCTTAATTACAGAAATACAATAAATCATTAGATAATTATTATTTCAAAGTTGGTAGTAAAATAACAAACAACTCATAAAAAATGCGCAATGCTGTATTAGCGTTTAAATCATTCTCTAAGGTGCATTGGACGGTGAAGTTTGCACCAAGACATTTCGGTGATGGAAAGCCGCTATAAAGGGAAATGGAATAATAACATGCTAGCCGATTACTGTTGGACATTAATTAGGGATGTGCTATTTGTAAAACAAAAGCATCAGCGAAATCATTTTAAACAGGTATGGCCACCGTGCAAAATTATAAATTTTACAGATTTTAACTATATTTTTCCTGAATTTTTTTTTAACCGTAATTTGTTTAAAACTAAGAGTGATAGCAAAATTGTATTTACAGATCTGTAATGTACGCAAAAAATCAATTCAAGAAATTGTATCACACTTAGAGAAACATTAAAAAACGTTTTTATGTCTATCAGTGTAGCCGTAACTCGCAAACGAAGCATTTTAGGATGTATGTTCATATGAACGTTTTCTATTATTTTCATGAGTAAAATAGATTATGAAATTCCAGGAGAACATTGTGATACGCTGTGTGTGTATATATATATATATATATATATATATATATACACATATATATACACATATATATATATATATATATATATATATATATATATATAAACGTTTTTATAAAATTTCCATATATATATTATATACCGCAATTATTTTTATCTTCCTGTACCTAGAGTCATTTCGAGGATTAAGAAGTATAATTCTTTTTTATACAAGTAGATTCAGCCGTATATACCAGAACAATGGGTGGAGAGGGGTGGACCCGGAACATAACCCTATACACAAGATACAGTAGGGTAAGGATTTGAGAGAAAAAGATACGTGTAATATATCATGTAAAACCAATTGTGAAAATATGTCATACCTATCTTGTACTTGTTGAGAAGGGGTGAAAGTTGAAAAAAAATATGTTTCAATTGAAAAACGTTAATTGTTTTTTATAACCAATGCATTCATCATTCTCTAACACCAATAATTTTGTACCGTGACCGATTTCTTTAGCTGAATTTTCTCAATATTAAATGAAGGCTTATCTGTTACTTGATACTTCTTCGGCTGTTTATAGGTGCGCGTGCGCTTTTATATTAAAAGTAATAAACATAGCGTTACTTAAGTATTTAAGTATGACTAACCCGTAACCTTTTACTGGCATGGGAAACCGCAAAAATAGTGCAATGGGTTTTTACTCTTTTAACAAATGGAAGTCTCTTTTCTTTGAAAAAAACTGAAACTGTTATTTATCAAAATAATTCATATTAACATCATTACTCACCTATTAATGAACCAATGAAATATTTAGTTTAAGCACAAAAGAAAAAATACAGAAATTTATTTATAAAAAGTAATTAATTTTTCTTTTTTTTTATTAAATTGTAAAGTTCACATATGTTAATTAGTATATTACTACTCTGCCTTTAGTTATTAATTTTCACTATCTAGTAACTGTAGAAGACGTATGGGTTTTTTTATCATCACTTCGTCAATTCATGTTATTTTCCTTACACTGACTTAATTTCAATGACGTTAGCTATTCTATGAATTTAAGATAACATAATTTAATACATACAGTTAAATGTAAATCATTTTTGAAGAACAAATTTAAAAAAAAAAAATATATAAATCCTACATTAATTTCACATATATTTAAATTACCGCCTTGTTTAAATAAATTTTAAAAGATTTAAAAAATATTACCTGCTACAGAGCTAATTGAAATCATAATTCCTAATAAAATGTTTACGTTAGATATCTCTAAGAATATAGTAAGGTACAAATAACTCACAAAGTAGCATAATCATGTAAAAGAATTAAAAAAGCATATCGTATTAGGCTTACTTGTGAAAATGAGAGTGGATTTTTTTTTTCTTTACTGTTAAATTTATTGTAGAAAATCTATAGGAATGCAGATGATATTCAAACCCTAAAAGTGGATTCTTCAGTTTATTTATTTTGGACTGATAATATATTAGGCATCATTAATTTCAGAGAAAGCAACGCAAAATATATTTTGGTTTACTTGCATAATAACCAGAGAGAAAGAACTGAGTAGATTGCGTAAGGTAAAAAATGAATTGACGCCTTTCTGTAGTGAAACAATGATTAAACTCTCTCTCTCTCACTCACTCCCTCTCTCTCCCACTCTCTCGCTCTCTCTCTCTCCCTCTCACTCCCTCTCTCTCTCCCTCCCTCTCTCTCCCACTCTCTCTCTCCCTCTCGCTCCCTCTCGCTCCCACTCTCTCTCTCTCTCTCTCTCACTCTTTCTTTCTTTCTTTTTTTCTTTCTTTCTTTCTTTCTTTCTTTCTTTCTTTCTTTCTCTACGAGGAATATAAGCTACTTATGAATTAAATTAATAATACTTCCCTCCTTTAAAATGTATTATTTAGAAAAAAAATCACTTGATACTTTAAATTTAATGAAAAGTAATTAATCAAATGTATTAATCATTGTTAGTTATTAAACAATTAGTAAATTAATTATTGATTGGTAATAAATTGCACTGTGATCATTATTAATTTATGATTTTCATAACTTTTAAAGTCAAAGAGAAACATTTCATGTTAGATATCTCTAAGATTGTAGTAAGGTACAAATAACTCACAAAATAGCATAATCGTGTAAAAGGATCAAAAGCATCTCGTATTAGGCTTACGTTTAGAATCGGTTCTCACTTAGTACCGACAGATCGATATGCTGAGCCCACTGAATCGCAGAGCCATATAAGTATCGACTTCGTTCTGTTCACCACTTCTGACTGATACATTCACACATCTTACATATGTATTAAAACATATCGTTATACTCGAATTTTTTTTAATATTATTTTTATTTCTTAGGTTAGTTTTATTTGAATTATAATTTATTGAATTTTTAACACGTTATTTTTTAATCAAATACTTATTTTGTTAAAGTGCAAATTTTTTTATTAAATATTTGTACACTTAGAAGCATAATACATCATGCAGTAAACGTTAAATTTCCCAGTAGTAATAGCCGTACATCCACTGGTTAACCTTGTGAGATGAAATTTTTGACAGATTATAATCTCTCATTCTAAATTAGTGTTTCTTTTTATGTTATTTTTTTTAATTTTTCTAGTTTTTTAGCCTCATCAATTATTTTTAAAACCGGTTCTCCTTCTGTTTGAATCTGAGCTTCTTTCGCTTGCAGTTTCTACCTATTTAAAGATGATTACGTAATATAACTTTAACTTACATAACAGATATAATGTAACAAATAATGAAAGAATAGTGATTACACTGATACTTATATATCAGTCAGTCATTGACCAGTAAAACAAACAAAAATATATATATATATAAATACATTTTATTCGTTTCTGCCAATCTTTTTGTTATATGAATCGGGAATTTTTTAAAAGTAATTTTTACGGGTCAATCATCCGAGGAGTTAAAAGAGTAAAATTTTGATTGCTGCTAATTTTATCACATTAGATTTGAAGCCAAAGGAAAAGAATGATAACAGATTTAAATCGACCCCATATTTACTGTTTGCAGATATGCTGATATGACCCTTATTTAATGATTGGTATAAGAAAAATCTATTAAAAGAAAGGCTTACGTCAGTATTTTTTTGTTTTTTTTTTTAGATTTGTTGTCTAAAATTTTAGTTTAGTCTATTAAAACTCAGTACAATTATTAATGACTCTTTTTAAAAGTAACCGTGGATAATAACAAATAAAGCCAATCGTAGAAAATTAATTTTATCTAAATTCAGATTTAAACCGCCTTCTCTTCCCATTATAATTCGTTAATCAAAATAATTTAATCTATAATCTCTTAAGAATAAAAATGAAAATTTTCAAACATACAAGTATTCAAAATGATAAAATAAATAATTTTATTATTCAAGGTTCACCTCTTCCCATTCCTCTTAAAGGTTAATAATCGTATATATTTATTCTTTTCTTTACTATTCAGATTTTAATAAACACCAAATTTCAGCTTTCCACTGTGTGAAATCTGGAGAAGGCCACAGAACAACCGATTGTCCCAAGAAGGACAGGAACACGCCTGCAACCTGTGCTTCATACCAGTCCGATCAATCGACAAACTATCGGGGTTGCAAAGTATACAAAGAGATATTAGAGAGAAAATAAAGGCAAAAGGCTAGTCGAATCTGACAGCTTGTTTTAACGGTCGATTCCATCAGCCGTAGAACATCCGGCCTCACGTTTGATGATGACAATTTCCCCACGTTAGAACATGGAGCACTTGGGAACCTCGTCACGAAGCCTGAGTCCCTCCCCCGAACATATGCTGCGGCAGCTGGGCGTAGTAGTGTGGGCAAATTAGAGAGAATTCTTCAGATATCAATTTCCTTCTTCAACAGATGGCAGTCTAACAAGTTTCCTTACTCAGGTACTCTCGAAAATCGATTAACGGCAAGGTTTCTCCGTATCGTTGCATGAAACATCAACGGCCTATTTTCTAGACGGGAATAACTTTGTTTTTTCCTCTGCTCTCCTGGGCTGGATCTGCAATCAAGTTTAGCTCAACCCAGGAGAGTGGCCTTTAACTCAAACGAGCCTTCCCGCCTGCCGGCAATATGTCCGTCACGGCAGGACGGTTTGCCGGTCTGGATCTTTTGATGCTACGATTCGCCTGTCTCAACTATCGGAGAGGGGTGAACTGAACCCGACTATGTCATTCCCGGGCCCCACCCAGCGTTCGAGTCTCGGTCTTTTTATCTTTCTTTTTTTTATTCTATCTCGACATTAAAGTCTCTGATTCATTCCTTACAATCTATCTCTTTAGTTTTTAGGATCTCGGTGACTAGGTTCTCAAGTATCCTCCATTTTTGTTGACCTTTAACCATAAATTCTCTTATTTTGTATCTGGAGTGGCATCCAAGACTCGAGTTCTCTCTTTGTGTTCTTCCCATTTGACACAATCAAATATCGTGTGTTGTGGGGAGTCTTCGCTTCCGCAATAGATACTGTTAGCGAATTCTCTCTTTCTAAACCTATTCACATAGTCACCGGATTCCCCATGGCCGAAGAGGAACTGAGAGATGTAGTATCCCACCTCCCCATGTTTCCTCTCCAGTCATGGTCTCAATCTGGGGATTAACCTTCGCGTCCAGGAACTTGTACGGCGTCGTGTCCCAATCTTCCTGCCATTCTTGATATAACAATCCGGCAGCGTCTTCCTTGTTCATACCTTCGTAGACTCGCTTTCTTCTCCGGGCCTGGAGGTGAATGGGTGGTGCCTCCGCCAGTACCCCTGCAATGACTGTAGAGATAGTTCTAAAAGATGATGAAATTTTCAAATTCATTCTTCGTTGTAGGGAGTTTAGTCTAATTTTGTTCTTAATGTTAAAAGCCGAAGTCCAAGCCGGAGTGGCATACAGTATGATGGACGTCACTGCTGTGAAATCAGTCTTCTTTTCGTGGCCTTTGGCCCCAATGTGTTTCCCATTAAGCGTCTAAAGACTTTATGGTTTTCTCTGCCTTACACGTGACCATCTCAAACTGTTTGTTAAATTTCCCTGATTGTTGGAACCAAATCCCCAGATAATTGATGTATGGCATCGTTGCGACCTGATAACCGTCCACTCTGACGTGTATGTGTATGATTTTACTTTTTCCTACCATCGTGAGAAGCTGAGTTTTCTTGGATTCGAAACTTAGCCCTTTGGATTGGAGCCATCTGCTCCAATTATTATCACCATACTATTATTATTTTTGTTTATTTATTTTATTTGTTTATTAATTATTCCTTCGTTTATTACATTCTTAATAAAAAACAAAAATAGAAGATTTCACGTAAATTAATAATTGTCTTATCTACATTATATTAAATTAATACATTAAAATATACTACGTACTCGCAATTATAAAATAATTAATCATATTTTTTAAATATATTTTAAACATTTTATTGTGTTATGGATGATGTATGAAAATAATTTATGAATAAATCATACTTTAATGTATACATAAAGGCATACTTATCAACTTTTATGTCACCTCTTCCACTTAGCGCGATGGAAGAAACTGAGCCAAGAAACCTTTGCTCTTCAAACTTAATATACCGGATTCGTTTACGTAATGAGAAATGTTATTTATGTACTGATTGATAGATTGTTATTTATTTATTTATATACTGATAGATATTAGAAGTGTTGATATACAGAATTTTTGACACTATACAGAGATGGTCAGAAATAATTGTTTTAGGAGTCTAGGAAAAAAATATTTTACGATCTTTTTTACATAGAAAACACTTGTGTAGAAATTTGTATTTTAAGTTAATACATACTTTAAATCAATAAGAATCATTGTTGCCATAATGCTGACATTAATTAATGTCAAATTATATAATTTTATGAAACAAATTTTTTTTTTTTCATTTTTAATACATTGAATTCGAACATGGTAATATTGTATAAGTTTTTCTCCGTCTCAAGTGTTGACAGCATGGCATCAGTTCATTTGTACTAAGAAGCTATAGTACAATTTATCTATGAATCATATCTGTGATCAGAATTTTCTAAATTTCTTTTTATCTGACACCAATTCTTATAATATTTGATTACTTAAAATTGATGGAAGTCATAAACATATCTAACTTTCTTCGATTTCTTAATTTTATTTAATAAACACTTAAATTGGGAGCTCAATTCATTTTTTGTTGTATGTTCTTCTTCAGAATTCATATACTTAAATTGTAAAGTATAGTACCGTATTAGATGGTTAGGAGATCGGTATCTATAAAATATAGATACCCTACCGTAGTCTCACTCAGCACCCGCTGAACAAGAAGAACGTTCCTACAGAGATCTACAGATAGAACCCATCGGATCATAACAATTACATACCGGAGTTTATAGGTACCCCTGTATCCTCACCGCGTTTGTAACAGATCCTCACCATGTGCAGAGTCATGGAAGAAAGATTGGGTCAAGGCTACCATGAAAAGAAATATACGAAAAAAAATATATATATATATATATATGATGAAAAGCAAGTTGTACCGGAAGGGAAAGGGTGACGTAAAAAATATTCAAAGATTATTTTTGTTGCCTTCGTTGACAACAGGAGCCGAACCTATCCACAAATCATCAGTTGATCGAGGGAGTTTATCCCCTCGAGATTGAGTGGACGATCTTAGATACAAGCTACTCTGCAAGCAGTTGTTTTTCCAAAAATGAAAGTGCCATCCGAGAAATGACTCAGGCCTCCTTAAGGATAACTGTCGTCTACCCGTTTACATCTGAAGACAACCAAATTTCATTGTTCTCATAATGATTTAAATAAACTTTAAATATTGTTATTATTCAGAACCTCTAACTTTATTTCTCAACTTGATCAGATTCTCATATCCACTAACAGTTAGTCTAAAACGAATTTTAAATCTGCTATACTTTTTATAATAATTTGTTTGTAAAAAAATAAATTTCTCCATATATTTTAAATACTTCTGCAGTTATAAAAAACAATTTCTTTATTCAGTTTAAAGGATATATCTTACCGTGGTAATATGTTATATGGAAACAAATTTTCGACAAGAATATGTACTGATTGTAGGGATTTCATATTTAGCGATGTCGGGTTACTAATAGTAGTCGGTTAAAAAAAAATATAAAGTTTTAATACTCACTGATTTTGACAAATTTATTACGCGAGTGATCTTCCTTTACACATACCCGTGCGCACACACTTATAAATATTAGAAAGAGGTTTCGGATCGCTGTAAACAGCTAATTTTTTTTATAAATTGATAATTTTCAAGAAAAATGTATTTTTTATAATCTCTAAAAATCACTCAGAGGCATCTGTTTTCCTTTCTAGGCATTTTTTTTTTTAGAGTGAACCTTCTAATTTGAAAACCTACCTCCCCCATTGAAGTTTGTAACTAGTAACCAATACATTTGTTCAGCCACTAATAGGATAACACAATATTGATAAGTTTTTCTTCCCTCTGGAACTGTGATGTTATTATTTAATAATAAATTATGTAGACGTTAGTTTTAGAAGTTCTGTGAACAAGAACAAGAACAGAATCGAACACGTTTTAAAAATATTCTGTTTTCTTACAAGCAAATATCTTTTCTTTATAAAAAAAAAACCTTTTTTTTCACATATTTGTGGAAATATTATCGTAGTAAACTACTCCTTAAACGGAATTAATTAAATAAACTCGTTTAATTATTCACTTCTGTCGACAATAATTCGTACTTATGAATTAACTAAATGCTATTTACATTTACACGTAACTCATCTTATAACTCATAATGGGGAATTTTAACTCAACTTTGTAATGGGGAATTAATTTGTTGTAAGTTACAAAAAGAATCGGTTACGCAATCATTCATATTCTCGTTACGTAACGAGACATTTAATTTTAAATTCTTCATTTATTTAATATTTTTCCTTTATTATAAAATAAAGTAATATTTAGTTATTTTTCCTTATTCTAATAGTATAATTTCAGATTAATACTTCTGATAAACTTACAATAAAGAGCAATTTTAAAGAACAAAAGATGTAAGCATTTTACATTGGGGAGTTTGATAAGGGTCGAGGGCCAGTTTGTGTTAGATGGAGGGGACCGTGAAGGGGGGACTATTATAAATCGGGACTTGTCTATCCCTTCTCTCACTCATTCACTATGAAGCCCGACATTCAACTACAGCCGAAGAAAGACGAAACTGAAAACGGTGAGTGTTGTTTACTTATTATTTTTTTATTTATTTATATTAACTAACAATATACATTATATTCTAATTTAAATAACATTTGTTTTTCTTTTAAATTACTATTATAAACGCATCTCATTTACCTACTGGATATAGGAGCTTAAGTAGTTTTATAATTTACTATCGATCATTAAACTTATTTATTTTTATTTTCATAGAAAGGATAATTTTAAAATATTCGAACCGTAATCGCAAATATAATACAAAATTCTAATTTATTATTATGAATATAAAACAAATTTATAATTATACTACATTGTCATCATTATTTTTTTCCATTATTTCTATTAAAAGAATGTGATTTTATCATAATTATACCGAGTAAGAATAAACGATGAACAAAAAAATTTTATTAGCATATCTACCATATACCAACTGATTTCTATTAATCAGTACTTTTTCTTTTCATAAAGTTTTTTTTTTCCATTGTCGTGTACATGTAAAGTTTAGAATAAGTATGGTAACATGGTATATTTATGTCATGTTTTGATGAATATCTCGAAATTCTTAAATTTGGCTATCTAATTTATTTGTATTTTTTGTTCATTAACATCGAAACATAATCATATTTTTTTATTTGTTTATACTTATATATCAATACAATTCTTTACAATTCTAAATATTTTGCAATAAACTAATATTAATTACGTTGTACCTACAATTTCTCTCCCTTTTTAATTTACTATCTCTCATTTTATATATATATATGCGTGTGTGTGTGTGTGTCTGTGGTGGGAGTGAGTGAGTATGTGTGTGTGTGTGTGTGTATGTGTGTGTACAGATATAATTTTTAATTAGGCCATATATTTGATTTAGCATTCTCAATTTTTATTAATTTTTTATTATGATAAAACAGTAAGAGTTTTTAAAAGAATTTTGTTCGATATTTTCTGTTATTTCTATTCTTAAAATGAAAAAAGATTTATCTAAAAAATATTGTTAAACGTTTATTATGATAAATCTTTAAACGATAAATCCCTAAAAAATTAATTACGTATTTATTGATGAAGCTCTTCATGTTAAGTAACTATCATGTCGTACGTTCTCTGATGTTAAAAAATACATTATTAATTAACCATTTAAGTTTAAAAATCGTAAAAAAATATATCGGTAATGAGAAATTTTTATCATAATTATAAATTTTATTAGGCGTATAAGCATGTACTTCGCATTGATATCTTGTGTATGATTACTAGTGATTATATAATCTTTTTTTAATGATAATTATGTACTCGATTACTCTTCATTAAAGACATTGAATAAAAACACTGTTATCACTTCGTAAAGCTGAAAGGTTTTATATATTTACTTAAAAAGGGTTTTTTTAAGTAGTAGTAGTTTTTCTTTTTTTTATTACATATGTATGTATGATTTAGTGATTAGTATTTCTTGATACTATATACTAGAATCCTCAGTTCATTTTCGTATGTAAGTTTAAAAAAACTAATCTTGAATTTTAAAGTTACCCTTCTTTTAAAGTAAAATCACTAATGTAACATTACTCACCTTTCTGGTAACATTACATACATTCTAATAATAATTTTGTGGACGTGTGTGTTTAGGTATGTGCGTTTTTTTCAGCACACATATTCAATTTAATACACAATCATTCAGCAAAAAAGAAAATTCTTATGAGACTCTGATTTTAAATATGTATATATAATTATTATTATTATATAATCATGTATGAAATAAACTGACTGATTATTTTGATAATAATATTCAATTTTTTTTTAGTAATTAGCTTAAAAATTCTTAAAAAGGAACTAATTTAGAACATACATTAACGTAGATGATTAATTGTGGTGATCAGTATGATATGAAACAATTATTTTAAATACTACTACATGTTTATTATACAAAGTTAAATTTTTACGACAAAAAAATATAAAAACCCTAAATTTTGAATGTTATTAATAGAAGCGATAGTAATAAAAAAAATTCTATTCTGTTCAAACTCAATAGTATGAACATTATCAGTTTATTTCAATTCAAACCTACTCTTGATTCCGTAATTTTAACAATTTTTGGTACATATTTTGGTGTGTGTGTGTGTGTGTGTGTGTATGTGTGTGTGTTAATTCGTGCTCCCAGTTGGACTATTATGTGTCACATGCCACGGTCATACACTATGTTGAACAGCATCTAGTATGTCAGTCAAGGTTGCAATTTATATTGCAGAACTGCAAGCCAATTTTCTCTCACCATGTTCACCTTGTTACCGTGCATTTTTTATCATTAATTGTTACAATTTGTGATATAATTGATATTCACAAACCTAAAAAAAATATGATTAAAAAAATTAATATAATAGTATGTGTGTCATAATTTTTTATATTCACACCTGTTTTCAAAATTTAGTAATATTTTTTCAGTAGTATAGTCTTAAAATCACAGATCCTGAATACATATTAGAATTCTTAGTTTTATTTAAAATTTTTTAATTTTGTCACGTAAAAAAATTACTCTTATGTTAGATTATTTAAATAATTTTTCTTCAAATCTATCCAAAATTAAGACCAATTATTTTTTAACTTACTTTCGAAATTTTGAAATAACTATCGTTCACAAGTATGCGCGGTAACACATCACAGTGAATTATTAAAATTTCATTTATTTGCTGAAAGTAAATTTATAAAATGGAGGCTTATAAGAGGAGAGGAAAACATGGCAGCAACTAATTACGTAATTGTAAAGTAATAATATACCAGTGTCCCACACGGTTCCATACATAGAAAAATTAACATTTATTTATGAAAACCATTTTTATTTACATATGATCGTGGTTTACAAAACTACCATTGGTTTTTTAAACATATTTCGATGCGTGTCCTCCACTGCTGAAGAAAACTTAGCCCCGAAGTTTCCACATAGGAAAGATAAACCTTTTTTATTAAGTCCATGGTATATCAAGAAAAGAAACAAAACATAAATCAAGTCAAGAAACGTATCACCAGCGCTATTTCAAGCATACTTCATTTTTACTTGTGTTACGCACAGCTGGAGTATGCTTAGCGTATTCCACGCAAAGGCCAGGTTTATCCTGATACATTACGACCTTCATAAAAAATATGTATATTTCCTATGTATGGAAACTTATGGAATACTTTGTATTTGAGTTGTCATTAAAAAAAAAATTAAAATTTTCCAAACCTAATCCAGAAAAAATTTAATTAAAAAACAGTATACTAAACATACCCCAGCTGACCAACTATATACATTACAGGTCTGTATAACACTTCACTTCAAAATGTTATTTATAACTATTTTACTTCACACAAAATTAGCCTGATATGGGATGGTTGTTATTCCTGAAAATGACCATATCATTTTTGGTATCGGTAATGACTAATATCTCTTGTCAAGATCATCACTTTCAATTATTTGGTTGGGCAAATAAAAATCACGAAATATACGTAATCGTCTGAAGTTGTATACCACTTCAAGACGAAACTTTAACGTAGATAGCCTGTATTTAAATCTACAACACCCATTATAATGAAAATATATACTAAGATAATTAATAGTTTCAAGGTAAAGAAAAACGGAAATGATATTGTACATTGGCACTTAAATTCTAGTTCATTGAATAGCTGACATGTATAACTAACTTATTGAATCGGTCACGCATTTGTAAATCGCAAAAATTAATCGAGTAAGGAATTTCCGTCTATTAGAAGGATAACAAGAAAGATGAAGGTTTGTTTTTATTCTCTTCCGGTAGTAGTTTTATCACTTTGTAATTTGACCTCTGTTATGGTTGATTGGTCACTTAGCTACCACTAAAATAAGAGTGGTGGTTTACCTTAATTAAACAAAAGATAATATAGCCTTTTTGTCAAACAATAATTTTTAAATTAAGTTTTAAAATGTAATAACTATTTTTTCAGGCGCGCGCACGTGGGTGTGTTTGTATACATATATATATATATATATAAAATAATAATAATATTTGTTTATACAATACATACCTTTTTCTACTATTAAATTTATTTGGTCTGAAATAAACCTTAATCGTATTTATGATTTACTCTTTTTTTTTTTTTTAATTTATGCCCGTAATTTTATACATTATAAAATGTTCAGGTAAGTAGATTTAATAATATCATTTTTAAAAAAATATATAAAAAAGGTTTTTTATAATTTCTGTTAGTTTCCTATTTGTTTTTAAGTTTCCCAAATTAATAAGATTTAACAGTACTCAATCTCACAGAGTATTCAAAAAATTTTAATTTTTAAAACTGAATTTCTTTTAATTTTCAGTATTTTCTAATTATCTTTTAAGTTTTTTCATACAGCTCTTTTTTAAATATGATTAATCCTTGATAAAAACTTTAAATACCTTTCTTCTATGAATAAGAGATATTTAAAGGTGAAAAACTTGAATTTTGATGAAAGTACTAGAAAAGGAACACAAAAAATATTAGTAAAGTTAGTAACTGTTGAAATATGCATTTTTTATTATTTAATTTTCACTTGAAATACTCGACTATCTTTGTGAATAGTAATATCATTAAGGTGAACAATACAGTACCAAATGACAGATAAAAAAATTTTTTTTTAGATTTTCTAATCATAGAAAGTAAATGATTTAATTTTTAATTTAAAAAAATGGTTCTGCTTAATCTATAGATATATAACTATATCTATCTTTAGCCTATTGAGTTTATCAACCTAAGGCTGTCGTGATTAAAATATTTAATATAGAGCGCTGCTAATCTTAAATAAAAATTTAACACCTATTAAAATGTTACAGGTTATAAATAAATAATTTATAAGTATTTTAAAACAGGGAGTTACTTTTCATGCACCGGTTAGATTATTTATAAATTATTAATCTACTCTTAAATCTATACTCTTAAATTATCATTAAGGTCCTTCTTTCAGAAAAAAGGCAGATTACGTAATCTGTGTACGTTATAACATTGAGTTCATACAGTAATATTTTTTTCTCTTTTACTAAACTGCAGCATTGTAATTTATTCAACACAAAAAAAAGTAGTGAATAATTAGAAATTATGATAACATTTTAATAAATGAAGAACGTTAGCTTTTTTTTTTGTTCATCTGTGTTCCCCCCTTGAGCCGGACCCTCAATTAAGCATAAACACAGCTCCAGAGGGGGGCGCCTTCGTCTGAACTCAAACTACCTCCTCAGGAATTAAGATTCCTCCCAAGTACCCGGGACTCGGTCTTTCAATAATTTTCCATGCCTCTAATGAGGACACCCCCAAAGGGATCCCCCCACCGGGACAAGGGCTTACATTCCCCCCCGCCACGCCTCAAATGGAGAACCCCCGAAGGAATCCCCCACCGGGATTACGGTCTTAATACTCCCACCATATAGAACCCCAGGGAATACCCGTTCAATCATCGAAAGTGGGATACCCAAGCATCCCACCCTTCCTCAACGGGGTTGAACCAGGTCAGACCTCCTCACAGATGGAGCCTCATTTCGGTGGCGAAGCCCTGCAGCTACGACCCCACACGTTGCAAGAGGGACATCTGGCCTCTTTCGTATAGTCTTTGCGCTGGTGACCGACTCCTGCACAGTTAAACCATTGTTCCCTCCTGTCTGGCCCGCTCCAGGATTCTGCACGATGCCCTACCGGCCAGCACCGAAAGCACCTTTCTTCTGCCGACCGGCGTACTACCCGGCAGTTTACCCATCCAATACGGACACGACCCTTTGTCAGCAAAGCAACCGCCAAGATGGGTGGCACACCAACCGTCGCCACCTACTCCACCAGATGGCACAGTAGCTGTCCCACCCGTCCGAAAGGCTCACAAAAGCAGACAGCACTGTCCTTCTCCACTACTTGGGAGATAGACATACCGAACATACACTATCATTCATGAACCGTAATTACGTAATTTTTTTTAGTTTTATGATTTCATGTAACACAAAAAAGTTTAGGAATACCTATACAATTTTAATCATTTTTTTAGCTTTTATTTGTTAAATATGTAATGTAGTATCTCATTACAGTTAGAAATATCTAACTTTGAAGCTCTAAACAAATAATAAATTTAATACAAGATGTCACAATATCACTTACACCCACTTATAAAAAATATAGATAGCAGTTCATTGATTTAGCATATTGATTTCAAATTCAAATTGTTGAATACTTTATTAATGTAATCGAGTTATCTAGTTAGGTATATTCTAACAGCAGTAATTGTAAATAACGTCGTTAATGTTTTTAAAATCAATACAAAACGAAAATGACATAACATAATTTTATAAAATTAAATAAATTGTTTAATTATTATCAGTATAAAGAAGAAATTTCCATAAATTTATGAATTAATTTTTTGAATTTTGTGAAAGTAACCTTGACCTCAAGGACAGCATACAGTTTAGCAACAACATACAACCGGTTTGGTAACCGCCATAGCTTTGCACCCGAATCACGGTCTCGGTCACACGTGGATTGCACGTGCAAGTTTCATCTTATATAACAGTTTAAGTTACATAACATTATTATATAACACTATACAAACATCTTGTTTCCTTTCGTTCCGGAAGTGGCAGGCATCTTTAAAATATTATTTTTATCGTAATTTTAATAAACTTTATAAATTTAACCAATAGATCCACCATAACATATTTAATAAAATTAATTGTTTATTATTATCTAAATTTATTTATAATATAAATATTCTTCTAATTACTGAACCACTTCAAACAATAAATCCATCCATCGCTGGCGTAAAGATTTTACCCGCACGGTTTTTTATTCCAGTAGTGATCTGTCTAAAAATTATATAAGGAAAATTAAAGTTGATGTTAGAAGCCATTCTATAATTATCATTTCAACACATACATTTTCACTTTAAACGGCCGAAAACATAATTACTGTAAAAAAACTAACTGACCAACACCTAAATTCAATTAAGCAATTATTTATTAGTTCGGTCGTCAGAAAGTAATAAACAATTACTGTTCGTCTGCGCTTGCATGATGGGGAGTAGTGATGAGGTACAATGAATCCCGAACCCCCCATGTGGAAAAAGACAGAGTTCCGGTGGAGATACCCCTTCGTGGAAGTCTCCGTTTGAGGCATTGGCGTCAATACCGAGTCCCGGCTTCTGGGGTGGGGCCCAAGAAAGACATAGTCGTACCTGGTTACCCCACTCCGGCGTCTTGAGGCATGCAATAAGATAAGATCCAACCAGCGGGCCGACCTGTCATGCCGGACGTACTGCCGGTAGGTGGGAAGGCCAGTTAGAGTTTGAAGGACACTCCCCTGGGCTAAGTTATACTTGATTGTAGGTCCGGCCCAGGGGAGTAGGGATATATATATATATATATATATATATATATATAAATATATATATATATATAAACTCACAATTTGTTCAATTAAAGTAGTTCTTTATTAGAAGCTTTTAATAAAGTGCTTAAAATAAATGAAGAAGAAAAAATCTGGCAACAAATGTATAATACTTTCCAGGCATTCGTTATTTATTCTTATATCGTGGATAAATGTTCTGGTTATTGAGTACTTAAAAATTGAATGCATTTTAAAATACATGAAAAAAGTTACCAACATTTCATTTTTGGAGTGGGGGTAATTTATGATGAGCTTTTAATGTAAAATTATCATTATATGTTTAAATAAACCTTTTTTTAAGTTTAAAAAATTCAAAAAATCAGTATTTTTATTTTTTGTACGCCTTACCTCAAAGATTACCTTCCAAGATAATTTTTTTATTTTTCTTCGTTTACCATTTTAAATGAAAGAAACTAAATAAATCTTGCTGAAATTTGTACAGTTAATAAAAAGTTACCTAAGATTTCTTTTTTGGAGGTGGGGGGGATGAATTATGATGAAATTTTATGGTAATATTATTACAAAAAATTAAAATAATAAACCAAAAAAGTTTTAAAAACTCCAAAAAAACGATA
This sequence comes from Lycorma delicatula, assembly GCF_047948215.1. Lineage (NCBI taxonomy): Eukaryota > Metazoa > Arthropoda > Insecta > Hemiptera > Fulgoridae > Lycorma > Lycorma delicatula. The sequence goes on from NC_134456.1 coordinate 134,100,434, forward strand.
TTTTTAAATTTAAATCGGCTCCCCATCCCCAATATTGCCCCAAAATTTTATTTTGCGTCATTTGCACTAGAACATAGAACAAATTTAGTTAAAAATATACAATAAATAAAAATATAGCTTTTCGATTTTTGAAGAATGGTGAAGGAATCTTGGGATATTTATTTTCAAATGGTAAGATAAGCATGCATGCAAGTACTTAGCTTAATATTAAGTGGGATTATGTTAACAAAATTTTGAGAAAAGTGACCCCAAAATTTTACCAACAAATTTTCCCATATACACGAATCTGTACAAAATTTCATCAAAATAGATTAATTTAGTAGAAGTTATTAAGTTTCAAACACGCCAACACACGTTCATTACCTTGAGTTGCTTTGTTTTGTTTTTTGGAGCCTTTGATCATGAAAAGTCAAGATATGCAAAAAACTCATACCCCATTTTTTGACTGATTACCATTCTCTTCTGGCAGCATAGCTCTAAAACTATGATACCACGAACGTAAAATTTTCTGCATCAAAAAAAAAATACATATCAAAGCTTACTTTAAGCTCAATAATTTTAAGTTTATTTACTCTCATTAAAAAAAAAAAACTCACGTAATTTAGAGGAATTAAATTTAGAGGTTTTCTTTTGGGGAAGCATTTATCCTCTTTTTTACAACTTTTTACTCATCTTTCTAATGACCAGTCCATCAATCAGTCAGAAATATTATTTGATTGTTTCGTGCTTATCAGAACCTTTTTAGTTAGATTTGTTTTTTTTCTATTCATATTGTTCGGATGGGAATTCTTTTTTAAATAGTTGGATAATGTTTTTTAACTGAATTACTTCAATTATTAATAATAATTACCAGTTTTTATTTCTTGAAATAATTAACAAAATCAAAAATAATATATAGTTTTTAACAATTAATTAATTTGATTGCTTGTTTCAGTTCACATTTTATAATCCATTTATGTATGTTTTATTCTTTTTTATTGCACTTTTTTCGATATCACATATTTGTATATTTGCGTGCAGGTGTATGACTCTAAACATATTATGGTTTGGCCTCGAAAAAGTTTTCGATTTTGTGAATTTTCTGGTGCGCTTTGGACACAGTTTGTTCTGTACTACTGGTGTTTTATTTTAACATTTCAATCTGAGGTTTTGAATTATAATCTGAGGTTCGTCGGAATCCTATTACGGATTCACAGATTAAATGGTGTTCGGCCGAATTGTGTGATTCCGCTTTGCATGTTAAGAAATTTAAGGATGTTTGAATGCTGAGCCTGATACGAATGGTGTGGCCACGTATATGGAGGTGTTAACACGGGCGGTGTCTACGCAGACTACACCGGAAAAAGGTGACCTGCGTCATGTTCTGGAGTGGTCCATGTCTGATGAGGAACTGATTAAGGCAGTGACTAAACTCTGGCTGAATGGGGTCATGAAAAAAAACTTGTACGTGTGGGGAATCCTTCGAGCGTGATGTCCCCTACTTGCCGTTTTGTAGACTTATCGGAGCCTCATCCTCAGGATTATGTATCGTGGCGACCTGAGCCCAGCCGGGGGATATGTTGGAGGATACCTCACGCGTTCTAAAAAGCGTTGCCGGTCCCTCTGATGATCGACGATTTTGTTTATGATTCCTCGAAGGATTCCCACGCAACATTGAGGGTGGTTCTAGCGTCCCTGAGACGGATATACGACGAGACCCCACATCCGCTGTTTTTCCTGCCAGGAGGCCGGATTGGCTCATGCTTGGAACGTATAGTGTTGTTTTTGGACGAATGGGTTCCCCGGTTCGGGTGGTTTTGCCCCAGGTCTTAGGTGATAACCCACCGGGTTGGTCTAGTGGTGAACGCGTCTTCCCAAATCAGCTGATTTGGAAGTCGACAGTTCCAGCGTTCAAGTCCTAGTAAAGTCAGTTATTTTTACACGGACTTGAATACTAGATCGTGGATACCGGTGTTCTTTGGTGGTTGGGTTTCAATTAACCGCACATCTCAGGTATGGTCGAACTGAGACTGTACAAGACTACACTTCATTCACACTCATACATATCATCCTCTTTCATCCTCTGAAGTATTATCTAAACGGTAGTTACCGGAGGCTAAACAGGAAAAAGAAAAAAAGAAAGGTCTTAGGTGATAAGCATGGGAAGGTAGTCCACGGCATTCCACTCCGGAGGTTGTTGACAGCGACACTGTTGTGGTTAAGCCGACTGGATGCTCTTATGCTGAGTTACCTAAGACAGTTGCGACGGAGAAAGTAGGTAATTTGCTGTCGGTGAAACAGGAGCCTGCAGGAGATTTGCGTATTAGGGTTGTGGGCGCTGATATGGCGGTTCTTCAGGATAAAGCTTAGGTCCTGCATGTCGACATGAAGACGGGGGGCGGTTGCAGATCGGTGGTTCACATACGGGATATAGAATGTACCACGACTGAAATGGAGATTACTGAGGCCATACGCCGAGTGGTTGGCGAGTCGTCCGAGTTTCAAGTATCTTCGGTTTGTCCAGCTTATGGAGTAACGCTGACGCCACCGTTGTGACTATGTATGGTGCTACGAGGAAACTGATTGAACACTGGGTTAAAGTCGGCTGGGTGAATTGTCGGGCCTCCATGAGAGATCCTGATGACAAATGTTATCGCTGTTGGGACCGGGCCACATGTCCTTGACCCGTCGCGGGACTGATTGCTTGGCGTTGTTATAATTGCGGGCAACCGGGTCTTCAGCGGGCCACTGGTGGGAACCCGCGGTATGCGTTATTTGTGGGAAAACGGATCATTGGACAGATGATTGTACTACTCGCGAGTGAGTTGATGTCCTGGTGTTTACAGGCTTTGTAGAAGGTGACTGTTGCCCAGTGTCTGGCTTTTCGGTTTCTCTTACGTGGGGGCGTTCCGGTTTATTGCAGTACCATGAATGATGGAGTACCAATGGGGTGCTGGACAGCTCTTTGTGAAGCCGGCGTCTGTCCACGCTTGGGTGGTGGCCGTCAATAATGAAACACGGGGACTCTGGTGTCCCAGAGCTGATAAGACCGAGTCCCGGCAGGTGCGACGTGTAGGTCGCGCTTGTTAGAGGCAGGCGCTTGAAAGACCGAGTCCCGGGGAAGGTGACCTTTGGGTTGGCTCCGTTTGCGTTTGAAGCAGGCAATGCAAGACTAACTCCCGGCTTCCAGGTTGCGGTCGCTGGGCACGACTTCGTCGGACCTGGTGGCTTTGCACTGGGGTTAGAGCAAGGAAATTAAGATCCTACCGGCGGGCCTGTCTGTCAGGCGGGTAGGCTCGTTAGAGTAATGGACACTTCCTCGGACTATGTTTATGCTTCACGTTGATTCAGCCTGAGGGAAGAATTGAAAAAATATATATCTTTATAATATAGCAATTAAAATGAAGAAAATCTTTTATTAATTAAGATTAATTTTTATTTTAGTGTTCTTGTATAATAAAAACAAAATTGTATTTTTTTTATGAAAATCACTGCACACAAATATAACAGCCTCAAAGTATTTTATTTAGTAAAAACTCAGTGCGCCTTCCATTCAAGTCATACTACCCGCATAACATAAATGTTACGCTTGACCTATATTTAGGGTAAATGTTATTAATTCAGTTATATAAAATAATTTTACTTTGAAAGCCAATTTATTAATGATAAAAATGATAAATTATATTTATTCTGACAGTAAAAAAAATATGAATTACAGTATTACAAAGAAAAAATAAAGATATGAAACAAAACTCGGAAAATGTTCCTTTAAAACTAATAAATACAAATATTTACTGAATCATTAATTATTAATTCATAAATTTTACTGGTAGTTATTTACTTCATCTCAGTCACCATATTTTCGTCATATTTATTTAATGAATAATTTTTTTATAAAATTATGTAATTTGGAATACTCCTATCGTCTTTAAATAGTAATTACTTTTTTAATTGGTTAAAAAATATCATGAATGTCACATTGATTAATGATAATATAGAGAATGTATCTTTTTATGATAATAAACAAGCCGTTAAATTTATACTTTAAAAATTATACCGAAAACCTGGTCATTCAGATCCAGTAAAAAAAAAAAATAGTTCTAGCCACTTACCATTAACTAAATTTGAAGCTAAATTTTATGAATGTGACTTTTTTGTGTTAGCTGCTTTAAGAGTGATTCAGTTGTTTATTTCCGAGATATAATATATATATAAATATTAACTTAAATGTAATTTATTTAAGTTTATTTTTCTTGATTGGATAGAATTAAATATTACAATAACAAGACATATTTTATTTTAAAATAATATTTATTAATCTCTTGGGTTAACCAATCAACTAAAAAAATTATAAATTAAATTCACTAAGTTTCAATCAGAGTTCTCTAAGCTTCCTCAGGTGACAATACGCATTCATACACACATTACACAGAATTCTCTTGCGTACTAAGAAATTAACTGATCTACCCATCTTAGGTAACAATATTTTGTCCCCACTGTAATTGATCCCCTACTGACACCTGACTCTTCTTATCTTTACATAATTATGTATCTCTTTATATACCTAATTGCTATTTCCTGTGTATTGAAACCACAATGCACATATTTTTCTCAAAAATTACAAACACTAACACTATTTTCCTTAAAAGTAAATTTATAATTTAAATATAAGACTTTTTTAAATTAAATTAACATATATGTTGCTTAATCCGGCTATATCCGTTCTACTGTTGACAGCGTTTGTATTTTTCTTGATTATATTTTTTCTAGAGTGGTCCTTTTTTGTGTATTTTGTTCTTTGTTTAATATTTTGGTTCTGTTAAAATCAAACGAGTGTTTATGTTCTACTGTATGTTTTTTTAGCACTGTCACTTACTTTTTTCTATATTTATTTCCATACCTATTAATAAATAATAATTATCCGGAAAATATCATAAATAAAATATTTAAAAATACAATTTATAAATATATAATAATATATCAGCCAACCATCCTAATAATAATAATAAGGGTGAGAAGTATGTTATATTGCCATATGTCGCACATCTGTCTGAAAAGATTAAATAATTGCTTCAAAAGGATTTCACAATAGCCTATCAAAATTACCAGTCTGAATAATATGTTTTCTAAATTAAAATCGCCGATAAAAAAATCAACAAGCCAACGTAGTATACAGAATTCCGTGTAAAGATTGAAACTCTGTTTACATTGGACAAACATCTCAATATCTTAAAAAAACAATAGAAGCTCATAAATATAGAAAAAAGGAAGTGACAACGTTCACAAAACATACAATAGAACATAAAAACTCATTTGATTTCAACAGCACCAAAATATTAGACAAAGAACAAAATACACATAAAAGTACCATTCTAGAAATGGTATACATCAAGAAAAATACAAACGCTGTCAGCAATAGAACGAATATAGCCGGATTAAGCAACATATATGTTAATTTAATTTAAAAAAGCCATATATAATTAGTAAAAGCCATATAATTTAGTTTTAACGAAAATAATGTTTAGCGTTTGTAATTTTAAAAAAAGTGCATTGTAAAAGCTTCAATACACAGGAAATATCGATCAGATTTTATAGAGATATACGTATAATTATCTAAAGATGAATTATGTTTGAGTAGGGGTATTTATTACAATAAGTGTGGGTACAAAATGTTTGTTATCTAGGATGGGTAGATCAGTTATTTTCTTAGCATGTAAGAGAATTCTATTTGATGTGTGTATTGTCACCTGAGGAAGCTTAGAGAATTCTAAGTGAAACGTAGTGAATTTAATTTATAAGTTTGCATAGTCAACTGGTCAATCCAAGAGATAAATAAAGATAATATTTTTAAGTAAAATATGTCTTGTGATTTTATATATATATATATATATCTATATATGTATATATATTTGTGGGTGTGTGTGTTCTTAATGGTTACGTTGCAATCTGTTCAACTTGTGAACAATAAGCAACCCCTCCCCATGGCCCAATGATGAGGATGATATGTATGACATTTAAATGAGGTGTAGTCTTGTATAGACTCAGGTCAACTACTCCTGAGATATGTGGTTAATTGAACCCCAATCACCAAAGTATAACTGTATCCATTTTATAAATAAAATAATAATAGATTAATTTATTTCATAAATAAAAAATTGTAATGTAATTTTCATTAAATAATACTCTTCTCTTCTTAATTTTTTATATTTAACAAAAATACTGGTCAATTTCATAATAAGCAGTATAACGCGTTTGAAAGTTCTGTAATTAATATTTATTTGTAATATTAACATTATTTTTATTTAGATTTTTCATTTAAACCATGGAACTAGTTAACGAATGTATTTTTTTTTTACTTGGTTCAAATAAGATAAAATTAAATAATTTATTTAATTAACTAAATAGAATAAGCGTATCTTCATGTGGCATATTGATTCCATTAACGTATGTATTTAATTATAGATCGTAACTAAAAAATATTATTTTTAGTCCTATCTATATACTAACTCAAATGTAATTCTTTGTTTCTTTCCTTTCATTTCTCGAATTTTTTCCAAGAAGAATAAAAGTGCTACTAACGTAAAAGAATGATTCAAACGTCAAGGAAAATAAAAGCTGATTTCCCGCTGGAATCTTTCCAGAGAACTCTTATTCTGCTCTAAGCCGTTAAGTACAGGACAATTTAAAATATCCGTTCATTAGCTGCTTTTAATATATTTGTCTAATATACATAAGAAGATCATAAATATTATATTTTCTTTATCCAAACTTATAAAAAATCTTACTAAACCTGAAACGTACACCTATTATCAGATTATAAAAATGATAACAACAACCAAAGATAAATTTAAACTAACTTATCTCAGAAAGTTATTTTCGACACAATCAAATATCTATAATCTGTTCCCTTGGAACGAATGAATAGATGTGTTGAAAGTTTCTACAAATAACTTGAAGGAGAGCAACAGCAACAGCAATTAACTCCTCTATATTCTGTTTATTCTGGCTGCCGATTGAATAACGATAAATTAATTTTGTTTGTAGCACGTGAAAAATTCCATGCCTGACCGGGACTAAATCCCAGAACCTTCTTACAAAAGACAGTACCACACCCCCACGGAGATCAACTTTTTTTCTTTTGTCTTTTTTTGTCTTCAGTCATTTGACTGGTTTGATGCAGCTCTCCAAGATTCCCTGTCTAGTGCTAGTCGTTTTATTTCAGTATACCCTCTACATCCTACATCCCTAACAATTTGTTTTACATATTCCAAACGTGGCCTGCCTACACAATTTTTCCCTTCTACCGGTCCTTCCAATATTAAAGCGACTATTCCAGGATGCCTTAGTATGTGGCCTATAAGTCTGTCTCTTTTTTTAACTATATTTTTTTTCAAATGCTTCTTTCTTCATCTATTTCCCGCAATACCTCTTCATTTGTCACTTTATCCACCCATCTGATTTTTAACATTCTCCTATAGCACCACATTTCAAAAGCTTCTGATCTTTTCTTCTCAGATACTCCGATCGTCCAAGTTTCACTTCCATTTAAAGCGACACTCCAAACATACACTTTCAAAAATCTTTTCCTGACATTTAAATTAATTTTTGATGTAAACAAATTATATTTCTTACTGAAGGCTCGTTTCGCTTGTGCTATTCGGCATTTTATATCGCTCCTGCTTCGTCCATCTTTAGTAATTCTACTTCCCAAATAACAAAATTCTTCTACCTCTATAATCTTTTCTCCTCCTATTTTCATATTCAGTGGTCCATCTTTGTTATTTCTACTACATTTCATTACTTTTGTTTTGTTCTTGTTTATTTTCATGCGATAGTTCTTGCGTAGAACTTCATCTATGCCGTTCATTGTTTCTTCTAAATCCTTTTTACTCTCGGCTAGAATTACTGTATCATCAGCAAATCGTAGCATCTTTATCTTTTCACCTTGTACTGTTACTCCGAATCTAAATTGTTCTTTAACATCATTAACTGCTATTTCCATGTAAAGATTAAAAAGTAACGGAGATAGGGAACATCCTTGTCGGACTCCCTTTCTTATTACGGCTTCTTTCTTATGTTCTTCAATTGTTACTGTTGCTGTTTGGTTCCTGTACATGTTAACAATTGTTCTTCTATCTCTGTATTTGAACCCTAATTTTTTTTAAATGCTGAACATTTTATTCCAGTCTTCGTTATCGAATGCCTTTTCTAGGTCTATAAACGCCAAGTATGTTGGTTTGTTTTTCTTTAATCTTCCTTCTACTATTAATCTGAGGCCTAAAATTGCTTCCCTTGTCCCTATACGTTTCCGGAAACCAAATTGGTCTTCTCCTAACACTTCTTCCACTCTCCTCTCAATTCTTCTGTATAGAATTCTAGTTAAGAGTTTTGATGCACGACTAGTTAAACTAATTGTTCTGTATTCTTCACATTTATCTGCCCCTGCTTTCTTTGGTATCATGACTATAACACTTTTTTTGAAGTCTGACGGAAATTCCCCTTTTTCATAAATATTACACACCAGTTTGTATAATCTATCAATCGCTTCCTCACCTGCACTGCGCAGTAATTCTACAGGTATTCCGTCTATTCCAGGAGCCTTTCTGCCATTTAAATCTTTTAATGCTCTCTTAAATTCAGATCTCAGTATTGTTTCTCCCATTTCATCTTCCTCAACTTCCTCTTCTTCCCCTATAACACCATTTTCTAATTCATTTCCTCCGTATAACTCTTCAATATATTCCACCCATCTATCGACTTTACCTTTCGTATTATATATTGGTGTACCATCTTTGTTTAACACATTATTAGGTTTTAATTTATGTACCCCAAAATTTTCCTTAACTTTCCTGTGTGCTCCGTCTATTTTACCAATGTTCATTTCTCTTTCCACTTCTGAACACTTTTCTTTAATCCACTCTTCTTTCGCATGTTTGCACTTCCTGTTTATAGCATTTCTTAATTGCCGATAGTTCCTTTTACTTTCTTCATCACTAGCATTCTTATATTTTCTACGTTCATCCATCAGCTGCAATATATCGTCTGAAACCCAAGGTTTTCTACCAGTTCTCTTTATTCCGCCTAAGTTTGCTTCTGCTGATTTAAGAATTTCCTTTTTAACATTCTCCCATTCTTCTTCTACATTTTCTACCTTATCTTTTTTACTCAGACCTCTTGCGATGTCCTACTCAAAAATCTTCTTTACCTCCTCTTCCTCAAGCTTCTCTAAATTCCACCGATTCATCTGACACCTTTTCTTCAGATTTTTAAGCCCCAATCTACATTTCATTATCACCAACTTATGGTCTATCAATGTCTCCTCCAGGGTAAGTTTTGCAGTCAACGAGTTGATTTCTAAATCTTTGCTTAACCATGATATAATCTATCTGATACCTTGCAGTATCGCTTGGCTTTTTCCAAGTGTATATTCTTCTATTATGATTTTTAAATTGGGTGTTGGCAATTACTAAATTATACTTCGTGCAAAACTCTATAAGTCGGTCCCCTCTTTCATTCCTTTTGCCCAGCCCGTATTCACCCACTATATTTCCTTCCTTGCCTTTTCCAATGCTTGCATTCCAATCTCCAACTATTATTAAATTTTCAGGAGATCAACTAAAGCGTAATATTCAGATCATCCTCCATACGACGTCAATATCCTCAGTTCACTGTAAAATATATGATATTCAAGATGAATATCAAATATTGAATATTTACTTACAATAAAAATTACTCTATACAATTCTAATTTTATATTCATATAAAAATATTTATAAACAAACAAATTAGATTATTCATTTCCTATTCATAAGTTAAATCAAATTAATGTAGTAGATAATAAAATTCTCAACTTAGATTTTCAAAACTAACTGATTCGATCACTAATTTTTAATGTTTATTTATTTTTCTGTTATTGATTTAAAAAAATGAATAACTATTAAACCATATAAAACAGTGACAATTGCAGTAATTATTTTTTTTTATTTTAAAATTTATAAAATCGGTTAAATTTAGATCGTACTTTACCTTTACGGTAAAAGATTCTACTGAGAACTGATAACTGAAAGTTTTTTTTTAATAGAATTAAATAAATGATAAATATAATAATTAATGCACATAAAATTTACACCAATAATGCAAATGATTAGAAATTATTCAGAGAAATTATCTGTAAAGGAAAAAGTTTCAAATAATAAATGTTTACGCAACATTTTACATTTTTTTGTAATTGAAAATAATCTTTCCAGTATAATCACTACCTACGTAGTTTTAAGTAAATAATGATTACTTTAAATATAAAAGTCTACTTGTGTGATTTGTACATCTTTTCTAATAATTAAATATATTTTAAGCCGAAGCAAACAAAGAATTTAACACATCTAAATCCTAAACTTTTCGAATACTTTAATACAAATTTTCGTATTTACTTACAATAAAAATTATTTTATACAATTCTAATTTTATAGATTTTAAGAATTTCATGATTTTTTGGGTTAAAATGAATAAAAATAAATAAATAAATAATAAATATAAAAAAATAACATAAATACTAAATAAATAAAATAATTTTTATTTTTCTAATATATTATAACAGATATAGATGAATTTACAGAATTTTTATTAATTTTGGTATTTATTTTAATAGGTAATTAATATTATTTATTTAATTAGTAATATTTTAATTAGCATATTCATACATTTTTTTTGCGTCTTATATTTATAAGTACGCTACAAAAAATAAATTTAAAAGTATTTTAAATAAAATTTGTGTATGATTTTTATTTTTTAACTACCTGATAAAAAAGGGATTAAATTTAATTTTTTTTATGTGTTCAATCACAAAAAATAGTTTGTGACGCTGTTAGTGTTATTTTTCTAATAGATAAACATCGTAAAATTGTAGAAAAAAGTAGAATGAAAATATGAATGATTTTTTAAAATGTATCTGCTCAACCAAAATAAATTTAATAACGTTTTTAAAAGAGAAACGATAATTATAAATAAATTAGGCTTATTATTAATAGAGCAGAATAATATTTGCATAACATTTATCTGGTTATGAATGGGTTTTTTTCATATGAGCTGCTTCTATTTAATGTTATTTACAATGTAGTAAATTAAAACGGTATTTTCCTTTTCCCAACTTCCTTTAACATTTCTAAGAAACTGACTCACGGAACGTACACAGGTAAAAAACTAAAACAGGTTTAATAAAATATTCTAGCCAATGTACCACAGTTATTTTCCTACAAATAAGGTAATGGTCTGTAAATTAATTTCCCATAATTTAATTTATTACTTTATAATTTAATTCATTAATTTCCTTTAAAAGCGTATATATATATATATATATATATATATATTTTACTAAAAGTTTATACATTTTTTTATTATATCTTATTCAACTGTAATTTTATTTTATTATTATTATTTTATAATATTAAACCTATGAATTTTGACTTTGGGTGAAGTGTGATCACCTTTTGAACATTTTTCAGGGTTGAATTATTGAAAAATTGTTTCCATGGCTTTGATATTTTTTTGTATTTTATTACTACACTAGCCGGTAAGGGCTTGCTTCGGTCGCCCGATCGCCTAGTAAGGACCTCGACCCCCGAAGCCTTTTATTCTCATGGTTGTGAGAAAACTTCGCATTTTTTATGTTCGATCAGCCTCAGGGCGCTCATCTCTTTCCTCTTTGGTTTCGTCTTTTAGTGAAACCCGACTACGCGTAGCGACACTTGATGATCTTCCTAGATTCGATCTGTTCTTAATGAAATGGAGTGAAAATGAAAGAAGAGAAATGAATAATGAAAGGGGATGTCATGTACAAAAAAAGAAAAGATAAGAAAAATGACGAAGGAAGTACACGGACTTTAGAAATACTTGAAAAAAGAACTAAATTACAAAAGGCAGAATAGTAGTAACTTTAGTAAATAATAATAATACTAGTAACTGTAGTAGTGTGAATATTAAACATTTTACAGATATTCATTAATGAAAAATGATTATTCATTTTACTTCATTATATTAGTGTTGCCACAATGATAGAAATATAATGAAGTAAAAGGATTAAGTTTTGTTTAGTTAATGAATATCTTTAATTCACAATTTCATTCCCAATGAGGTTTGGAGCCTCGATCTATGACTTAATACCTTACCTGGGATAACATGAATGAATTCTGAAAATTTGAAAGTAATCGGTGGGTTGATTTTCGCGTGATACTGATGCAAACAAACACACAAATTTTCTCATTTATATTTAACGTAATGAGATTTTTACCCCTATATATTTCCACTCATCACAATTTTCAAATAGTTATTAAATTTTTCTTTCTTAATTAGTTAAATTTTAAAATAAATTTTTTCGAAATCATCTCATACCATTTTGGTTATTATACGCTTACAGTATTGTTAAGCACTAAATATTTGCACATATTTTTAGAACCTACAGTCGGTTATTGAAAGAATAAATCACTTTATTTTAACCAAAATCTATCTAAAATTATTATGTGAGTGAATAAACTCTCTCGCACGCACACACACACACACATTTCTTAGCTACTCCAGGAAAATTCCGTTTTTAGTAATAAAAAACTGCTTTTCGTACTCCTCTTACCATAATCAAAGAACAATTTAATTTTTAAAAGGAAGAACTTGTTGCTTTTTATTTTAAAAGTTTTACAAGAAAAAAACCGTAATTTATATTTTTCAACGTGTTTTTTTTTTTTTTTTAAATGAATAATCTTTATTTTATTTTAGATAATTTTTCTTTCAAAAGTAGCAAAAATTGAGAAATATGATGGACTGTCACCTCTCCGAGGTATGACTAAAGATCGATTAACTATATAGGTTCGTAAATTTAAAGTAGCGTGAATATTTAGTTATGAGACAATAATTCTGAAATTAATAATGAAAGGGAACGTTATGTACAAAAAAAGAAAAGAGAAGACATTTTTTTGGTTGTTATATAAAATTAATAAGATAAAAATTTGTTAGCATTATATGAAGGTAAACGGAAAAACATGTTAATCAATTCGATTTAAATAAGACCTACTTATTTATGTAATTCTTCATACATTAATAGTGCAATAGATCTATACATTTAAATGTTATTCAGATAATCAAAATAACGATTACTAGAAAAGTTTTTTTTTTTTACCGTATGTTTTCTATGTGGCACTAAAATCTTACCTAGAATACAGGTGCTTTCAAGTTAAACATGGGGAGGTTTTGACGGATTTGTTCTTTATTCAATCAGGGGTACCTCAAGGAAGCGTTCTCGGACCCGACTTGTATGTCCTATTTACGGCTGACTTGCCAATTACGGTAGATACCACAGTTGCAACATTTGCTGACGTTACTGCAATTCTTGCTGTCCTCAAAAATCCGACTACTGCATCTCGTTTTATTCAAGATTATATCACTCTCCTCGAACCGTGGCTACATGCTGAAAAATAAAAATAAACGAAACAAAATCAAAGCACGTCACGTTCACCCTTCGTAAGGAATATGTCCTCCTGTTTCTATCTTCAATGTTCCGATTCCGAGTTATCAAGACTATAAATATTTGGGCATTCATCTTGATCGACGACTTACTTGGGCGAAACATATCACTTCTAAGCGGAAACAGTTGGATCTCAAGTTTAAACACATGTACTGGCTGGTAAGACATAGATCTCGGCTTTCAGCAGAAAGTAAATTATTGATTTACAAATCCGTTTTGAGCCTGTTTGGATTTACGGGCTTGAATTGTGGGATACAGCGTGCAACTCCAGTATTGACATTCCTGAACGTTTCCAAACAAAAACACTACGGAAAATGCTCAACATACTCTGGTACATAAGTAATAGCCTTATATATAATGACCTTAAGTTGCGAACCGCTCTTTTAGACAGCGTACAGTACTTTTCAAGTACTGACTTCAAAGAAAAAATATATCGTTTTGAAATGCCATTTTTTAAAGATTATTTTTTTAGTGTTTTCTTCTTGAACAATTACGAGTATGTTAGCATTCGAATTTCGCATATTATGTACATGAACACACATGTGTTTATGTTTGCGCGTGCTTGCATGAGAAAGGAAGAAGAGAGAATGTATGTATGTTTTGTGTGTGTGTTCAATTCCTCTTCTTAGATAGCTTTCAAACATTTCAATGATTTTAGCGAAACTTCGTGAGACTTCTTTGCTCTCACAAAGAAGAGATTTAAGCTAATCTCTGAAAGTAAATAATTCCAAGTAAAGATTACGTGGGTTTTGTTCGACCGATTTTTCAAATAGTTTTTTCTTTATAATACAGCAGATTTATTCTACGGTAAATCAGTTTCAATAAAATGGCCGGCCTCCGTGGCGCGAGTGGTAGCGTTTCGCCTTTCACCCGGAGGTCCTGGGTTCGAATCCCGGTCAGGTATGGCATTTTTTACACACGCTACAGCACATTCATCTCATCCTTTGCGGAATGAATTGCTTGACTGCGGACCCGGAGGTAAAACAAAAAAAAATCCTCATAATTATCTAATACTAAACATATTATTTGTTTACTTAAACAAAAGTAGAGAGAAGTTAATAGTAGTATTTTATTTTTTTTATATTAACAGATATTTATTGGATAAATGGTGAATGAAATATTTAAGTTCTAAGGCATAGTTCACCGACTTTCAATAACATTATGCTGTTTGTCTTAACATCAACAGAAATATGTTAAGGGATATGTTTTTTAAAATAATTTATTTTAATAAAATCACACTTTTGTAATTTTTCTTTAATTTTAATAAATTTTCCATTTTTCCATGAATATTTTTATTTTCTTAATGTTCTGATTTATAAAAAACGTAAAAAAGTTTCCATTGAATCTTATAATCTTACTTTCCAGTCAATTTGTATTTAATCTGTACCTGCGTGATTGTCAATATGTATTTAACAAATTTAATGAATAAATACACAGAATATTTTGTATTTTTTTAATATGACGCTAAAATTATTCTCCTTTTGAGTGGAGACAATGTGTTATACATTGTTTGCCACGAAAAAAATAACATTAATTCGTTACACTATCTGTCTAAGACATGTGTAATGACTCTAACGCTGTAAAACACCTGAGATGCAAGTGAAACCGGAGAGAGCTTTTCTTTGAGAGCAGTAATGTTTATTATACCCAAATTCCTATGATAAACAGAGTGAAGACATCATTTATAAAGACATCACCTGATACTACGCTCAGTGGAAAAGCAACGAAAACTACTTCATTTCTCAATCTTCTTAGTAAGCTAGCAGAGGATGCTTGTTTGGCTTGGTAATGGTTTGTTTTTTCAGGCCGTCTACAGTCGTTAGATTACAATACAGAAAATATGTACACCGTTTTGCACTATCATCGTCCAAGCTTTGAATTATTATTAGGTAGTCTGCCCTTTTAATAAAATATAAATCATTGACTAAAACAATAACAGTTAATAAAAAAAATGAATAAATATTAAAAAATCACAATGACCAGATAACTGTTTTTATTGGGTTTTTGGAACCGCTGATTAAATAAAATAAAAATAAAGTCTACTAAAGTTATTCTGTGTTTCGAAGTAAACTACTTGTTGATTGTCATAAAATGGTAAAATCTGTTAAAAGAAACATAAACATTTCTCCTTGTAAATAGATTATATAACTATAAATTCTTTAATTGTAAATTGATGGTGTTGCCTTATATAAAAAATATATATATACGTATAAAGTAATTAAATAATTACTGTTGAATTGAGGACATTTATTGTTGAATATGCTGTGATTGGTCCCTAGTGGTATCGATTCCGTGACGTCACTGTAGGTATAACTTTATCGCAGAGGGAGAGAAATCCAGACTCAGTCGGACTCCTGTAGCCGAGAAGTGACATTCGCTCTGCTGGCAGCTTGGCAGATGACTTAACTTTTAAAACTTTTTTAATTTACTTAAAACATATAATATGAACGGAAAAGCTGCAGAGAGAGAGCACACTGTCAAAAAATGTCCGCCCAGCCGTCTTAGGACCATCTCTTGGCAAGAAAAAGTCGACGATGATATTGAAATACCCGGTACGCCGCGAACCCCTCGAACATCTACTACACCAGGTATAAAAATATTAATTATGTCGATCGTTAATCAGTATTATAATTTAAAATAATCTTGTTACCCTGTTGTATTGATATTAAAAATATTCTTTTTAGTTTATAAACGTCATACTAACAACGGTGTCATAAAAACTTGAAATCTAATCAAAAAAAAGTATTTTTTCTTCATTGTTTGAAATGTTTATTTATTTCATTTTTATTTTATTTTATTTTATTTATATCTGAGGAAATATAGTAAAATATCTATGATAGTTGAGTGATAAAGTTATATTTTTTGTGTACAGTACGTACGTGCATTTTCAATCATTTCTCACTTCATTTCAGCTAGTGAGGAAATTTTTAATTAAAATGTTTTATGATTAAAAAAACAATTTTAAATTTATAATAACCATATAACTGGTATAAACTATAGATCTGAATAAATTGCAAATAAATTCGGTGCACGTGAACTTTCCGTTGGTTATGGAAAAACGTAAGCTCATGAATAGAATTATGCAATTTTTATAACTTTTATTATTACTACAATAACTTGTTGAAATTTTGTTAATAATTTTACAGATGGTAGCTATGTCGAAAAATATTTAAATTTTTATAATACTTTTGAGAAACTTTCATTATCTAATTAAAATTTGATTTTAAAAAAATGCAACGTAAATTATTTTTAAAAGTTTTTGTTGCATCTGTACATATAAAAGTTGTTACGTAACATTAATTAAAATTTGCATGAATGCGTTCAATATATATATATATATTTTTTTTAAATAATTACTCAAATCAGAATTATATTAGTTAATTCATAAATTGGTTTCGATAATTTTTTTTTACTGAAATACTATTTAATAAACTTAAATACTAATATGAGATGCCATTAATGTAGTATTTTATATTTAGTACCAATATCATTATATGATGAAGGCAGATAAAATTTTCGATCAATCTAGACAAAATATTTCGAATAAATACTGCGATCCCTTTGAAGTAGTTTAGTATCAGACTGTCGCTTTTAAAGATGATTCACTGCCAGCTGAAATGCCTGACAACCTGTTGACTGTTATTCTGTTAACTAAATTGTTTGTTTTTATTACATACAGTTGCACTCTATATATATATATATACCTCTTATTTTTCTTTTTGAAAAACCGTATTATTTTTCTTTTATGAATTTACGAGCCGATTAGAGTGGCGTTACTTAAACACCGTAACGTTTACTTAATCCAGTGCAGGCTGCATTCAAATTCTCCATCCATACGAGCTCTTTTTCTTTTTTCATCAAATCTTTACACTTGCTTAAAAAAAACCTTTACATTTTTATTTTATCAGATTTACTTTGAAAATATAATTATAAATAATTTGTATAATTGCAGATGCCCAAAATTAATCAAAGATATGAAAGTTATAACAGAGAGGTTTGCATAAATTAATTATTTATGTAAATTTTTAATAAATACCAATATAGCAGACACTATGTTGATCCAAGTTCCTGATTAGTTATTAGAATTTTGGGCTGTAGTAAAAACAGATTGTTTACTTAATTCAATTCTAAGATTTTTAGATGTTTATTATCTTCTGAAACTGTTAGCTGAATTTCATAGTTCTAGGTCATCAAGTATGATTTGGAAGTCGAGAGTTCCAGCGTTCAGATCCTAATAAAGTCGGTTATTTTTACACGGATTTGAATATTCGATCGTGGATACTGTGTTCTTTGATGGTTGAGTTTCAATTAACCACCCATATCAGGAATGGTCGAACCGAGACTGAACAAGACTACACTTCATTTACACTCGTACATATCATCCTCTGAAGTATTATCTGAACGGTAATTACCGGAGGCTAAACAGGAAAACAAAATAAAGGTCATCAAGTACTACTAAATCATATTCGAAAAAATATAAAAACGAGCAGAAAGTAGAAATTAGCATTTCATTTATAAAATTATAGTCTAATTTATATTTTATTACAAACAGAATGTTACATAAATACCAGTAATTAAAATCCACGTAATGCGTAATTATCCACCTAATTTTTTTTTTGGATTTGAGGATTGAATGAAACTTTGTGCTCTAATCATTGTTTTTAGATCAGTCGGCTAAATATATAGCAAAGCCCCCATTGCTGATATTCTGTTCGTAGTAACTGTAACTGAACCAGCACCTTCTCATAAGATAAAAGTAATCAAGTAAAAGATCAGAGGCCAGGATATTTTTGAGTAAGTATTTTTTCAGTAGCTTAAAAGCCCTACGTGAGCCCTATAAGTTTTCAATCAGCTGTTCCATAAAACTTACGAACATTGCCAAGACTATATTAGACCAAACTTTTGGGAAATTCTGTTCTTTCTCCGTCAAAACCAAGCGCTGTCGGATGAGAATTAATTGCGTAACCAGAACCTTACAGTATATACTTTCCTTTATTAGCTAGCAACGTGGTTTGAGGATTTTGTATCCTATATTGAGATACACGTTAATAAAACAAATTATTTTTATAAAGAATTTTTTTCTCGGTTTACAATAAAGTGGAAATATAATTTTTAGTTCTTAATTTTTTTTATTTGTTATTTTTTCTTTAGCTGTTAAAATAATTTTTATAGCCGTGATTTTTTTAAAAGAGAATGTGAAGGGAAAATTTTCCCTCTCTTTTTACTTCCTTGTACGAAGTAAAGGAATTATTGTAATCGCGAAAAATTTTGGTTTTCAGATTTCAACGGAAATATCCATTTTAACCATCCCTAAATCTATTTTTATTAGTTTCGGCATGACGTACGTACATAGGTATCTCGCTCGCATAACTCAAAAACGATTAGCCGTAGGATGTTGAAATGTTGAATTTAGGACTGTTGTAACATCTGGTTGTGCACCTTCCCTTTTGATTGCAATCGACTTGAGCAAAAAAGCCCAAAATCTAAAACATTTGAGTTTTGGACTTTTTTTCTTAACTGCAGTAATAATATTTCATTGAGAGCTTGAAAAGCTCTCAATGAAATATTTGGATCTTACAAGGGGAAGGCACATCAGTTCGAATCGGACTTCAACTCCTTTTTTTTAATGTAAAATATTTTTTTACAATAAATAATTCGGTAAAATAAAAATAAAAAATGTCAGAAGTTATTAATGAAATAACATTTTATGCAGTCTTCACTTTAAAAACGTGTGTATATGTAATTTAATAGGTTACAAGGAAGTCATGTGGTGTCATCAGATTTTTTAAAAAGCGTATAAAATCATATTTCCTTTTTTCCTTAAAATCGTGTTAATTAAATTAACTCGAAACAAAATATGATGTGTGCGTCGGAATCTGTTCAACTAGTGAACTAAAAGTAATCCTCCACGGCCCAATGAGATGAATATGATGTACGACATTAAATGAGGTGAATCTTGTACAGTCAGGCCGACCATTCTCGAGGCGTATTGAACCACATCGGTATCCGCTGTCTAGTTTTCAAATCCGTATTAAAGCAACTAACTCTTACTGGGATTTGACCTTCAGTACCTTCGACTTCGAATATCAGTTGCTAAATAAGTGATTTGTGACCAGTTAACCACAAGATCAGCCCGGGTGGCATAAGACACGAATAAACAAGCTTAAGTTGTAGAGTATGATTTATTAAACAGAGCTTGTTACTCAATTATAAAACTTGAAACTCAATCATTTTCTTTCATCAGTTGAACTTGATTCATTTATATCGAATATTAATTTTTAAGTAAAATGGTTCATAATTTTCACGCCCTAAAAGTTCTTGCAAAGAATTATTAAAGATTCTTAATGTGCTTATGCAATTGTTATAGTTAATAGTAAACAACAGATGGGTGATTTATTTTTTAACAGCTATTTTTCCTTAATTACCAACTAATTTTACTTTATCGTAAGAATCAAGATTCTGTTTACTTAGTAACCACTCGTATGTACGTAACGTATACTACTAACTTAAAAATTAATATTATTTATTCTTACCAAAGATGTAATCAACATTTTACAAGATAATCATAAAATCAACATTAACATTTTATACAGTGGTAATTTTATTTCCTAGAGCAGTTTGAAATAACTACGCTTACAGGAAATTAATATATTTTGTTTTTCAATATTGATTTTGACACGTGTATGATTTTCCAATTGTTTTTCGGAGTTGTAATAAATTAAGAAGTACAAGATTTAAAAAATGTTGAAAATAAACTAATAATGAATGATATTGTTTATAATCTCATTTGCTTGGCCTGGAAGATCATTAGCACATTTAGAACATATCTTCCCTGCTCGATGGATTGATGCTGGTCTTGTTTTTGTTTTTCATTCATTTTCCTTATGACGCCTCATAAATTAATAACTCTTTAATAATTAATAGCAACATGTTTGAAATATTATTATTCACAGAATCTATATATATATATATATATATATATATATATATATATATATATATGTAAATTCGTTTAATTTATTCTTTTTAAATTAGTTACGTATTTGTTTTCCCGTACTGATTGATTTATTTATTTATAATCTTAAATAAAAATGTTTAAAATATAGTTGAATTCTTTTGTATCGTTTTAATAAAAGTAAACAATAAGTACATATAAAATAAGCGAGTAAACAATGAATAATGTAACATACATTTTTTTAAATGTTTACAAAATTTAATTCCGTCGTCCATATATCGACATAGTGTGAATGAATGATTAATCTGTTTAAATAAGTTATATTTACTCACTCACACCACTTTGAAATCAAATTTCGAAACCTATTAGTTACGAAGGTTAATATTACATAAAAATACGTTTTATTCAGTTTAATATTTTCTAAATACGTCCGTCCAGTCGTAGATATAAGTGGACAAAGAAACTCCTAAAATTTCACTTATTTAGGAGAGTAAAATACATCCTTCCAATAATTACCCTATTTTAATAAAAATAGCAATCAAATTTATACGATTTTTTAATTCATTCTTGCTTCGGTGCTTGTTGCCTTTCTCGCGCGCGCAAGCGCGCGTGTGTGTGTGAAAGTGAAAAATGAAAATTGAAAAGGTACGAGTATATATATATAAAAAATCACGATTACATAAGGTATTTATATACAGAGCGTTTCATAATGTTCTTAGGACTTACAAAAATTCAGTACAAAAAAGTATTTCACTTACCTAAATGAAGGTTGTACGAGGTGATGCAGGGTCTCAAACGGTTTTTGCTATAATCTGTAAGTGTTCAATATGTGCTCCTCTTGTGACACGGCACACATCAACACGAAAGTTTAGCTCATGCCAAACTCGTTCTATCATTTTCGATAGAGTTGATTGCATTGATTATGCGATCCTTTAGCTCAGCGATATCGTGCAGCATTGGTGGTATAAACACCTTATCTTTCACGTAACCCCAGAGAAAGAAATCACATGGTGTGAGGTCTGGTGATCTTGGTGGCCACAGCATATTTTTTTCTCCCTACATCCCTGGGCCGGGCATCCACTAAAGTATACGCGGCCCAGGGACGTGTCCTTTTGACTCTCTAAGAGGGCCTTCCCACCCACCGGCAGTACGTCCGGCACGGTAGGTCAGCCCCCCCCCCCCGGTTCCGGATCTTTTCATATTGCCTGCCTCTAATCCTCCGCGCGCAAGGAAGACCCGGCTATGCCGTCCCCCCCCCCGCCCGCGGTGGACCGGGTCTCGGTCTTTTCATGCCTGCCTCAAACCGATAGCACCAGCCCCAGCAAGCGCCGAAGCGCCCCCAGGAACCGGCGCCACCAGCCGGGACTAGGTCTTTACTTGACCCCTGTAAGACTCCCCAGGAGTTCCCACCCCTTCTCTGGTACCGACATACCTAAGCATACCGGCCCTCCAGGACTGTCCTCCCTGCCCTATCGTCACGCCTGTCCCCCACTATGCCTATCTTCTTCCTCCTTGATTCTGAAGATTGATTTGGTTAATCAGGTATCTGCTGATGTTCATGTTTATTATGGCTTCTATTATTGCTGGCCAGGGTGCTGTTCCAAAATCATTCTTCACATCGAGTAATATGAGTAGTGGGAGGTTTCTTGTTCTCCAGGTGCCACCTCTGGTTACTAATGCCCAGTCCATGACTCGTTTGATAGCCTGTACTGTGGATCGCCCTCTCCTGAAGCTGTATTGGTCTTGTAGGCAATTCCTTTGCTCCAGCTCTTCCTGCAGTCTGCCGGCTAAGAGTCTTTCTACCGTCTTCGCCGGTTATATATGTTATTAATCAGACTGATTGGGCGATATTCCTCCAGGTCAGTATTCGCACCCTGCTTAGGCACAGCATAATGTGTTGGTATTCTTCAGACGCACGTCCTATCCAGCGCCGAGGTAATGTGTTGAGTTACTGTCGAACCTCGTTATGAAAATGGGCAGGACAACCATCTTGCTGGAAAATGAAGTCGTTGAATAGTTGAGGCATAAGCCGTAATTGTAACATATCCATGTATATCATGCCGGTTACTGTCGTTTCCATAAAAAAATAACGGCCCATACACTGCCTCACGAGAGATAGCACAAAGAAGTTTACTTTCGGAGAATTCCGAATGTGTTCCACATAAGCGTGTGGGTTTTCAGTTCCCCAAACTCGCACGTTATGACGGTTTACTTTGTCGCTAATATGGAAAGTAGCTTCATCGCTGAAAATTATCTTGTTTAGAAAACCTTCATCTAACAACATTTTTTCCTGTAACTGTAAAAAAATCGAGCCTACGTGTTTTATCTCCATCAGAAAGACGCCGGATTAATTGAAGATGTACGGTATGCATAATAAACGTTTACGGGGAACTCTCTACACTGTTGTTATCGGAATTCCTAATTCTCTGCCTGCAGCTGCAGTCGATTTTGACGGACTGCGAATGAAACTTGCACGCACACGTTCGACATTGACTTCTGAGGTTGATGTTATGGACAACCAGTTGATTTTCGCTTGCACAAGCAACCAGTTTCACTGAATTGTTTATACCATGCACGAATTGAATTGACACTTGGTGGCTCCTTATGAAATTTTAACCGAAACGCACGTTGCACAGAAATTACTGACTTTGACAAGTCAAATAAGTGTGAAATTCTAACACATAAAACGACTTCTCCCTTTCCCTGGCAGCCATTTTCTCTACTGTCGATGCCTAGCGAGCAAATGTTTTACTTACTGCCTAGTATGTGTGGAAAAAATTGTTTGAAGTACTCTTTCGTACAGTACTTGCTTTATTTTTATGAGTGAAATAGCTTTTTGTTAATGAATTTTCGAAACTCCGAAGACCATTATGAAACGCTCTGTATATATAGAGGTAATTTTATGGCTGTATACTCACAGAGCACAGCAGAGATGCGTCCTGAAGGGCAGCCATAGCAGACGCGGATGAAGAGCTTCTACATAACCCTTCCTCTAAAACTTACAATAAAAAATTAACACAAATCAGCAATTGCGACTCCTCCGGAAAAGGGGACGCATTGCTCCCTCCATATAGTTAGTGCCCCGTTGTGGCGTATTCCTGTTAGCCTATAAGCGTTAGCACCGAAAGGACTTCAGTGGACGGTCTGAAGGGGAATTACGTCGGGTGGACAGGTTTCATAAGCCTAGCCTTCCGCGGTCGGCCCATAAATGGGTTCGATAACGCTGGTTCAACAACGGATTGGAATGCAATTAAATCCGTCCTTAAAATACTAAATAATAATAAACAAAACTTGAAAAATTAGACCCGCCATTTAAAAATAAACCTTTTAAAAAACACACCCGATTAGAATCATCCAGCAGTAAGGGACTCTGTCCAGGTCTGCGATTTGTAGGGAGAAATAAACTCCCGCCAACTTTGCATTCCATTCCATCTGTATACTCGATTTTTTTATATATGCTTTTTCTTATTTTGAGATTTTCGATAATGATAATTGGCTGCTGTATTTATATTTAATTGTTGATTCTGCGTATTTTATTATGTACTCGATAGGTTACATACGTGAATACACAACTACTTAGTTTAATTTTTAAGAAAGAAACGAATATAGCACCGCAATTCTGTCACTATATTATATATATATTTAACTAAACCAAATATTTTTAATAAACTAACAAAAGGCAATCGTTATGATTGCTTTCTTATAAAAAAAAAATAATTACTGCTTCTATCTTTGTAAAAATCACTTATATTTAAATTCACGTTCAAAAAACAGAAAGAGACATGTAATTTTCCTGCTAAATATAAAAAAAAACCTTGCCAGTTAAATAATACTGAAAAAATTAAACTTGTTATGTAATTTTCCTGCTAAATGTAAAAAAACCTTGCTAGTTAAATAATACTGAAAAAATTAAACTTAAGGTATTTATATACAGAGCGTTTCATAACGTTCTTAGGAGTTACAGAAATTCAGCATTGGGCATCTACTTTTTATTAGTTGTGTAAAAAATTCATTAAATATACAAATATTAAAGCAATTAATTATTAAAGTAATATATACTGCAATTCCCATTAAGTGTGTATGTAAGCAATATATTTGTAATAAGGTAACATTTTAAATCTGAGAATGTTTGTGAACTCATATGTGTAATATATAACTTTTGTATATGTGTATGCGTGTGTGAGAGAGAGTTATATGTAAACATGAATATAGACGTACATTGAATACGAATGTACCTACCTGCATGAATGTTTCATACACCTAATCTAAACCAGTTCTGGTATGTCATTGCCGTAAACAGAGTTTCATTATTTCGTCTGTACAATGATTTAATTAGATACATTATTTGAAGTAATTTCACTAATTCTTGACACAGTTTATTAAGTGAAATGTTCAGTTACAGTCGGGTAACCTATTTCGATAAATCAAAATGAAAATTTCTACATTTAGGCAGAAATTTTGTAGATCAAATTTTATATCTCTTTTTACTTCTCTTCCTTTGGTTATTAACTCTATTTTTAATTTCATTAAAAAAAAATAAAGAAACCAAACTAGATCCGAAAGCGGTAGGGATTCTGTTTCTTCAGTGTACGAAAAATGTACATAAATAATATACCGTCCGAACGGTACCATTTCTTTTCATCATTAAAGTTTAAGTGATTACGTCCGTATTGTAATAGTTTCTCAGTTGTTATCTTAATAGTTTTATAATTTTAATTATAATTTCCTCTTGAAGATGGCAGAATAGCCGAAAATGCTCGAGGAAATTAAACTGAAATTTGGTAAGCTGTTTTTTTAAATTATATGTAATAGTAAGAAAGTTTTTAGTAGAGAGAGAGCAAACTGTAAGGAAGTGGAAAGGACTATATGAGGTTCTACAGTCAATTACGCGACTTAATTTAGTAGTATTTAAACTGATGTAACACGTTATAATTTATAAAAGAACAGGATAACAAACGTTATTCCTGTTTAGCTTCCGGGAATCACTGTCTGGTATTAATTCAGAGGATGATATGTGTGAGTGTAAGTGAAATGTAGTCCTGTTTAGTCTCAGGCCACCATTTCTGATATGTGTGGTTAATTGAAACCCAACCACCAACGAACACCGGCATCCTCGATCTAGCATTCAAATCCGTATAAAGTAATAACAACTGCCTTTACTAGTATTTGAACGTTGAAACTCTCGACTTCGAAATCAGTTGATTTGCGAAGACACGTTCACCACTAGACCAACCCGGTGGGTGTTATTAGATCTATATTTATTTAACTGCCTATTTCGCTAAAATGCAGTTTGTTTTACCAAAGGATAGTTATCATCCTGAACGCAGAAAAGTTACTGCCTGTGTAAACTTAACATGGAAATCAATTAAAACATGAAAAATTAATAATGCTAATTTTATAGTATTATTTTTTTAATGTATGTAGCTTAATACATGTATTTATTTACATACATATGCATGTCAAATCTATGTAAATTATCGTAATGTATGTAATCGTATGCATAACAATAATACATAAATGAATTCAATGTATTAATTGTCGTAATGCATTTGATAAACCTAAAATGATTAAGTATCATATTAGATTTGTTTACGAAGAAAAATCGGAAACAAATGTTAGAAAAAAATTTTCTGTATTTAGATATAAAATATGAATATTCAAACTGAATTTTATACAAAAAAAATAATAAACGATTTGTGACCGAATATTAAGTTATATCATTATTCTCAATGAGATATTAATCGGTTTTGATAATGTTTATTACTTTAAAAATTAAATTGCCCTCATTAAGATTTGCAATTATTATTATTATTATTGTCTTAATTATAGACATGATAACTGATTTGAATCGGAGTTTATTTAAGTTTGTAAGAAATTAAAACAAAAACGCTGCTTTTACCTTTTACACCAACTTTTAAAATGAATTAATTTAAAAATGGAAATCAATGATCACCTTAAAAGTACGTTTTATATAAACGCCTAATAAAAGTTTTTATAAGATACTGTATAATTATTATTAAACAAAGTTAATCGTACATGAAAAATTTTAATATTAGGGATTATAAATAATCGCTTATTATTTATAATACTAATATTTTAATTATAAAAGCGTATTTATTTTCAGTTATTTTTTTTATATACTTAAATATAATTCTATTTAATAATTCGCCTGCATTTTTTGAGTTTAATTTTGCAATTATCCTTTACTTAAAATTGATACATTTATTACCTAAATTACCGTACACATCGAAAACAAATTTTATTAAATATGTCTATGAGGTGATGAAATAAATATTTTTAAGATTTAAGACTAGACTTGAAATTCCATATTGAACTTTAGTTGATGGAACACGCGAAAAATCAGACTTCATAGTTTTAAAAGATTTCGCATAACAATTTAAATTTCATACTGAGAACATTAGCGAGCTAGCAACAAAAAAAACTAAAGGAAGAGTGAGATTTGAAATAAAGACACTCGACCTTATATTTTTCGTTTTGGTTTATTTATAACACCATTATTCCAATAGGAGTTAGAAACGATCAGGATCGGTTTATATTATTTCAACTGTGTAATAGCTTCTCTCTAGTTCGTTTCTATTCAATCTGATTATCGCTAAATAAATTAAAAATCTATGTAGGACACAATTTCAGCCGTTCCTATGGGTGTTCGCTTGATTCAGACACGTAAAACTGTAAACCAATTTACAATCCAATCGTAAATATATTTCATATTTATAATGTAGTATTTATGGTAACGAAGCACTTTGCAGAAGTTCAGATAAGATACGTATAATTAAAACCGGTCAACACATGAGCAACTACAAATCTGTAGTTGCCTTGGATCTTGTAAAATCCTGTAACCATAAATAAACAAAGAGAAAAATTAAAATCTAGTCTACTCTCTTAAAGAATTGGTTTGCAATTTCGAATCTGCTCTCAAATTCTTGGATGAGTTTCTGCTCCCAGCAAACTTTATTACGTACCGTTTTGGACTCCAAAAACTGAAGGGTGAAACAAACAGACTTATATACACAAAACACGGATATGTTTTTAGTACAATATTTATTGTAAACTGTATCACTATTTTCTGTTACATTTTTGTTTGTCCTTTTCGTAATTAAGTTAGAAATAGTTTATATTATTTTATTTTATTCATAATTAACTTTGAACAAAACTAAAAAATTTCTTTGAAAAACTATACAAATTATAGTAAATAAATAACGAATCAAGTAAGTAATTCAAATAAAATACTGAATTAATTATTTTATAATCCGATAAATAAATAGATATTTTTTTTACCTAGCAATTTGTTTGTTTACAATCCGTTTCGAATAAAAACCCTCAAGTAATTCGTATTACAAAAGCATACAATGAAGGTTTTCAACGAACACCCTCAATGAAAGGTATACAAACGTAAAAATATAAATAGTATATACGTATATATACCCGCACCGAATAAGACCACATAGGTACAAGCGTTCACAAAGGTCTAATGAAAACTAAACAAAAAAAATCTATAACATCATTAAACAATAGACAAACAAATAGTAATATAACAAGCTCATGGAGATAAATGAAAAGAGGCTAGGTCCTCATCAAGGCATAGAAAGATGCTCATTCGTGTGTGGTATTGAACCTGCATGAATCACTCGGTTTCCCCCAAGTCGAGTACGTATAGGCGTTTCAGTCGCCGGGCATCCTCGCTGTTGTGTAATTCAAGGTAGTCTTGTATTTCTTCATTCCGTGTAATCCACTGTGCTTCTGCAATGGACCTCGCCAATTTATTCTGGAAACGTGTATCTCAATGCTACTACTATTGCTCGTCGGTAATTCTTTTATAAAAATAAAAGTTTTAATCTTTTTTCAATAATGCATTCATGCACATTTACATTGTTGTATATTTAATACCGTATTATGAACCGATTCATAATCAAATACGTATACGTTACGTAATTCCTTGAATAGTTATCAAGATAAAACGCTACTAGTCGGTCAGGGGGTTCCGCCCCTTGACCACCAATGCATTCGTTATTCCTATGGAAGGAAGGAGAAAAAAATAAAAAAGGGAACGTTATAAAGAAAGAAAAGAGAAGAGGAAATGACGAAGGGGGAAGTATACAGACTTTGAAAATACTTGAAAAAAACTAAATTACGCAAGACAGAATAGTAACTATAGTAGCGTGAATATTAAATATTTTACAGTTATTCATTAAAGAAGACAGAATTAGTCTTTTTACTTAAAGTAGAAGTAAAAGGATTAATTTTCGTTTCTTTAATTCATAACTTCTCCCCTAAGGAGACTTGGGGCTTAATCTAACCTTCCGTAGGATAAAACGAATGTATCCTGAAAATTTGAAAGGAATCTCGCGTGATGCTGTTGCATACAAACGGACAAACTTTCGCATTTATATATTAGAGATCTTTATTTACTATATGTTACTCATATTTGCACCGGGGGGGGGGGCATATGCGCGCGCGCACACACATATATATACACACGCACATATACACACATATATATATATATATGTGTGTATTTATATATATATATATATATATATATATATATATATATATATATATATATATATATATATTACGAGGTATGTATGTTGGTAAATTATTAATATTTAACACGTTTTAATTTTTGTAATAACTTGATTGATTTAATTAAAACAATGTAATCTGTAGTGAATATCCATTACTGTGTGAAGATTTATTATCGATTAAAATTGCTATTCTGAACCTTTCATACTAATAACTGATATTGACAGTTGACTGGTTTTAATAGATTATTTAATTATAAAATGTCCGTCTCACCTTATTTGAGAGTTCATTCCGTTTAATGTTATCTAAGGAAATTTTGGGAAAGGTCATCATTTAATACAAATATATGCGATACGATATGGTAAATAACAACCTTAAAAACTAGTTTCTTATAAAAAAAAAAAAAAAAAAAAAAAAAAAACAAATAACCTCTTTCGTATCCTGTTTCATGTGGATAATCGAATCATAAGGTCGTTAATTGCATTCCATAGTAATTACTTAGTAAACGTTCATTAAATCATAACATTTTTTTTTAATCTAACAATCGTTTTGGAAATTTAAATTAAGCTTTAAAATTTTATCAATTAAAACTTCCATTTTTCTATATATCTCTTTTGTTGATTAATTTCTCTTCTAAAATGTAATTTATTATTTTTCAGTGAAGTTTGTTCTTATTTTAATACTTCGAAAACAAAAAAAAAACCTTTGTAAACAGTTTTTAGGGGTTTTCAAATGGTACGTTGTTCTTGGCAAAAAGAGTATAAAAGATTTGCAATCTCAATAATGTTAAGGATATTTAATTTTTCAATTTCTTTTGTTTTGCCAGCGCAATTAACCAATTACTTTTATTATTTCTGATGTGAATCATACTGACCGACTCAGATATATGAAAAAAGGTAACTATTAAATTAATCAGATGGATAATTAAAGAAAAGTTTAAAAATTCGAATGAAATTGCAGATATTACTGATGTTAAATTTTTAAAGTAAATTCTCTCCTAAATGTATCGTTTTTTAAAGCAGATAATGAATGTATTTGTGGTCTTCGAAAATACCAAGAGGTACTGGTCCCTAAGCCAAGGAGGGATCTGGTGCTACCGTTCTCTTATAGACCTCTGGCAATGATTTGACACAATATCTAAGGTATTCGAACGCATACTGCAACAGAGGTTGTCCAGAGCTATAGAGGACGCAGGAGACCATTCGAACAAATAATTTGGATTTCGTAGAGGGAGGTCGACCTTAGATGCGGTGGCGGAAGTTGTGGGGATGGCGAAAAGAATAACTCGAGAGAAGTTATGTTTGCCTGCTCATGGGGTTGGCTGTCCGCAACGCTTTAAACTGTGACCGGCGCCACCGGGTGATCAGGAGAGTTCTCCCATACTTCCGAAGAATAATCCTTTCATATCTTAAATGGCCGCAAACTCATCTGCGAGGCGACGGACGGACCGGTTGAACGGCGTATAAATAGGAGATTACCACAAGGGTCGATCCTTGAACAGACCCTTTAGAATATTGTCTACGGTAATGTATTCCGAGTTCCATTACCGCCGGGAATCATTGTTGTAGGGTATGCGGACGACCTTGCGCCCTCGTGGTTGAGGCGACCACACTGAGGGAAACCGTTGCCCGAATACAGGAATCCTGTGCTGCGATTAGAGATTGGATGACAGGAACAGGGCTAACCATGGCCCTATACAAGACTGAGATCGTTGTTATAACAACTACCAAGAGAAGACCAATTTCGAAAATGGCTCTTGAGGGTCAGACGATAGTTTCAAAGGCTGCCATAAAATATCTCTGTGTACGGTGGATGCGAGGTTACGCTTTGGCACTCATGTTATGGAGACATGCCAAAAGGCAAAAAAGGTGAAGCGGCTAATAGCTTGTTTGCTACCGAATAACGGGGGACCCAGCCAGCAGAGGAGGAGGTTGCTGTCTGGCGTCGTGTCCTCTATGCTACTATACTGTGCCGAAGTCTGTGAAGGAGTCCCCAAATATGGTAAATACAGGAGTGCTTCCCGAAGCGATGCAAAGAAAGTGCTGTCTTCGAATCACAGCAGCGTACCGCACGGTTTCCTGCGAGGCTGCGGACGTCTTAGCGGGAATATTACCGGTAGACCTTGAAATTAATCGTAGGAAGAGGATGAAAGAACAAGGTGCTCTAATGCCTGCGTGAAAAAAAGGAGATTGGCCAGTTCTATCGTGGAAGATTTGAAAAGGGAATGACAGAGACTGTGGGGTAACGGTGAGAGGGGTCGATGGACTTACCGCATGATCAGGGACATGGCGGGTTGGTACGGGTGTACCCATAGCTCGCTGGATTACTGTCTTGCACAGTTTTTGGCTAGCCATGAGAGAGTACCTTTATAGGTTTGGACTTAACTACTCCCCATGTTGTCCGGTTTGGGACACTACTTTTATGCGTTCGATGGTGGCATGAAGTAAGTATGTTGTATGTCTGACTGTTTATGAGGGTGTGTGTTGAAGAATGTGTTTACGATGCGATTGTGTGTGCGTGCAAGCGCGTGTGTATAGAGTGCGATTGGTGTGTTACTGTTGTATGTTGAGGTAAGTTTTGACGAATGCGGTTATTAAGGGGATTGATGTTAATTGTGATTTGTAACGACGTGTGTAGTTTGTGGTTGCTGTTATGTTGTGTTGCGTGTGTGAGCGCTTTTGCCATGTGTGTGACTTTCTGTGTGGTGTTATATGGTATGTGTAGGCGTATTAACTCCTTCCTGATGAAACGCACGCATAATTAAATTTTAATTATAAATATAGAATATATTAATTTACCCAATGTGACCACCAAACTTTGATGTAATATAATATTGTAAAATATTATATGTAAAAAATAATTTGATTTTTTTTAAATGAGTTATTTAAACGAATTCTTTGGTATAATTTAAAAGAAAGCAGGTCGGATTTAAAAAATTATATTAGTTTAGAAAAGTTGCCGTTCTGTGGTAATATATTTATTCAAGGACAGAGGAAAAATTATATAATTGAGGAAATTGTATAATCTCAATGCTACTGTTGCTCGTCGATAATTCTCTTATAAAAAGCACGATTTTAATTTCATTCATTTTTTTTATATTCATCGTAATTTTGAAAAATCGTTAAGATTTATTTAACAGTTTTATCAAGAAATAGCTTCCTGAGACTGAATCAAGCAGATAAAGACTAAGAAATAAATTTAGTTGAGTCATCCGGTTTTGAAATACGCAGCAAAAGTCAAAGGAAGAATAACGTTTTAAATAAAAAAGCTGCTTACGAACGATTTAATAAATATTATGATGTGTAATTTCATTGTAATAAAAAATAATTAATTACTTATTACATAATTCTGAAATATTAATGATTTTTAAGTAATAATGAAGTCTTCGGTAACTATTTCGTTGATACCCGTTCGTGTGTATTGTCCTGTTCGTAAATTTTTAAAGATCTTTTCCATTTAAGAGTTTGTATACATATACATCTGGTTCTTGACTTAAATAAATATCGTAATTTAATACTGTCATGACAGGAATCCCTAAACCTATCATTATTTTTCATGAGCAGGACCCATGAAAACTATTAACAAAATTCCCGGTTGTCAGGGCAATAAATATGTCAATCAAACATACTCTGCTCATTATTACTTCTGGTAATATCACAAAAGTTTCTTCATATTTATGTATATAAAGAGATAATTGAACCTCCAAATTTTGTTGTATCACAAAAGCTCCTCCTATGAATTAACTTCACTATATTATCCGAGTCGACTAATAATAAAGAATAATAAATGCAAACAAAGATCGTGGAGCATAATACGTTTCTCATTATTCTTCGATTGAAAATAACAATAGATGTATTTCACAAGAAAATCCTAATAATCTATAAATCCTTTATAATCTATAACACAGGTTGTTCAGTAATAATGAATTGATTGTATTTTTAAAGAAAAAGAAGTTTACTGTACCATAATTGAAAGAAATAATTAAAGAAATGTTAAAAAGAAATCATTGAGAATAAATTTGAAGACCTGAATTTCTTAATTCATGACAATATCTTCAACTGATTTTTACTATTTTCATTTTATATTACTTCACATCGCCAACTACAGTAGATTGTAAGAGTTCGTTTAAGAATATACACGAATTTTTAGTATGATAATATTTAATAATATATTAAATATATTATTATATTAAAAATATATTACAGTATAAATAATTTAATATATTTCTCTAAATCAGTCTCTAACGAAATAGATAAGACTAGAATTATTTTAATTAGATTATATAAAAACAATTATTAGAATATTTTTCTTCAGATAGTTAATATTCGGGTGTTTATTTCATACATATATAATGTATTGTGTGTGTATTTCATTGCACTTGCTTAGCACATTAATTAAGCTTTTAATCAAATTCAATCTGAGTACTGTGAAGATAGTAGCATGCAACGGATTTCGTTACGTAAATGAAGTTGAGCTGTCCACTGAATATTATCGGTAGTTGTGAGTTAAATTTCCTCCACCCAATTTTTTGTGTTGACGTTCGCCCACTCATATCGAAAGTTAATGGGAGACAGATTGGTTTTACATTTATTATAATAGTTACTTTGTTTCTTCTTTCGGTCTTAGTACTAACTTTAAACTCATAAGCCATTTTTCGTCTATCGTTGCTCACTTCTCTTTTTCTCGCATCAGGAATTTTTATTTTTAAAAAGTGAATGAATTAAAATAAACATCAATTAAAAGTGCAACGTAATGTAAAAACGGTTGTAATAATTAAAATAAACAAATAGTTATTACTTCATGAAAAAGCGGCATAAATAATATCTTTATCATTGTCATAACCTCTAAAATTTAATAATAAAATAATTTCCAAATAAATTATTTTTAAGAAATATGTTCACAATAATCTTATTATATTTTTTTACTGCGAGTTGAACTTTTATTAATGATTTTTTTTAAATTCAAATTGCAGCATTTTGTGCTGCAAGGGTGTCCCCGCCTGATCATCAATGGTCAGGCGGGGAGTGCTGTAGACGCCAGAGCCTCCCACCACTCCCGGACGAGGCTCTTTTCTTTTTCCTGTAATTAGCCTCCGATAATTACCGTTCAGACAATACTTCAGAGGATGATATGTATGAGTGTGAATGAAATGTAGTCTTTTACAGTCTCGGTTCGATCATTCTTGAGATGTGTGGTTAATTGAAACCAAACCACCAAAGAACACCGGTATCCACGATCTAGTATTCAAATCCATTTAAAAATAACTGACTATACTAGGACTTGAACGCTGGAACTCTCAACTTCTAAATCGGCTGATTGGCGAAAACGCGTTTACCACTACACCAACCCGGTGGGTTGGCAAATGCATAATTAAGG
This sequence comes from Lycorma delicatula, assembly GCF_047948215.1. Lineage (NCBI taxonomy): Eukaryota > Metazoa > Arthropoda > Insecta > Hemiptera > Fulgoridae > Lycorma > Lycorma delicatula. The sequence goes on from NC_134456.1 coordinate 134,134,798, forward strand.
TCAGGCCTTATTTGTATGCACTTGAAATAGATCAACGTGCACAATCCCAATAATTCAATCAACAAAGTAAACATTTTTTTGTATTTATTCATGAAGAATTTATAAATTATATTTATTATATTAAGAAAAAATGTTACATGTACACAAATCAGAATCTTTATTTGCTCTCTTAACAATCGGTCTTATCTGTCCGCATTTTCATAACACATTTAAACCCACATCCGAACTTGATTAAGCTTTTTAAGTAAGGTTTAAATTTAATGACTCATCTCTCTTTCGAAGTACCCTGGTGAAGACGGACATACGATTTCACCCGGGTACTAGTATTCTTTCTCATGTTATTAAATAATAATAATGTATTTAATTGTAGGATATTACGGAAGTTTTTAAAACCTTATTTCCATTTTATTTTCAAAAAGACTTAATAAATTATTTTCAGTGGGTAGCTACTTGTATTTTTTGAGATTATTAATTTTTTTTATCATAAATATATTATTTTATGGTATTTTTCGTACAAAAAAATAAATCTGAAAACTTGTTTTAATCTCTGATCTAGTTCAGAAGTGTTCCTGTGTGTATATATGTGTTTATTTAAAATAAATTAACTGTACGTATTTTAATTTATTCAAAATAAACGTTTACATTGCTTAATCAATTATTAAATAATTGAATACTTAAGTAATTTGCTTTTTTTACAAAAGTTTGAGTGGATTTACGATTTATCTACCGCGTACAAACATTTTCCTCGTTTTTTTATTTAATTTTTCGTGAGGACACAGTATTTTATTTGGTTTCTATTAATATCTTTTTCCCCCTCTGATTTCGTTTTCGTACAACGCAAAATAATGTTATGTATACAGTTGCAACGTGTAACGTTTATATCGTAATGGAGGCCCAAGATATCAAAGTAGTCTATCTCTACTGTGTAAAGCGAATACAGAGGTACAATTTCCAAGAACACCAGAGGAAGGACGTAATTCTTTCGCTCCTACAATACCTGGATATAACCTACGAATAACAAATATTTGGTTGTTGAACAATTAAACTCTAAATAAAAGTTATAACTAACAATTAAATCCTTCCATTTTAAAAATGTTCCTTCATTTGTTTGTTGGGTGTTAACCAGATATTTGTTTTCGGAAAGAAAAATTGAAACTAGCTGTAATATAAATATGTCTAAATTGTATATTTACAAGATCTACTTATTTAATCTCGATTAAAAAATCATTTCTTTTGGCCAAGGACAATCTAAAAATACAATTTATGTTTTTTATTTTTATTTCTTTTCAGCAGGGATACATTTAAATATGATATTTTTTTTTAAATTTAACGATTAAATACGTGAAAATCGAACGGTCTTAAGTTTATGTGACACTAGATACAAACATATTCCCGAAAACGATGCATTATCAAAAACAACTAGCATCCCATTACAGGCTTATCAGGAAAAAAACGATTAAAGTTGTTTTCTACTGCATTTTTCACTGAGCCGAATATAAACTTATACATAAACACGTCAAGCCTACAGAAAAATGGCATTCAGCCCTACAATTCAGATTGTTCTCTACAGGAATTGCTTGTGTATGGATTATTACTTTCAGAGAAAGCAGTTGGAAATTCTCAGTCTGGTACTGATTGTACCGTAAATGATTTACATGCATGCATTAACAGACGGCTAAGAAAACAATGAAATATTAATTAACGAAACTGAAATAAATAAATTAAACCAGTACTTAAAAGAACCTATAAAACGCAGTTTAATGTAATATATTTAGGTAATTAATAAATTTAAAGATAAAAAATCCTTTCGGCCAAAATACCTTCGCCTTCCGGCGAAGGTATTTTACTAAGTAGGGGATAAAAAAGATTTCCACCTTAAAGTTAAGATAAACTTCAATTTACTCGCCTATTAAGGGAGGTATGATTTTTTTTTGTCTTTGAAACCCAATTTTTTCCATCCCCTGGGCCAATGGTTTGTGATATCAAAAAACTTTACCTATATAAGTTTTAGGGCATTATCCAAAGAATAGTAGGAACTTTAAACAAATTCGATATTTTACTTAATAAGAAAGTTAGAGACATATTTTGGTTTTTCGAAAAATCCCTCCTATATCCACCCCCATGGTCCGATTTTGCCCATTAATGAACTCGACCGAGATTTTGGGTTGTTATATTTTATATATCAATTTGAAAGTGATTGGCGGCAAAATTACAGCAGTTATCGTGTCCACAAGAAAGTTTATATATACATATAAAAACTTTAGAACTGACGGTGATTTGGGGTCTGGAGGGGTTGTGAAACGCGAAGATAATGTCGAAATTTTCCGGAAGTCGAATCGTGGTAGCCACTAAAATAGGTAGCTTTCTTATGAAATATACCTAATAATGACTATTATTTTTAATTACAGAAGAAGAAAGAGAAAAAATAAACGATCTAGGGGGAAAAGAAAGTAGTAATAAGTAATCTAATAAATGCCTAAAATAAATTAAATATGTAATTTGTTTACATCAAAAATTAATTTAAATGTCAGGAAAAGATTTTTGAAAGTATATGTTTGGAGTGTCGCTTTATTTGGAAGTGAAACTTGGACGATCGGAGTATCTGAGAATAAAAGATTAGAAGCTTTTGAAATGCGGTGCTATAGGAGAATGTTAAAAATCAGATGGGTGGATAAAGTGACAAATGAAGAGGTATTGCGGCAAATAGATGAAGAAAGAAGCATTTGGAAAAATATAGTTAAAAAGAAGAGACAGACTTATAGGCCACATACTAAGGCATCCTGGAATAGTCGCTTTAATATTGGAAGGACAGGTAGAAGGAAAAAATTGTGTAGGCAGGCCAGGTTTGGAATATGTAAAACAAATTGTTAGGGATGTAGGATGTAGAGGGTATACTGAAATGAAACGACTAGCACTAGATAGGGAATCTTGGAGAGCTGCATCAAACCAGTCAAATGACTGAAGACAAAAAAACGTTTTTTTCTATTTACATGTAACCGTGAAGGACATACATTGTTTTTTCTTATGTATGTTGTATACAGAGTTATTTAATTAATATTTTACAAAATAAATAAATGTTATTCTACATACAATTATATCTCCCAATAAGATTATCTTGGTGTAATTAGCTATGTACTGGTGTATTAAAATGTAAAAAAAAAATTCCTGTACTATTTATTATTCTGTCTCGTAGTATTACGTATTCTGTAGGATCTTCCATTAATAACCTTGAAACCTCTATCAAAATTATTTTGTGTAGTTATTCGAGTTTCTTCCTGTCATTTTATGATCAAGATATGACGTGCATTAATATATTACCATGCCATTACGCATTCAGAAGAAATTTTTATATTAATTTTAATTACATTATTCGTTTTTCATCAATGATTTATCGTTGATTTCCTATAAATTTAAGTCCATGTAAATGTTTAATTTTGCTCTTGTACAAGCAATATTATTGATACATTGCAGGATTAAGTTGAGCCAGGATGTAAGCAGTAGTATCGGCTACTGTAATAAGTTAGAGCTGTTTCTCGTTTAAGCCCGGAAAATCCTTAACAATCTGGCTATATATACACATATGGTACGTTTAATCACATATTACACAAACGTTCAAAAATTTCAATACTATAGTGCAGTTTAAAAAAAAAAATCAATATATTTGATATTATACTTCATTTAGAATGCAGTAATAATAACAAAAACAAAATTAAAACCGTTAAATGTTATAATACTAACGGAATGCGTAAAAACACGTTATTTAATGTCAACATAACATAATATACGTATAGTTTATGTTAAATCACATGAGTAAATTATACATTCAAAGTGAATTTATACTAGCTATTGTTATTATTTTCTGCATTAAGTTTATCACTTCATTTTGTCGCAAAATATTTTCACGTCTACAGCATTCATTCTCAAAGTAGACACTAGAGCCTTTCAGGGGGGTGGTAGAGACCCACAGTAAATTGGGGGCGTTCAGGCAGTTTAGGAAGGTGATGGCTGATTAAACAAAGGCAAAAATGATATTTCCCTAATATTTCAAACTATGTAAAGTAAAATGTTAGTTTCAACTCAGAAATAGGATATGCCACGTTTAAAAACAGCAATTGCAATTATTATTTTTAACAGATTGTAAATTTAAACATTTTGGGGGAGCTAGGATATTTTTGATTCTCAATGTGGGCGGTAGTGAAAAAGTTTGAGAATCAATGGTTTAAAGTATTTTATTCTAACATTTTTTTTTTAAGAGATTTGCTCAATATTTTTGGAATCTCCCCAAATATTTTTATTATCCACGCACAAACTAAAGAACAGGAAGAATTCTTTTTTTTACCGAATAAGTTGTTTCACATCTGTTCTTCACCATCCAATTTAATGAATTCTTTAATTTACTTTTAAATTTTCGGTTTATACATGCATCTGGCAGCCAGTTTTTTTTTTTCAGTTTCTTTAATCCTGAATATCATGTTATAATCACCATAATAAATTTTATAAATGCTTTAAACTTAGTATTTAAACACAATTTTACCCAATCGTGAACCGATCGGTTATCCGTTCAATCCTTTTTCTGTGTGCCTATTTATTATAAGTGCACATTGAAAAATTTTCTCTAATGAATTTTCTTTTGTAAATATAATTACATACATGGAGTACTTTTTGATTTTATAATACTTTTAACGTAACAGAAAAATTTTCCTTGAATACACAGATACAAATTTTAATAATTTTAAATGTAATACTCCTTACATCCGTGTAATGCATTTACCCAATTTTTATAATAGAAATTTGGGAAAACTTATCCGTTGATTGCTTATACAAATGTGGTATTAATATGTTCTGTAATTTTTTTTTCTTGATGACAAATACCATTTACGGACCTCTCATAAATGGAGGAATGTCGGATTGGCACGGGTTCGGCTAGATGTTATTAAGAGCCTATCTGTTCCCGCACTCTACGGACTAAAACTCTTATCTCACCGTACCCTCCACTCGGAACCGGATCAGCTGCTGTAAATTATTTATCTAATCATGCTTAAACGGCTGAATAGATCAGAACTTTTTTTTTGTTTATAGGCCATACTTATTTATTTCAGTGGTTGTCATAATTCCGGAGTGAAAATTAAAGGCAGCGACAACTGACACTGAAGCACTCAATTATCTGCTTAAACGACGGCTGTTTGGATTTCAATTAAATTTTCAGTACAAATTTAGAGCGGTGTAAATTTTAGAATTTTTCACATACACAGTGCAAAAAGCTTGATAAAATATTCTAGTTATGCTCTTGTACGTGTGAAAGTTAATTTTTTTACATACAGATAACTTTTACAATGTCTTTAAAAAGTTAAAAGAAATGTCGCTCGTAACTTTGATTAATTTTAATTATTATCCTTTAAACATTATTCGATATTGATTGTCAATTCTTCCAGAGTAAAGCAAGAAATTTACGTTTTTACTAATTTGTAAATAAAATAAAATCTCGTCCCATGTTTTTTTTATCAAATATATTACGTAAGACAAGTGAATATGAATTAGACTGCTGCTAACAATCGCTTTTAAGCATCATTTACTTCTCTTAATTTATTTATAATTTTTTTATTTAAAGAATTTGTTTTATACTATAAGACCTTCAACTTGATTTTTGTATGTATTTAACAAGGAAACTGAATGAAAGTTAGGTGAAAAAAATGTCAGACCCTTGCCGAGAATCGAACCGAGACCAAATGATCTAGAACTAATCACTATATTTTTTGCCCGGCCAAATATATATACATATTTATACTATATCTATACTGTAGAATTGACTACTAAACTATGAGTAACCCGAATGTTAAATCCTGGGTTCCATAAATTATCCAAGTTTTTTCCCAAAATTGGAATGGTATGCGAGTGCGTAATGTTTTTGACGACGTGAAATTAATCACGATACTCCTAAAAAAAAAAGTTAATCATTTTCATGAACTAGTGCCAGACTTATTAAGGAAGGTTGGAATTAAGCGATACTCCTAAAAAAAAAGTTAATCATTTTCATGAACTAGTGCCAGACTTATTAAGGAAGGTTGGAATTAAGTGGTTTCTCGTTGGATGTTTTATAACCCAAATATAATTCCTTCATCTGAAATTCAGCAGACAGTTTCACTCTGTTCACATCAGCGGCTGATTTTTCATCATCGCTAAGAGAAAAAGCTCTGATTGTTACGTCTTGTCTCTCCATTCCTTTATACGTATCGCAGCTAAAAAAATGATCGAGATAGAAACTTAACAACCTTTCTGTTGTGAAACGATGGAAGATTTATATTCATAGCTTCGACTTAATTTTAGGGAACCAAAATTTGTTATTCGCCGTCTTATCTTGAAATCGTGTACGTCTTATAAGAATACGGTTTAAGGAAACCACACTCTCTAATAGTGACTAAATACTCATAATGTTTAGATGTTCGGTAAAATTAATTGTGTATGGTACGTTAAAGATATAACAAGCGATAACATTTAATTGTTATTCAATAAAAATTAATTTTTATATTTTCTCAACTATTTCTAAAATCAGAACACTGATTTTCTCCGAGTTTAAAAGTATTTAAATCCTGTTTCGCATATAAAAAAAAGAATGCAAGTTGGTTTCATTAACACCTTGTTACCAAAACCTTTTGCGTTTCTTTAAATTTAAGTTCGCAATTATGTTTACAGATTAAGTTTAATTTGTACTTTTCTTATTTATTTAACCCTATGCTCTTTTTATGGATAAAATCTAATAAATAAAATTACAGCCTTTCATGGCCAACTTCATCAATTATAATGCTTAATTTTAGCAAACAAAATATGGAATGCGTAGTCGGCGATAACACCTTATAGATAAGGAGTATTAGTTTCATCCAGTTCGATATAGTTTATACTAGACAACACCATTAAGAAAAAAATGACTTCTTTAAGTGAGGAAATTAAAACGTTTTTAATCTTAATTATATGAACATTAATTTTATTTGAGACAGTTTCTTTCTATTTATGGAGTATCCAATGCATTTATTTTTATTTCAAAATATTTTGGCGGTAATTACGTCAATGTTATTAACGTCCTCGATTAACCACCATAGATTCATAACTAAAATCGCTCCTAAGATTACGTGAGAAAAACGTTTGTTTTCGGCGACATCAAAATCTGGCTTATCTAAACGAACAGCAAACTCTAATGATTAATCTATTAATAATAATTAATGGCACTCTAAAGGGTTAGATTATCATAAATTTATACTAAATAAATTATATTTTATCACCGAATATGATAAGAACCAATTATAAGGAAAAATATTAATCCTGACTAACTGCATAAAAATTATTATACTAACGGTAATTAAACGTTTTTTTAAGATAAACTAAAGGTCAGAATTCACCATAATGTAATTACATTCAGATTGACATTAGATGCAACATTTTATTTTGGATATCTCTCCTCATAAATATTTGTGTTTTTGTAAACTACAAAAACATAAATCACTGAATTTAGTACAAACGAAAATGTTTCTATGCTTTTTAAATTATATGAAAGGTCAAAATGTACAGTACGTATGAGGCCAATCACGTTTAAGATGATTGATTCAAAACATAAGTTACTCTGAAAATAGAAGAGCAATTACTAGAACTTCATGCCAGGCTTACAGGGAAAAGTGACAGTTTTCTCTTTCCTTTTTTCATCGAGTTTATTATTCTCTTAGCATATCACTATGCTAATACCACCGAAATAAAGGTGATTCAGCTCTATAATCGACAACTCCATTGTAATAATCACAAGGAGTATATAATAAAAATCATTACCCTCAGCCAAAGTAACTTACAACTGCAACTTACGCCACATATGCTTTACATTTTTCTCGGTTATTATTGCAATTTAGTGATGTAAATAGAGTATAATAATTGGTAAAATGTTTGGAGCACTGAATTTTTCCTGTATTTGGAAAACTTCGATAACGAATTAAACAAACAGCAAATGGGAAGATTTTGAAACAGTCGGAATATATTTTTGTATGAGAGCCTGATTTTTTTTGTACATTTTTATTATATTTAAACTTAAATTTTACTGGATTTATTTTAGTAGATTTCACAGTAGCTGCTGGATTTCAGTGGGCTTTATTAGATTAGGCTGTAATGGAAATTAAAAAGGAAGCTTGAATTTAAAAAGATATTGATTTACTCGAGGCCATGAGATTTACATCTCATGGCCCTTTTATTAATATGTTGTTATTTAAAAAATATCAATTAAAAGTTAGTTATTAATTCAATCGATAAGCTTTTCTTTAAACGGATGGTAATTTTTATTTATTTATTTTTATTATTTATTTTAAGAACCCAACAAGTGGATAATAAAAGATGCCGGTAGGCTCATGTGTTGCCCATTGGAGTAAACTCGTCGCAAAATCAGCTAATTTTTTAGGTAGAAGGTTCTGAGGTTCGAATGCTAGAAAAACGTAGTTGTTTTTTTGTTTTTTTTTTGCAGATTTGAATACTAGATAGTGGACGTCGGTTTATTTTGGTGGTTGGAGTTTAATTAACCACACAACTTATTAATGGTCTGCTTGAGTCTGTGCAAGACTACACCTCATTTACACGTCATACATATCCACCTGATCTCATTAGGTCATGGGGGTTCTAATTGTTTACTGGTTAGACAGATTTCAATGTATAGATTAGAAATAATAATAATAATAATTCATGCGTTTTCGTAAGTAAAATGGAGGAACCTGCTAGGCGGAAAATTAAAAGTTCTTATTTTCGTACTTTTTGATCCGGAAATGTTGAAAAAATTTGTTATGAGAATTAAAGAACACACACTTGATTTTACCATCCTAGTGAATATCACATATTAATTGAAAATACTTTAAATAATTTATATATATTATATAATGGAAATGCACATCATTTATCCAAAAATGTTTACTTCTATGAAATTTTCTCACAAAAAAAACATAGATATAATACTAAACCTGTAACGCCACTCGTACGTTACAATGTAATGATACGTAATAGGTAAACCTCCAGCAGTAATAACAATTTCTTTATACAATTTTTAGCAGTGTCTGTTAAGATATTTTATTATACCACATCTAATCTAGATAAGTTCATGTAAAAAGAATTGTATAGATGAAAACGTAATTTTAATATAAGTAAAGTTCTTTAACTTAACAATTGCGACCTTCTTACATAACCGACATGACTAACAACTTTATACTATGACAACCAGTTGTGATTTTAACATTTTATAAATTTATTTTTTATATAATTTAATTTTAATATATAAATTAAAGAATAACTTTTCCTGTGGATGGTCGAATGACCGAAAGTACTAGAAAAGAAACTGGGGAAGAATTGTTGGTAAGGTTGTATTTCATTTATATATAAATGTTTTATATAAGAAGTCGAGTTGAACTTTTTTCAAAACGTACTGTTTTAGTTTTTTTTTTATTATATGTATTTTATCGTTGAAAACTGAATTATTTTTTAGTATTACAAGCACTTCTATTTTATTTCGATATATTCTAGAAAATAAGTGTACTATTATGTTAACTATACCGTATTAATATGCAGTAGTTGGTTAATTGTCATATTTTACTGTTTAAATCAAGAGTGAGTAAACATCTGTAAAAATTCATCGAAACGAAAATATAGCGATGAAATTCAAGGAGAAATTATTCTCTTGCAGGTTGATATTGGCTGGCTAAACGTACAGTAAATCATACGATCAATATTATACAACATTAATATTATCCATCAACCTAATATTATACAATAACAAAATTATAACTTTATTATTAATTTCAGTAATCATAAAATTACGTATAGACTAAGTATATGAATTGTCATGCTGCTCTCTAGCAACATGACAATTCATGCTGGAGATTATAAAAAAAAAAAAAAAAAAAAAAAATGAAACGTGATTTGATGTGGAGAGGATTATGGGGAAATCTTCATTTTAAAAATATTTATATTAACAAATTACATGTTTTTTAATAATAGTTAATTGTACATATTTCTTCTCTAAACCGTGCAGTATACATTATTTTACAAAAATTACTTGCTTGATGATCCTGAACTTCCATGCTAACTGAAGGCTTATATTAAAAAGTTTATTTTTTTAATGCGCACTTAAATCGTGTAGAAAAGGTTTTACTATGAGTAAATAGGGGAAAAATTATATATTTATATGATAAATTTTTAACCTGTTATTTTATCAATTTTTGTTAACTATGATTAATTTTAGGAAGTTACCGAAGTGTGACGTAATTTAAAGGGAAGAGTCGATTTGTGAAGAAACGTGAAAGGAGATAACAAACTAAGAAACATTGAATGATATAATTTACGGACTTCCCAGTATTTTATGCTTTAGTACGTAACTGAATATTGCAGCGATCTTTTCTTATTATTCCTATAGATATTTTTTTTATTTCGATAGAAATTTTCTTTAACGAATATTATTTAGACATAATGCTCCTTCCAAAATTATTCGTTTTATTGCTTGGGAATAACACTTGTTCATTCTGTAAAAATAAATATATTTTATCTTTTTATTTATTTTCCGCCTTATTACTGAAAATTAAAACTTGTTAGTGATTAAGGTACGAAAATTATGAGTACAATAAGGTTTTTGTTTGAACCCACTTGTCTCATTCATCATATTCTTCCATTCCATAGGGGAAAATATATAATTTTTATTCCAGATGTACACCAGCAAACAATACATAAGTAAATCCTAACATTACTTAAATTATCCTGAGCAATATTTTAACCAAAAAAAAAAACATATTTATATATATATATATATATAAATTTTAATAAATTATGACAAGCGGTTCAAAAATGTATCAAGTCCTTTTTAAGAAATATTCAGGTGGTCGTTCTGAAGCCGACCCTTTCAGATAAATAGAATTTTTGGGGTTGTAGAAACTCCTTACGGTTAAAACTAAAAAAAAAAATAAAGAAAAACTATTTTTAGTCTTTTTTTCTTTTCGTTCCGGCCACTACGGATCACGTTAGCATAATTATGACTTCTTTTTCCTCTTCCAAAAGGTTTTCATTCTTTTGCTGTGTTGTCGCCTTCCATCCGTCAATTCAGGTTTATACCCTTTTTCTTTCCCTCTGGAAACTTAGATTCTCGAATCACTTTTCTAAATTTAATTGTCTTTACACAGATCCTTAGAAAGTTAAATGTTTTTAGATCCTTTTTATTTCTTTAAACCAGCTGGTCTTCGTAGCTCTGTTTAGGTTTTATTAAATATTTGTTTCATCACTTCTTGGTTGTTAATTTTGCATAAATTTTTATAGAACTGTAATCATCTTTTCCGGATAAATCGCCTATTTTCTCTGTATATTTTTAAATTTTATTTTCACTTCTCAATTTGTAAATTCCATCTTCATATTTTTGTCCATAAATTTTCCTTAAAGTCATTTTTTTCTACTTTGCTATTTCTTGTTCTGAAAAACACTGCAGACATTCTGCCCCATATAGTGCTTCTGGTAGGACTACAGTTATATAGTGGCTTAATTTTGAGTTATATGACAGGGATTTTTGTTATTGTAAATGTTCTTCGTGATGATAGGTTGTTTCCATTCTTCATCCCAATTTTTTTCCGACTCTCCCAAATATTTAAAGTTTTGAAGTAGTAAGTTCTTTATTGTTGGAAATTTTAAGAGTTATGTTCTCTTTGTCACTGGAAAAAACCAGTAGTTAGCTTTTTATATTCACTTACTTTATTATTTTTTTGTCATTAAACGTTTACGATCATTTTTTTTCAATAATTCTCTAGTGTATGTATATACACTATCTATGTATATAATACAATCGCGTTTTAAGTATTGCTAAAATATAACAATTAAAAATTTGCTAAAAATAGTGTTTGAGCCGAACTTGAAACAGAGTAAATCTTTCTACTATGCTTTTGCTTGGGGTAGAAACAAAGGAAATATTCACAATACTGAATCCTTTTCTAGCATTTACAGCAGCTCTCTTTTAAATTTTAATGATATAAATAATTATGGAAAGAGGCAAATCATTTTGAATAAATTTCAGCATAGCTTATAAGATAATTAACTGATTTTTACTTTATGATATTCTCTTTAAAAAATTATATTATGTTAAGTAGACAAAATAATCTAAAATTAACTACTAGTAAAAGTAATAAACTTCATGTTCATGATCAAGGACAGACATTTAAAATTGTGAGTGTTAAAAGCCTTCATAATTATTTATTACTGGTATTACACAATAATTTTTTTCAAGGTCATCAAAACGTAAATTTATTTGTAATTATTGTACTCGTAATATGCGGAACAACCGCTTGTCATAATTTATTTTTTAAATAGACTTCTGTAATATTTTAATTTTTTTATGAAAAAAAACGTTTGTTTTAGGGCACGAAAAGTGTACGTTCCATCATGATCTCGAACTAGATCACCGTCCACCGACAAGAGAAGCTCTGCTGCCGGATATGGCGAGCTCGTACAGAATGCTGCTCACATCCCTCGGAGAAAATCCAGACCGTGAGGGTCTATTAAAAACACCAGAAAGAGCAGCAAAAGCAATGTTGTTCTTTACTAAAGGCTATGATCAGTGCCTTGAAGGTAATTTATGTAAAATAATTTTTATCTATGCTTATTATTTTTTCTTTGCATTAAAATACAACTTAGTAATATTTTTCCTCCGATATTCTTAGCGTGTTTTCCTGTTATTAAGGTTATTCATATTATTTCAGATACCGCAATAACTTAATGTTGTTGTATGAGTTATATAACTAGTTATGTAACTATTATTATATAACACACTCTTGTGTGATCGACACGTGTGTCGATCAGTATCGCCGAATCATTTTTGTATTATGTGATTTTATCTACTACGATCAGTATTATGTGACTATGCATTTAAATGCGTTACCGTTCATTTATTATTTATGAGTAAAGCCGGTTGCATTAAATTTTTTTGATGGGATTAAGACTTATTCGCTTCGCAATAAAACTGAGGGTTGTCTTTTATTTCCCGATCACTTTTATGTTAATTTATGTAAGGTTAAATGCTATAACCGAATTATTTTCAATTGGTAAGATAATTATTAAAAAAATAAATAAATAATTGAAAATTTCCAAAAATATTCCCAATAACTTGTCTGATGACTATTTTTCTCTAGCTTTTATTAAGATTATTAACGGTTTTCAATTTATAATCGAAGAGAAGTAAAACTGATTTATGTAAATAAAGTTCAATTTAATTAAACTGAACTAAATTGAAAAATAACAATTTTTTAATTCAAATAAATTCATTCTGTTTATATATTTTTTCGACTGAAACGTGTTATACTCCTTTTTTTGTTAAATTTTGGTGTCTAAATAATACAATCGGTATTTGAATCGCCTTCGTTAAATTTTTTAAATACTGACTTATTTATTATGAATGTATGGTAACTAAACATAAAAGTACAAATAACTAAAATAATATTTACTTTTTCTATATCGAATAAAACTGGAAAATAAATACAGTAAAATCTTATTCGAGGGGGTTAGACGCTGTAAAAATGCCGCGAATATACAACGGAACTACTCTCATTTAAGGAACAATGGTTAGGTTCTATGTAAAACGAAAAAAAATTATGCGTACTTATTTGGAGCGATGTTACTGATGAAATACAGACGGAAATATTAATTATAAGCACTGGTTTAGTACAGTACATAGGTACACTACACAAAAAATATTTAACAAAATACAGTATATTTCCTAATTTACTCGTAAGCACTTACGAACTGTTTGATTAAAAACTCACTGCAGTACGTACAGTATGAACTGTAGTAGAAAACTGTATTACATGTTCAAATCGTACTCTGTAATCGCCTTAAAAAGTCAAGACTACAGTACTACGTACACTAAAACTAAAATTACTATAAAGGAAATTTACAAAACTAACCTATAATATTTTGGATTACATTTACAAAAATTTGTAATTTTTCCTTGTCTCGCTATTGATTTTAAATCCGTGTTAAGTTCTATGTATTCTTGCATGGCTTCTTCAATTTTGCGCTTAAAGATTAAGCTTCTATTCAAAGATGGATCAGCATCTATAAAAAAAATTGAATAAGATCATGGGATACGAGTAATTTAATGTCTTCGGTAAGCGTTTTGACATTTAACTGTTTTCCAGGGATCGTATCTACCTCTTCACGTTCATATTCTAACTGCACTATTAAATTTTTATTTTTTAATGCCAGTACATAATGTAATGTACGCGAATACGGAAAATTTTAGCCGCGAATATAGAAAAGACATCCCAAAATTCTGCACCGCGAATAAGGAGATTTCACTGTACGTTTTTAGTTTAAGCATAATATTATGATATAGATTAACGCATAACCCATAATCATATTTCAATCACTTTGAATAGGCATCGCTAAATGATTAAAATATAATAACAAGGTACGAATTATATATTTTAACATATGAAAAGCGTTTAAAATATGACTAAAAATAATTAAAGCTTGTAAACAAATTTAAGGAAAAAATGTAACTATTAGAATAAGCAAAAATTTTCACCAAAATTGTGCATCGAGAAAAGTTTATTGAATTTATAAGAGAAGGTTGCTTAGAGATGTTCATATCATTAGATCTAAAATATTTCTATGAGCTTCTGGGAACACAGTCGGAACAAAATTCTTGAAATCTTAAGAAACGTGATTGAACTGAAGAAAAAGAAAAGATATATGTGCAGAGGTTACTTGGTTATAGTTACTAGTTTGCAGCAATCGGAATTGATGACAGGAATACAAGTTTCACCTCGATAAAAGAAATACAAATAAGATGTGGAATATCTAAATTGCTTTTTATTTCTAATTATACACATTAATCAATAATTATGTATTTTTTCGCTGTCGATGAAGAGAAAAAGAAACGTTCCTGGAAATCTCTCTTAACTTTTAAGAAACACGGATAAAAGATATTGAGTAGCTGCAGTGGTTCAGGTATACTTAGGTATCCACTGCCATAAATATATATTTTTTAATATCAAAAGCGTACAACGTTATAATGCTTTTTTATTTTTTTTATTGTCCCACAAAAAACTTTTGGTCAGTTCTTACAATACCTACGCAGCCGTTTGAGCTTGCAATACATTCTGGTTATTATCGAATGTTATTTTTTGTTTCTTAACAAATCCAAACGTTTGAAAAATATGGCCCGACTTTTGAACTTTATTGCTTTATCTGTCGGAAAAACTATCTCATTTAATAATCTATACTATTACAATTTTGAATTCGGTATATTTTTTTACTTTAATATAAGAAAACGTGTATGTAAAAGAATACGAAAGCTGAAAAAAAATTAATAACCTCGTTGATTTTTCTGCAGAATATAACAATTTAATAAGTAAGGAAAAAAATATTCGTATGTATATAGTAGTAGTTAATTTTGTGATATTCCGGAAAAATCTTCGGATATCTAGTGCGGCTTTACTGATTCGGACTCCTGCACAGTAGCGTCTGTTGTTCGAGTAGTGTGAACTCGTATCTACAGTTTATTACATTTGTCTACCGCCAAGTTAGAAAACGTGTTGTTAATTAGAACCCAACAAGGAATAGTTGGTTGAGAGACGGTACCGAAAAGCCGTTAGCGTTAAAACATAACAGCTCCAAAACATAGATACATGCATTAGCCTCAAATGGTAATTCTTAAACTAATTTGAATAGATTATTTTACGTGGTTAAATAAAAGTGAAATTACATGGAATGTTATATGACCTTGGAAAATGTCGATAATTAACAATGTTAAGTGAAAGGAAGGAGTTAAAAAAAAAATAACTTGTTAACCGTGATTCCAAATAACAACGAGCAGCGACAACAGTGTCGACCAATAACTTTTCTATTCACGTTTGTGAGAGCAAGCTGTATATGCACGATATAGTAATAATTCTTATATATTTATTATATATAGGCTGCTCATTCATTCATTCACCTTATCTATTTATTAAAATTTTTAGTTAATATTTCATTCATTAATTGGCGTTTATGTAACAGTATAATAAATGGCTACTGTATTTTAGCAACTGTTTAGCTAACACCAATATTGAAAATTTTATTTCCAGTAAAAATGTTTTATTTGATAGATTCATTTTATCTTATTTTTTTAATCTTTGAAGATCACTGATCTGATTTATTTTATAAATGTTTCAATGATAACCAACTAAACAGAATATTAATGAAATTTACCCGGTTAATACAGTAAGTCTAGAATTAGATATCGGTCCCATGAACACTAAAATTTTATTAAAATAAAAGTTTCATGATAGTAAATATAAGTTTTTTGTACGAGTAAAAAAATAATCTAGATAAAAAGTGTATTTGAACTTTTTTTTAATGCTTTTATTTACAGTCGCATCAACAACTTGTCATTAGTGACTAAACTAACTTATCATGTAGTGTTGCATAAAACAATAAAAATAAACAATAAAGAAACAGGAACAATAAACATAGACAAGTAACAACACAGATACAAACTAAAATACATAAATCAAGGCAAAGTTCACTAAATTGTATTCTTCATTCCACTGTAGGAGAGGAACCGAAATAGACGTTTTATACCTTCTTTCCGGTTTAATAAAAATTTCATATCTGAACCCAGGTCTAAGTTTTGTCGGATGGTTCCAAAGATTGAGCAATCAAAGAGCACCGATAACGATTATGAAATAATCGCATTTTCAAATAAAATATATTTTTTTAAATGTAATATTTAACGTACTCCAGTTGACTTAAACGCCCAATTTTTAAGTGCATGACATTCAAAAACTTAATATCGGAGAGAACTTCTTATTTTTTCCACTTCTTTTTCATTCACTCCTTCAACACCCCTTATGTTCTTAACTGATAAAATTCATTGCATAAATTTTTTTTCAGTTTTAAATTTCCTTTTTTTTACAAAAACATAGTTTCAAATTGTTTGTTGTGCTTATTTACAAATAACTTCTTCAAGTGCTTTATTAAAAATTGTTTTTTTTAGTACATAATTAATATATCCTAATATAATTTAATTTCTAAGTACAATCTGACAGTTCTTAAAAATTAAACTGCTGATACCATGTATACAATAAATATATACATTATATATTTACCATGTATACATTTAATTATTTTAATCGTTATACTCTTATGTTGGCGTACAACACATTAAATGATTGATGTATTTATTATATTTCTTGCTATTAAAAATTGTATTTTTTTAAGTAATAGCATAATTTATTTCCTTAATATTGTTATTATGAAGAGTTTTTAAAATAAAATTATTAATTACCTTTATAAAATAATTTTATTTTTTTACTTCCTTGTACAAAGTAAAGGAAGTACTGTAATCGCGAAAAATTTCGGTTTTCAGATTTCAACGGAAATATTCATTTTGACTAGTTTAGGCGTGACGTCTGTACATACTATCTCGCATAACTAAAAAACGATTAGCCGTAGGATGTTGAAATTTTTGATTTAGGACTGTTGTAACATCTAGTTGCGCACCTCCCCTTTTGATTGCAATCGACTGAACCGAAAGTGTCCAAAAAAACCAAAATAATTTGGATTTTAAACTTTTTCTTAACTGCAGTAATAAGCCCTCATTGAGAACTTTTTAACGATATATCTATCATAAGTGGTACTTTTTTCACTGGTTCCAGCCAAATAAAACTTTAATTAAGGAAATTCAGTCAAAACTCTCCAGTTCGAATCTCAAGGGACCAATATATTTTTCGATTTAGGGAGTTTTCTATTTAGAGAGGTAAAATAATGAAACTCAAAAATTGTACAGAAAAATTTGTTGGTCTATAATAACGTACTACAGTACTAAATTACGTTAGGAAAGACAAAATGTGTATAGTATTATGTAAAAGCTAAAAAAAAACAATAAAATGTAGTACAATACCATTAATTATTTCTTAGAAAAGTCCGTAAATTTTTTAGTTTTCTCATGGCAGATTTGAAAATCAAAGGCATTTTCAAACTTCACTAAATACATCACCTACTTCGCTTGAACTCTGAAGAATGTTCGAAGGTTGTCTATCGACGATTTCGCGTCCTCTCCTGTAGTTGTAAATTTTATTTTATCACAGATAGATAATTCTTTGTTTCCGCTGTACGCTCATTATAAAATTCGGCTATTTTAAATGTACAGTAGGCCTACGTATTGAAGTTTAAACAAAAAGGAGCGAGAAAACAAAAATATATGTAGAATAGTAAATTTTAAAATAAAATAAAACTTGAATTCCGCGAGAAAAACTAATCCACTGTGTAAATGTAAACTATAAAACGCAATCAGTAACGACAGTTTTAATGTTAACTACGTAAAATCAAAACGCATACTGTAGTAAAATCTGACTTATGTTATGCATTGCCCTGCTGTAAGGAATAAGACCGGATATTACTTATCATACAGTGGGGCACCGTGCACAGTTTTGTT
Organism: Lycorma delicatula; assembly: GCF_047948215.1. Taxonomy (NCBI): domain Eukaryota; kingdom Metazoa; phylum Arthropoda; class Insecta; order Hemiptera; family Fulgoridae; genus Lycorma; species Lycorma delicatula. Next base: position 134,153,255 of record NC_134456.1, read on the forward strand.
ATAGACTACTCCCGCGACCGACGATCCAAATAAACATGTCGGAAATTGATTAACATTAGAATTACCAGATAAACGATCGCTATACACTATTAAAGAATTTACTGCTGGTACCTATGCTTCTTTGGAAATCGTGTACAGTACGTCAATTCTTTATTGAAAACGTTAAAAAAAAAAACATTTTTATCAAAGAAATAATATGTACATAAAGTCCTTGATATTTCGAGAAAAAATGTGGTAATTTAATTCGATTTAAAGAGAATTTTTCAAGAGAACAAAGTAAATATTCGATTCAGTGAGTTATTCTAATTAAGGAGATTTGATTTAGGGTTTGACTACTTGGATCTTAGGGGAAGGCACATCGGACTTAATCGCCTTTTCTTTTTTTTAATTTAAATATAATGATTTATTAATAATTATTAACCTCTGATTGTAAAAAACTTTTACCGTGAATAAATAATTCTATAAAAAAATATCAGTGGTTATTAATGGAATAAAATTTTACTTACTTTAATTTTTTTTTTTTAAATGTGAATATGTAATTTATTAGGCGTACAAGGAAAGCATGTGGTTTCCACATCGGATTTTTTAATCGAATTTTAAATGAAAAAATTATTCCTAATTCTCGTAATTTAAAAATATCCATAACAATCTTATGTAAATATAAACCACAAAGAAATATATATAATACATAAAACAAAATAAATTAAATTTATCCTTCTTTATTTACATATTATATCTACTTCTAAACAGTTATCCAATAAAATATCTGATGCAATGGTGCATGCAAATGACAACACAAACGTTGGTCCTCTCTTCAATTGAGAATAACCTACAACATTCACTTTTATAAAATGATTTTTTAAAAATATTTGTCAGTTTTATTTGTTTCGAAATATACACACAATTCTGTGTTACGTAACGATTTTTTTCCAGAAATAATTGACTGAAATTTATTCTTCAACATAAAATTAAATAAATATCGTATGTATTAGTCACATTTATTAACATTAACGCGCGCGTGTATGTGTTCAGTTATATCTGCCTGTATTTATTAACGGTGTCATTTCTAAGCTGGTATGAATTCTTGGCCCACATTTTTTTTTTAATACATTTATATCAAGTAGGTAAAGAGTTCTATAAAACAAGTTTATAATAATATAGAACAGATGTTATTCTTGTGCATAATGAGTTCTCTGACAGGTTGTAATTGCTTTTGATAAAGTTGTCTTCTATACATATACATATATTTTTATATTTGAGATTATTACTTTATATATGATTATTTTACGACAATTATAATTGTGTTATAACTATTATAATTACTTTATATATATATTAATATACAATACTTTATATACTTCATATATATATATATAAATACAGTGGAGCGAAAAGTCCCTTTACATGTTAATAGCATAGTAGTTAGATATGTAGATAAATATTGTTTGAATACAAAAAAAGTACATTTCAACATTTATGTCTGGTTAACAACATTTATTGTTAATAACATTGTTACAAAAGTTCAAGGTTAATTTATTGGTTTGGAAACTGTTCATTTAGTCGTGTGCGGACACTCGGCAAAATATGGTGGAGCGCCGTCTTGTTGAAATGTAACGATGTTAGCTATTCCTGTTGCTATTCGTGTTGTAAACAACCACGTGTTAATCATGTGAAGATAGCCGTGCTGGTTCACAGAACCATCAAAGAAAAGCACATTGTCTGACGTTATCCCTGTCCAAATCATGACATGCGGCGGATTGCAATCGATTTCCTCATAAAAGTGCGGATTGTCTTTTGCCCAAAAAAAGACGTTACGATTTCGTGAGCTACGATAAATCCCACACTCATCAGAGAACATAACGGTTTTTGATCATCTGCATGTGGGAAGCAGTGCGAGCAGCATTTCACATGCATGCACACGTTGTTCCAAGTCACGATCACTCAACTCGTTCAGTGAGGATGGCCGAAAACATGAAACATTCAAGTCTTTTCGCATGTCGTCTCCCATAGTCGATCGCGGGATGCCTAATTCTGCAGACCTTTTTTTCTGAGGTCAGTCCTGCTTTAATTCTACAGACCGCTTACGGGTTGACTTCATCGGCGATCGTTCAATTGATTCAGCCACAGCAACAACAGTTTCCGTGCGAATCGTACGCCTTCCGCTACGTGGTGAATCGAGAACACTTCCCGTCGCAAAGGTTTTCTTCTCCCATGCGAATAACGTTGGTCGTGATGGCAGCAGTTTTTCAAACTGCACGGCGAAGTCCTTCAAAATGTCTTTGTGTTCTGACGTTGGTGAACCCTTTCTTTTTCCTGTTTAGCCTCCGGCAACTACCGTTTAGATAATTCTTCAGAGGATGAATGAGGATGATATGTATGAGTGTAAATGAAGTGTGTAGTCTTGTACATTCTCAGTTCGACCATTCCTGAGATGTGTGGTTAATTGAAACCCAACCACCAAAGAACACCGGTATCTAGTATTCAAATCCGTGTAAAAATAACCGGCTTTACTAGGACTTGAACGCGGTAACTCTCGACTTCCAAATCAGCTGATTTGGGAAGACGCGTTAACCACTAGACCAACCCGGTGGGTTGACGTTGGTGAACCCACACAGAAGCAACCAAACGCTCCTTAACAGTGAAAGTACTTCTATCCGCCATGGTTTAACTTGAGACTGTCACGTCCTTCCCACACTAACCGACGTGAAATGCGCAGGACTCAGCTTTTGGCGAAAAATAATAAGTCAATCTGCTCAACATACGGTTTACAACGGTAAAAAATTACCGTTTTTTTTTTTTTGTATTGTTTTGTAATCTTAACAATGTTTTTCTACATGTCTAACTGTACCATGCTATTAACAAGTGAAGGTACTTTTCGCTCACTGTATATATATAATAATAATAATAAAATATGTAATACGAGTAAATAAAATAAGATAAACTTATATAATATATACATATTTACAGTAAATAAAATTTATGTACTTTAAACCTGGAGCTATTTATTTAACAGATTTGTAAATTAGTACATCTTGAATAAACTTTAATCTCTTAACGTAATTTTTTAAACATACACTAAAAGATATATTTTTATTTTATTGAACACGTGAACAGTATACAGATCTTTTTGTCTCCTATTACATATTAGTATTTTTAACTTCAAATTTAAAATTCTCGTAACATTTTTGTAAAATAATGCATTAATTTAAGTACAGATTCTTAAATCTCTTAAAATAATTAATAAGGAATAATATTAATATCAACATCGTTTCAAATTAGACGAAATTTTAATTGAAAAAACATTCTAAACTTTTGGGAACAATCTTTTTCATTGAATAGTAATTTGATTTCTCTTCATTAGTGATGAAATAGTTCAATGAGAAAATTCTGATAACTACCACTTATGCTTTAAAACTTTTTTTCTTCCGGGATCTATTATTTGTATGATTAGTTTATAGTTGCATTCATTTCAAATTTTTCTAGGTTTATTCCTTTGTTTACAACAGTAATAAATTCATAAAGTTAATAAAATTTCGCAAATATTCGGATAATATTGTTGTATATTTAATAATTTATATTCATTTACCGATTTTTATTTCTTAATATATATACATGCATCGTGTAAAAACTAAATAAAAAATTCTATTTAATTAATTATATTACTTAATATAACTGACTAATCATTATACCTATAGAGGTCTAACCTCGGGTTGGACTAAACCTCTGGACTAAAAGGTTCTCGTTTCGATTCCAATTGAAAAGAAAGATATGGAAGTTTTATTGGCAATTTCATCTAAATCGCGATTCATGTATGCATCATTCAGAATTTTTTTAATTTTTATTTTGTATTACTTTTATTGTTGTTGTAAAGTTTAACTGCAAGATAATTAATATTATTCAGTATTGCTTAAAAGTCCCCTGAATTTTAGGAATTATTTATTTTTGTTATTACTGGAGAAGAAAACAAAATAGTTTTTTCTGTTTCATTTATTTTAACAGTAAGAAAATTTGTTTGATTCGGTAATTTACTTAATCGATTTTTCGCATGATGTTAAAGATAATGTTTACTTTTAAAATACCATATTTTTTCTTAAAACAACTGTACAAGAAAAATAATCTGCGGAATAAAACTGATAAAGTGCTTTATAAATTGAATTCTATTAAATTAATAAAATTTTTAATGAAGAAACTAAACAATGTATTCGTTTGTTTTTTTAGAATACAATAGAAATTTCTACATGTTTTTTCATGCCACGTTTTTAATTATGTCAATACACAATAGCTGTATTCGATATTAAATTACCAGCGAGTTTATAGCCGAACAAATAAAAACATCAGGTCGAGGATGAAATTATGCTGAAGGACGACAGATCTGGCAAGTCCTGTCTTTAATGCATTGCATCAGCGTTGTAGCTGTAACTAGGACAATTAATCAAAAGCGCTATTGGCCGTCGCAATCTAAGTTAGTGCAACCTACCTGAGTAGGTAGGATCGGCCATCCGTCTCGTCATTCATCATTAGTTATAAATCATAGCGTGCTTCATTTAAAATATTTTTTTTTTGTTACGAATTATAGATACTTCTAAAATTAATGCATATCTAGCGAATTAGATTCCCAAAAATAATATTTGTCGTAGAATCTTCCGGATAAAGAGCAAATTAAGCTAACTACACAATTTTAAAGGTCATCAAACTATATATTTTGTAATAAAACCGGCTAAATTTTGAGGATTATAAATTGGCCGACTGATATAGACAATACTAGATTAAAATAGTATGCGTTATTTCTATAAATGTTGACAATAACTAAGCATAGAATGATGTTTCAAATCCTCCCATACTTAAACATTTCATATTTTAATTGTACCAATCGATGAGTTGTAATTAATATAGAGTGATAGGTCAAGCGGACGGTCAGCAGCCCAGGTAATCTGCCTGAAATTAACTTGAGACGGTCTACAGATTCTAAATTCTCTGTTGTGAAATATATTTTGATTTAAAATATACTATTTGATTAATAAATATTTTAAAGATGAATATAACGCAAATTTTAGCCGTAGCATTATAAGTTTCTTGTTTCGAGCGATCGACAAAAAATATAGATACATCATAAAGAAAAATAAAGTTAAGTGATGTAAAATTAGATATGAAACAATATTATTTCAACTTCTACTCTCCTAAAATTATTAATATAATTCGGTTATTCATGCACATATTGTTACCGTATCTGAATCTTATTTTATTTTAATAATAACAATATAGATTATCCAAAAACAGTTTATTTTTGGCTTATTTTATTTAATGAAAATTAAATTGTTTAACGAAAAAAATCAATTACAATTTTATTTAAACAATTTTTTTTATGTGAATATATACACGTTTTGCTGTTATTTCGATTTTCAAGCTGTCTTACTTGTTCCTCTTCTATTTCCTACATCGTTAGCCCAAAAATCTAAAAACATTTGCACCCTTTTTCTTACTACCGGTAGTAGTAATCAAATAGAGATTTATAATAATAGGTAGTGGTAAAAAGTTGATCTTATATTCTGGGTTGTAGCTGATATTCTGTTCATTATTTTGAAAAAATTAACTTTTTTTCAGTCTTTAGAAACCAATAAACTTCCGATTTTTCGTTCACTAATTAAATAACCATTTACAGTTTTTAAAATATGTAATATTATTTAAAAATAAATATACCATATTTGTAAATTTCAAATTTGGTTTTCATCGTTAACTTATCGATTGTTTATTTAATTAGTAGAATAAAAAATATATTGTTACAAAAAATACAAATATACGTGTATACAGCATATATAAATATATATATATAAAATAAACATGCGTACACACATATTTGCTTCTTTTTTTTCAATAATAAGTATGTAATCAGACAGTTATCCAACAAATCATTTTTAATATATTAACTTAACAACAATGACACACGAGTTGAAATCTGCTTTATTATATTTTTTCAGTGTTAAATTTTTAAAAATTAACTGAATATGTTACAAGAATCACGGAAATTAACATATAACAAACAGAACAGAGTTTATAATTTCAATAATAAGTATTTTAATAGCTTTTTATTATTAATTAATTAGCTGACCCGGGAATATTTTGCATTTGCTAGATTTGATTTTATATATAAACACAATTGCAAGTTTTATAAAACATTAAAAACTGAACATTTCGGGACTTCACAGAATTTAACCTTTCACTTTTGCCTTATTTCTCTATTTCTTTCACAATTTCCCCTTTCCCCATTTCACCTTCACCCTCACCCTTTTCAATTTTCCACTTTTATTTTTCTCCTCTTCCCCCTTTTCAAAGTCCCCGTTACCCTTTCCCTCCCATTTTCTCTTTCCTCTTTCCTCTTTTCCCATTTTCTCGCGCAGAAATCGGTCTAGTAGTTTTTTAGTCTACAGCGGATGCACATATGAACATTGCCTTTTATATATAGAAGAAGAAAATTTGTATGTATATTTACTCGTTTGTTTCGTTAATATCCAACACCGGCGACACGTAGCGGGTACAGTTTTTGCAAAAAAATTTATTTTCACGTAATTAATACATATTCTGAATATGAGCCAATTCGGATTATAAATGCAATTATTCGAAATAACTCTACCCCAGCGCCACCTAGCGTGTCCACTTTTTGCAAAAATATCTCTTCACGTAACTAATATATATATTTAATACGAGCCAAATCGGACCACAAATACAATTCTTCGAAATATCTCGACCCCCAGCGCCACCTAGCGGGTTCAAACTAATTCAGAAACAGTCGCGAGCGTGCCCCCAACTCACCAAAGTTTCATCGCAATCGGATGAATGTCATAGGAACGCATACGGGACAAATATTCATTTTTATATATATTAAGGAAAGATTATAAATACATTTATACATCTCACTCCTGAATTAACATAGCCATTCTAAGACGAAGAGCATCCCATTTCAGGTCAAAGGAAATCGAGTGATATGGCTTCCTTTTGCCTTTCTACCGAGCCAAATATACAGTTGCGCAAATTTTGTGCCAGCCCACCCGAAATGAAGAAATTATTAATTTCGACAGACACCTTTACTCTGTTCACCACAGGAACTGTTGGCTGTATAATAAATGTCGATACTTTCAGAAGAAGCAACTCCGATTAGCTTCTTTTTCACCTCGTATGCTTTATAAACATCATAACCCTTAAAAAAACTTGTGTGACAGATATGTAGCATAAATCCACAAATTAATGTACTGTCGATAAATAAAACTTTTCAGAATATAATTCTATATTAAATTTCTAAATAGTACTATTGTCGCTATTCAGTAGGATTAACTTATGTATTTCTTTATGTAACATTTTCAGTGATTTTTTCTTTTGTTTATTGGCTACAGATTCTTATAAATTGTTTGCTTACATTCTTCTTACAATATAGATATTTATAATTGAACTTTTTTAAAAACATGAACATCATACCCAGCGTACTCACAGAAATGTTCACTACCGTGCTGACACATTTGTGTGTGCGTGCATACACACACACACACACACACACACACACACACACACACATACACACACACACACACACACACACACACACACACACACACATACATACATACAAACTCATACTTGTACTTGTACTTACAGGTCGGTGCATACAGATATCGTAGTGCCTAATAATTCTCTGGTATTTCTCAATTGTTTAACTAATGATCGTATTCAACTCTTTAGTGTATACCAAGTACATGAAATAAAAAATATAATTAATTTTATTATTAAATCATCATGAAAGATTAATGAGATGTTATGAAAGCAAACAGAAATTTATGATATGATTTTAGATGTATCTTTAGTTCACTGAATAGAAGTAGTGCTGTCAAAACCGAGAACGTGGAGGTCTATTATACGTTTATCATTCTCAAAGCAATGTACTGACCCTACAATAAATCTATTCAGCAAAATCATCTTAAAGTAGCTTCATATAAAATACCGTAAATACAAGTATATATAATATACTCGTATATTTTATACGAAAAATACTTATGGTAATATATACCATAAATACTTGTAAGTTGTCATATGTACGTAAAGCAGTTGCCTCAACTAATCCTAATTAATAGTTTCAATTTTCTTTATAAAAAAAAGGAAGTAGTAAAATAGATTATAAATATTTACACCCAAAAATAATAATTCAGTAAAAAAAGTGCTAAAAAAAAAACTTTTTCAAACATTATAAATAAAAGCAATTCTCATGAACTAGGAAATGAATTTCACCCATAACATTCTAAAAAATCAATGAGATATTTTATGTTTCACGCAAACTACAAATCATAAATCATTCAAAGTCACATGTGTGTGTTAGTTGCCACACCCAAAATGGTGTCTTGACATGAGAAAAGTCATTTCTCAAACTACGATACCCATTTTCAAAAAAAAAATTCCGTGCCAGGCGCAAGTGAGGAATGAAGTGATTTCCCGTAAGTTTTTCCAAATTTACTACCTCGCATTTGCCTGCTAATCCCATCAAAGCATTAAAAGTTGAACTTTATATGTGATACTCATTTTGTTCATCAACGGGGCTGACTGACTATATGGTGAACAACATTACTCTCGGCAAAAGCAATTCTGACTAGCATCTTTTGTACTTCAAATAGTTTTCATGTGTAACAGCTGTAAAAAAAACTTAGATATAGTGAACAGCAAGTCAATGTATCATTTTCTGTCCAGAAACGAAGAAATGTATAAATGGCCTCTATTTAATAGGGAATGTTTTACATTTACATATTTACTCTGAATGTTTGTGACTTTTTTGTCTTTAATTCGCTCTAGACTCAAGAGAACCCTTAGCCGATTTGAATGACTTTTACTATTGTATTTATTAAACGTTGTATTGCTTACGAGGAGAGCTTTTTGTACTTTACAACGTCGTAGCCCGTGTAATAATGTTTCGAGTCGCCGAGTAAATCAAGTTCTGTGAGAAATATGGTGTCCGAAAATGCAGAACAATGCGACTTCCACAAAATATGCAAATACAGTAGCTGACCTCAGCAACGAAGTGATGTAATCTCAGTTTTTTATTTGCAAGATTCTGGGTACGATCCTAAACATGCTTGGCATTTTTTCATAAGCTACTTAATTTATATTCTGTATTCCCATCCACACGCTTCCGACGTGTGTGGTGAATTCGTAAAAATTCTTTTGCGTGGTGACAATCGTTTTAAAAAAATCTGTATTATATACATTCTGTAAATTCTATTATTTATTTTGGCATCACTTTAATCAAAATCTAGTCAACTCTTTTCAAAAAGTCACTAACAGAAAGTGTTACTGTTTCCTATTTTTCTGTAGTTAGGCGAGGACATAATTATTCGTGATAGGTCCAGTGTAACAAAATAAAATTGTTTCAACCTTAATTTTTAACGAGGAAAAGTAATAAAAAAGTTATAAAAGAAAAAAGTAATGAATACTTTTTAAGTATTATCCTGAACAAAATATTTTTTTATGTATCTTTTTTTATTTTTATAACGCATTTCAAACGAGCTGAGTAAATCAAATAGCATTACTTTAAACAAATTTCAGCATCAGGAAACGTTTCTGAAATTTCAAACGGGGTCTCCGGTATCTGCAACAATTGTTTTCGTATTTATTGCTGGAGGTACACTTCAAAAATGATTTCATGGGATAAGTATCATTGGAACATTGCTTATTATAATTACTTAATTATTTGAAAAATGAAGTTATTTATAATTTCCTAAGATTACATTGTTATATTATTTCACCCTCACATTTTTATGGTGGTTTTTATTTTAGGGAAAATATTCAAATATATAATCTCAATATTTATATATTTAGGCGCAGATTTAAGGTTATACTCCTCTCTCCATAAACCTTATGGTTATATCTACCACGTTAATGTCTTTACCTATATGAAAGTATCCTTTTTTCGAACAATCCTTTTGAGGTACAAATATACTCGATTTTAATGCTCATCAAATTTAAAATTCAGAAGTCGAGGATATTGAGACGTTGAACAAATTTAGCCTCGTAGGATGGGCACAATATTTCAATTCTTCTATTGAATAGTATATTAAATAAATTAAAATGTACATTTTCTGTTGGCTAGCTGTTTAGGAAGAGAATTAGCATAATTAGGTAAATTAGTTAATTAAATACCCTTTAATACTAATACCCTTTAATGGTTAAATGTTTTAAAAGTTTTAGCAGATCCCTAAAAAAAAAACTAAAACCCCCCTCTTGCAAAAGTCTTCGAGAGACTAGGTGTTCGGGAAGATTTGTGAATTCTGCGTGTATATATATATATGACGAAGAATGTGTATGTATGTGTGTACGGATGACCCACAGCATTTTCTATATTATGAAAGCTTTTATAAATAGGCTGTATTTAATTCATTTAAGTAAAGGACGATGACATGAATGAAGAAGAGCAATAAAAAGAAGCAGAACTGTTGCTCAAAAGTCTTCCCATCAACATTCTCGGAAAGAAGAGAAAATGTAAAAGATCAAAAGATAAAGTAAAACAAAGACAGAGAAAAGAGCGAGAACTTTTAACAAGCACTAGTAGGGATGTAACACAGTAAGTGTGAGGGACCTGTTGCAAACCGTTGCTAGGACACCAGTGTCGCTACCAGTTCAATACAGTTTCAATATTCGATTATGAAAGAGAAGATTGAAACTGTAATAGTACGACAGCTCCAGTGCTATCCGTCTATCAAACCTCTCTTTTCCTTCACACTGGTAAAATCATTCCACTTAAAAAGAAAAAAAAGTTAAAATTATTGGTTTTCTTAAGCTATATACTGTAAAAAATTTTGTAACATTCAAACTTATATCTTCGTCGTCATACAACAATTATATTAGAAAAATCAAGTCTGTAAATGCACAAAATCAAATAATAAACGACTTACAGATGGCATTATAATACATACACATGCAAAATGCAAAGATTAAAAAAAGACTTATATTTTGCTATCTTCTTGGTAGAATATTACCTATAATTTTTTTTCTTTTTTCGTTATTTCTTCTGCAACTTTTTTAAAGAACAATGTACAAATTCAGAACCTTTGTTATCATTCTAATATAATTTTTGTTACAGTGTAGTAAATATAAAACCTATTTATATTCTGTTCTGATCGTTAATTCGACCCGGTAGACAACAGCATTAGTAAAAAAAATCAGTTGGTAAAAAAATGGCTCATATCCACATCGGGTCAAACAGATTTAATATCTGAAAATATTTCTTTGGAATCAAAAAAAAAGACACTACGATTGAAAGGTTTATTTTATTGTTCTGAGAGGTTTCGTCAAGTTCTAGTTATACTTCTACTTCAATGTTTTATCTTAGAGATTACTTATTTCACAAACACTGTATGAATAGAAGTAATTTCACTACAGCCTGTAATGTTTTTTTCAGGTTTTTTAACACCTTATAGGAGAGAAAGAGTAAACGATAATACTAAAACAGAGAATTAAAACAGACATGATATAATTAACCCACCGGGTTGGTCTAGTGGTGAACGCGTCTTCCCAAATCGGCTGATTTGGAAGTTGAAAGTTCCAGTGTTCAAGTCCTAGTAAAGTCAGTTATTTTTACACGGATTTGAATACTAGATCGTATATACCGGTGTTCTTTGGTAGTTGGGTTTCAATTAACCACAAATCTCAGGAATGGTCGAACTGAGACTGTACAAGACTACATTTCATTTACATTCATCGTCTGAAGTACTATCTGAACGGTAATTACCGGAGACTAAACAGGAAAAAGAAAGAAAAAAGGCATAATGCAATCAAATATTACTAATTTATTTATTGTACTGCATTAAACGTGCGAATGGTAAATTACTTAATTTTTACTTTCCCGCTATAGCGATAAATGCTGCTAAAACAGCTATAATTGTAACGGCAAAGTATATGAATCGGTCCAATATAAAATCTAAAAAAAAATTGGCTCTTTTTTTAATTCTGTCCCTTACGGAGACAAAAAATTTATTTAAATAAATTTTAAATCTGCGAAAAATATTTTTTATTCCAATGCTCTCCATCGAAAAATTTATTTTTGTCAGACCGATGTTTGTGCTATGTATTAAATATGCCGTATTTGGTCGTATAACTCTGAACCGATTTTCTTCAAATTTTGTAAAAAGGTACTGCGAGGGGAAGAATGTATTAAATTTTTTCAAAAATTGAAAAAAGGGGTGGAACTCTTTCGGTCGAAATAGAATTTCAAATTTTTACTGGAGCACTTTAGAAAGATGTTTTTATTTTAAAAGTTGAAGTTTTCTTTTTATCAAGATCATATTATCAAAAGTTTTTGTTTAATATACTTTCCCTTCCCAAAAAATAATTTGTTTTTTTTTTACCTACATATTGCTTCAGAAAAAAAATTGGGAGTTTTTTTGCATCTTTCTTTCTACATCAGTAGGCCGTCAAACTGCTATAAAAGTTTTTGCCCATCCTACTCAAATTGTGTGCTAAAAAAAATTTTTAATGTTTTTAAAATTTAAATTCATCTCACAAGTTACCCTTTGCATTTAAAATGGAAAAATCTTTAATTTTTTGATAACCTTACTCTTTAGTACTTCTTGAAAAAAAAATTAGCCAAATATTTTCATTCCTTCCTAGAAATTTCACTCTCAGAACAATGCCAAACACAATCCTTAAAATTTCAAATAACTTCAATTATTATAAACCTAAAAAGAGTAAAAGCGGCTTTCACTATTCCACTGGAAACTTGAATTGCACATGGACGAAGAGAAAGTAAATAATTTTGAAGAATGACAAATCTGGGAAAATCCTTAGGCGAATTACAGCAACAATTGATACAATTAGATGTTACGGATAGGACACAACTGATTGAAATATCAAAAAAAGTCATTCTGTATTCACTTGCTGACTTCTAGTTATTGTGTTTGTTTGGAAAAGAACAAGAACACAAAACTATGGTCCCATAGTTCAACTTTCATTAACTACTCTATAAATATAGAAATAATTTTTTTTTGTATTTATTTATGTGTCATAAAATTAGAAATAAATATTTTTATTTTACATTAACATGTGAAAAATGTTCTAAATTTTGCTTATTGTTTCTTTTAATAAAAAGTAATTATTTTATCATAAAGATATTAAATAAAGCTTCAAATGATTAATTAATAATGAATTGCATAACTTGACCGGCGCAAGTTATGCAATTCATGGCTGGCTTTTTTTTTTATTTTTATTTCATATTTAATTTATACAATTAGTAATCATTATGATAATTGATTTCTATCAATTAATTTTATAAAAGATGTGTTGTTTATAAATAATAATTGATTATATTATTTTTAATATTTAAATGCAGCCTGATAATGTATTGGTTATAATAATGAAATTAATTTTCAGGTTTATTAAATTTAGGTCCCATGTTTTAATATTACATAAAATATTCAATAATATTAGACTCCAGAGAATCTTATATAAAATTCTTCTTAAATACGCTAATAGATCAATTTAATATTTTGTGGTTAAATTTTTATATATATATATATAAATATGTCGAGTTTTTATGGCATCAGAATTTGTGATTTTACGTAGCATCTTGGCTTCTTTTACATCAAAAACTAATTGCATACGATTTATTTGCGCTTCTCTGAATCCCATCAAAACTTTCCTTAGATGTACAGACATCCGTTTAAACGGTATACTTCATTTCCTGTGTTAAACTAATAACTAACATCCCTTTACACTCCTTTAGTTAATTATCTTATCATGGAATTCTTTTATCTTTCCAAATATATTTTTCATTGAAATAAAAATTTGTTATAAATTATAATTTATGTCTATATCTACTTAAATAAATAAATGTTATTTAAATAAAATCTTATTGTTAACCTAACAATCGATAGAATGTACATTGCAATATTATTACAAGTAAAAGCCAGTGATCATATTAATTCAATCTTTTAAAATGTCATTTAGTTATGTTTTTTTTTTTTTACAGTAACGTTTTCATTATTTTAAACTGTAACTTTTTACGATTTTTTTCAAGTAATCGCTTCGTCATTTAGCCATTTTTAGTTCTAGATTAAAACATTTAAAAATAATCAATAATTCTTATTTGAAATGATTTAAAATTTGCAAGAAATTTTGCACGTACAGACCAACTTGCACATGTAAAATTTTTGTTGTACTGAAACTAGTGCCTGTATGTCTGTCTACCTGCTTTTCTCTCTCTTATTTTAGTTTCTGATTGGTTGAGAGTACGGTGTATTAATGTTAATCTTCTTTGCAGGCCTAGAAATTATTTCATTATTGTACATTTAGAATCTCTTAATTTAGAAGAAACATTGAATGCTGATGAATATGCTATTTCATGACATATAGAACATCAATTGTTGGTTAATAATATCCATCCAAGTCTTATGTTCTTGTGATACATGTAAAGTACCACCATTACAAGAGCAGAATTCATAATGCTTTCTCTGAAATTAATGATTTCCGTTATTCAACTTATGCCTTTACTGAACATAAACAGTTAAATGTGCAACTGGTTATGGTTTGTTTCCTGGTGGGATAAACTCGTTAACATCTAACAATGTATTTTGGCCAGAGAAGAAAAAAGGAAAACCACTTCACTTTTACTAATACTTCTGGAAAATACTTGTTCATAAAAAAAAGTTTCTATATTTTCTTTACTGATGGGTCACTAATGACCCTTTTAAAGTCAGGCACATATACTAGATTTTTTGTTAATTTCGAACTCTTCTTGAGGAAAAAACCTGTTAAAATCTATAAAGAACTTTTTTCATTATTATTTATTATTACATAATCTATAAAATAATCTGTATAAATATAGGCTACTACATTACCATAGAAGTATTGTTAGTTAATTTTTAATTCTTAGAAATAATGAAAGGTGAAATGATAATGAAAGAAGTATAATAGTAAAAAAAATGTAAAAAATTAATAATTTATCTCCCAAGTGGCAGTTTTGTTTACAAGTATTCAAAAAGTCCTAAACTAATTCTACACTTTTTAAACCGATGAAAGATAGAATGTTGAGATTTATAAAAAATAAATGAAAATTAAAGAGTATAAGCTACTATTTATAAAATTATTTGTTGATATAAAAAATATTTTGATAATGGGGTCGCTCACCACTCATAACTAAAATACCATTTAGGGAATCCAAAAACTTTTAATGTAAACCCTTTTAGAGTTATTCTTCACCTAAATCCTCATTCAGTGAAGAAAAACTGACTATTTATCACTATCTTGCTCCTTTACTAGATAGTGACTGGTCAAATCCCTGTAAAGTCCAGTTTTTCTGCTGTGAAAGGTTTTACCTTATCATGACCAAACTGATCATCAAAATCATCCAAACAGAATTTTAATTTACTCTTTTCTAGTCAAAATCATATTAACTTTATTCAGGAACTGATTTGCTGGAAACAGCTCAACCTAATCAATAATTCCAACGTTAAAAATTCAATAATTATATATCAACACAAAATGGTAACATGCAAAAACTTAAATAAGATAAAATAATAAAAATGGAGATATTCCTTCAGTTACTTTATTTAATTAATTTTGGTGGTCGGATGCTGTTTATGAAGAAGAAGAAAAGGACTTTTAACAATTTACAAATTAATTACAGGTAGCTCCTCTAATTTCATAATTATTAAAATAAAATATAATAAAATTGATACATCTATCAATAAAATTAAATGATAATTTGATTATTTTAACTTATTAGATAAATTTTCAAGAAACACATAAAATATGTTACGTAAAACAGAAACCTTTTATGTGCAAGTAATTTAGTTGAAGTGCAAATACAAAAATAAAATAAAACTTCCATTAATAACCCATGGTATTTTCAAGCCTTAATGTGTATTACATGTTGCCATCGTACTAATAATAATTAGCTGACTGCTGAAGGAGATGCTCAGATAAATCATTATTTTATTTAGAACAGAAGAGGCGTAAAGGAGGTATAGGATTTTATAATTTAACTGAATTTAAAAAAATGATGTAAAAAACTATACAGAGGTTTTTCATTATGACACATCAAGTTAAAAAAAGTTAATTCTTGATTCATGTAATTACACATAAATATAAAACAAAACTACATAAAAAAATCTGCATATTCATCCATCCATTAATGTCTTCAAGTAATTTTAAATAACATCTTATGAATTGTTATTCAGTGATATTTTGTGATTTTATTTATTTATAATTTTCACGTATTTACTTATTGTTTTGTATTTTTATTAAATATTTTATATACTAGTACGGATTTTAATAACTTTTCTTTTTTATTAATTCTTTATTTTGTAATGCTGCTCTAGTGATTTCATGTGGTTTTTCTTGATCCTTCCACACAAATTTTCAAGCAGTTCCTTTTTATTGTTCTTATTTTATTACTTTTATAATGTATTACAATATTACTTTTAAAAGCTAATATAAGTAACTTATAATTTTATTCCTTTTTATAATATTGTTCAGATCTAGATAAAATATTTTAACTGAAAAATATACCCAAACTAGCTGACCTGGCAATACTTCACTATATATATAAATTAAATTAATACAATTGAAAATTTGGTAAAACATTAAAAAATCGAACATTACGGGACATCACAAAATTTAACCTTTCACTTTCACCATATTTTCCTTTTTCTCTATTTCTGTGTTTCTCTGATCCCTCTTTCCCAATTCCCCTTTTTCAGTTCTTCCATTTTCCATGTCCCTTTTACCCTCACCTCTCACAATTTTCTCTTTCTTGCATGTAAATCGGTCCAGTAGTTTTTTAGTCTACAGCAGACACACACACCAACATTGCCTTATATATATATATATATATATATATATAGAAGAAGAAATTCTGTATGTATTTGTTTGTTTGTTTCGTAAATATCTCAACACCGACCCCACCTAACGGATATAGTGTTTTCAAAAAATTTTCTTTTCACATAACTAATATATATTCTGAATATGAATACAATTTTTCGAAATATCTCAACCCCAGTGCCACCTAGTGGGTTCAAACTAATTCAGTAACATTCGTGGGAGTGCCTACAAATCACCAAAATTTCATCGCAATCGGATGAATGGCATAGGAACGCATACTGGACAAACAAACCAAAAAAATATATAAGTAGATACAATTATCTGTTTTCCTTTTTGATTATTTTATTATATTTAGGGTAAATCTTTTTTATGTTAATAATCGTATCGCATGCCTTGCAGTGATATAATTGTGGGATCGGTGAATATATACTTCAAATATGAGATGTATTACTATAACTTAAAATTTTAATTTTTAAATGATATGGGTTAACCAGGTTGGTAAGTGTTGAAACTAACAGATGGTAGGGAACTAAATTTTCAACAATCTTTCTCTGAAAATGGTGTAGGCTTGCTTAAGAACAAAAATATACTTAGCCAAGTTAAACTAGTAGAACTGAGCAATACAGTGGTTTCCCATTGACTTCTTTATTGTTCAGTATTCTACACAATCTGCGGTACCTAAGGGAATGACATAATGCTTAAATTCTTTAACTGTGGAGAAAGCTTTGTTTTCCTTTATCAGTAGCAAGAGCTGAACATTACATCTGGTTTGCTGTGTAGTATTTTGGTAGGATATAAATAATTTTAACCAGCCCGAGCTAGATCTAACCAAAAACATTTGTATTAAAGTGAAAATAATACTTAACCATTAAACTTGCGACTTACCCATTTTAGAGTTTTATATTATTAATATACAATGGTACTTGCAATTGATTACAAATCAAGTAATCAGCAACTACAAATAAACCTTTTATAATTAACACTTTTATTTAAAGAAAAAAATGATTCATTTATGCATATTAATTTATTATTACATGTTATTCACAGTAATTAATTTTTAAAACAGATTTTAAAATTATCTTAAACTTCATTAATTATTTAAAAATTATATTTGAGAAAACTTGAAATAAATACATCCAGTTTCATTAGTACAGTTAAGAAATTGTGTTTCTTTACAAGATTGGAAACTTTTGTTTTATTGAAAAAAAAAGAAAGAATAAATAAAAGCAAACTGAGAAAAGGTTTTTTAGTATTTCATTACAAGTAGCTGAAGATTATATGAATTGTAATGTAGTGAAGCTGTAGAGTTCAGTATATTCTTGCTAGTTTATTTTAGCACTCGCTTCTTTTTCTTTTAAGTTGATAGTACACTCATGAAAGTTGATTTTGTACCATTTTAACTTTTTTTATTTAGTCTGAATAGCTGTTTACTTAAAGTAAAAAGGTAGTTACAAAACATACTTATAAATGCTTCTTAAGATTTTATATTTCAAACAATTGAAATATCATCACTTATTGACAACCAATTACATTATAGGAGTGTAATTTCTGAAATAAAGTGTTATTTATGATGAAGTATATTTAAGAGAAGAGGCAGGTTTTTTGAAGATGGCTAGTTTTTGGTAATGTGGAATCATACAAATTGTTCTGAAACATTTTATGTTAGATTCTTTTATGAAAGTGCATTCATTGTTTTCTTAATGTTTAACTTTGCAAAGACATGTAAAAAATTCTTTCTCATTAAAATTTGTAACTTTATTTTTCAGTCGATGTGCATTTAATCTGTGTCAGCAAAATTGACAATATTTGTTCAACAGAATCCATGATTAAATAGAGAAAAATTTTTTTTCTTTTTATAAGAATTCTGTAAAATAAGATCATACGATTTGACATGATCATATCAAAGCTCATTCAAGCATATAATTATTATGTAATTTGGCCTCTTGAAATTAGATGCGATTTAACTTTTTTATGTAAAATATAAGCCATTCTTTCTCTTTATTTTAATTTTTCTTTCTTCTACATTATTTAATGTTATTAGTTTAGATTTATGATAAACCTTTCATTTCTGCTCCAGAAATGAAAATTTGTATCTTATACCATAGAATTTTTTTATTAATCATAAAAAATAGAAGTTTACTTTTTGTATTTTTTATGTTTATTATTGAATTAATATAATACCCAATGAACTGTTTAATTGTTTGAAATAAATAATAAAAGATGAACTTTAAATGGAAAGAGTCATATTGCAGAGAAGTAGGAAATCTAAGTTAAGTGGCTTTTATACCCTTTAGAGTGAATGAGGTGAGAGAGATTGAAGCCATGAGTATAAGCGGAGTAAGGGTGGGAAAAGCCGCTACCACCCACTCATGGCTAGGCACTTACAAGGAATTGCCATTGTGGGTATAAAAGTATGAGTGAGAGGTTTCGGCAAGAGTGTAATTCATCAAATGCGGGTCTACACCACCTGTAGATTTAAAATATTTATGTCTGATGTTTTTTACATTTCCTTTTTTTATTTAAATGCTCTTTAATATTAAATTATTTACATAATTCTTGTAAATTAAATCATTTCCACCAGTATCAATTAATCATCTAATTTCACTAACTGTTTTTATAAGCATGTGCTGGTTATCAATTATACCTATTAGAAAATTTATACATTCTGTCATTACTTCAGTATTGAAAAAGAGATAATCCTTTTTTTTGTTCTTATATTTTTTTTAAAGAAAAGTTAAATTATTCCGCAAAAATATTATTGATACAGAATGTGATGTGTCTTTTGTGCTTGGTTGTTTAATGTTGCTCATCAGGAAATCAATTCAAAGTATTAAATTTTAGATAGACAATAATAATTAAATAAAAATTAGATTCCACCTTATTTTTTTTTCATGTTATATTTAAACATATATTATTACTGGGTAATAAATATTGGTTGTATAATTATTTTACAAAATGAAATTGCATTTTAGTGAATACCGAGATGCACAATGCTTGTTAGTCTTGACGGCCAGGGATAGATTTTGAGGAAGACTAAGGAAAGCACACACTTCTGGATTTACATTTATTTTAATTTTTCATGTAAAGAAATAAAAACTATTTGTGACTTGTATTTTTTTCTGTGAATCAAAATTGAAGAATTGAGTTTTGATATGAAATTTCAGTGAGTAAACTGAAAGCTTAGAATTTTGTCTATTGTGTTATTTTAAACTTGTTTTTGTGTTGCCTAATTATTTGATTATGGGAGGTACAGTTAATTTGTGACTGCTTATTTTGATAAACTGGCCTTAACTGTTCTTTTAATCTATTTATCTGATTTAAATATTTTTACTGTACGTAATACATTATTTTCTTTCTGCACTTTCTGACAAACTCCTGATACTATACGTCACAAGTTCAAAAACTTTTAATCTGTGATCAGTTGCTATTTTAGTGTGATTTGATATTAGATTCAGATTACTAAAAATCATTGAAATCTTATTTTGTACAATTAAATACATTCTAAATACAAATTCCAAGAGCCTCCTTTTAAATTATCTTGCATGTTTATTATTTATCTGTTACAAGTTCAATTCATGTCCACAATTCCACATAAAAATTACAAATATTTAAATATTCAATAGTAAAGTACAAATTTTATAATATAATTGCAATAGTAAAGAACAATACTGAAGTACAATGTTATAAGAAACAGCACAAATGTAATATACGCGGTATATAAATGCAAAATAAACAAAATTAAACTTTTTATTTAATAAATGGAAAGGTGGTTAGGTACCTCATTAAAAATTTTAATCTTTTTAGAGACCATCACATGAAATAAAGCAATAGACATTGTGTCAGTGCTTAGGCTTAATGATTTGAACTAAATTACATAGATTATATTATAACATATCAGTTTAGTATGATTTATTAACATCATTAAAAGACCATAGTTAAAATATGTTTCAAAGGAGCCTACTCTAAATGACTTACAAAATAAATTATTTTATATTAATCAAAAAACAGTATACTTTCAAATGAGAGCAACCAGTCATTAAGAGTACAAAAATTCAATCGGTGTTAAACAAGATGTAAAATGAATAGGGAATTGATTAAAACTTTTGGGTGCACAATACGTGTAAAAACACCTGAATGCTTCATTATTGGCTTGAATTTAAGTGTCACTGTTTTGTAACCTTAATCTATTAGAATATACTTTTAAATTGCCCACTCCTGATATAACAAGTTTTCAGTATTTTTTTCTCCATGAGTGAGAAATACCATTTACGTACCCCCTACAAGTGGGGGAGTGTCAGACTCACACGAGTTTGGCTAGATGTTAGGAGCCTATATGACTAAGACTCCTATCTCACCGAGCCTCCCCTCCTGAGGTCAGATCTGCAGTTGAGTACTACACGACCTCGTGTAGTTCAAAGGTGTCTTGAACTCAGGGGATCCAGAGTCCCTGTGCATAATCACTGTCGCCCATCCACTCTACATGGACAAATGACAGCTCCACAGGGGGCTGTTCTTCGCTCTCCAGTCCAGCTCTTCACGATGCAAGGACTTTTTAATTATTCTTTCTCCTCGTTTCCTGATCCTTTTCCTGTATCGCTCTCACCACAAAGTTCGCAATGGTGTTAAACTGCTGCTTGTTATCCAGAATCTTGGGAATGATGTTCTCTACCTACAACTGACCCACTATTGCCTCACATTTGTGTCTTCTATTAATGCATCGAGGACCCTCAAAACCACATGTTCTGTGTATCCATATCTCCACAGTATGAACACCCCTTGTCCTCAGCTTGTCTCCTCCTACACAGGTATACCCAAAATGCACAGTGGCCGGTCAGAAATTGGGTAAGCCAATGGCTCAGTTCTCCAAACCACAGTCACATTTGTGGGATGAGTCTATAAGTCCACAACGGCCTTTGTGTGAAGTATCTCATCTGGACTGCCAGTCTTCCATCGTCATCTCCCATGATACTTGACAATACTCACCATTTTGAACCCTTTTCCTATGGTCTGCTAAAATCTCAAGGGTACCAACCCATCTACCACCACCACTGCATCAGCCGAAACCAATTTATATGCAGTTGCCACTTGCAGCGCTGTTCGACGTTGCACACTCTCCAACAATCACCAATTCCGCCCCACTTGTTCTATGCCACGCCAGTATACCGTATAAAAGTACTGAGTCCACAACGTGGGCGTACAACCATCATTTTGATGTTCTCAGCCCTGTAACACTTCCTGTTATCGCTTCTTGGCCTCTTTGCTAAGATCAAAGTTCTCGGTATTTAATACACATGCAAATGCCTAAAAGGAAAAATTAAATTTTAAAAAGGAAGGGAATACACATTCAGATCTTTTAACACAAACTATTAGCCGCACTACTTTTTTGTGTGCAATGATAAGTGATTTGACACTGGAATAATAAGTTGTTCCCCAGTAGTAAATCCCATACCGAAGTTTAGAGTGAGCAATTGAAAAGTACAAAGTTCTCAAACAATAAGATAGATGGATACTTTTCAAGTAACAGAAACTCCATAAAACATATCATGTAATTGTTCAGATTCTTTATGTAATCTCCAAGAGCAATTTTTATCAATGTTCAAATCTAAGTATTTTATATTATCAATAACCATACATTTATTACATGTAGAATTTACTAATGGAAGACAACTGACTCACTTGTGATATAATCCCTCAACATATGAAGGTCTATCTGTTAAAGAAAAATGAATGTTTTTCAAGCTCAAAGTTAATTTATTAAATGTAAACCATATTTACATAAATGTGTTGCATGTCTTGTTTTAATTGTTCAGAAGTTACAGCACAGAGCCATATCATCTACAAAGAATAGGTCTAAGGACTGACCCTTTGGAAACTTCACAAGTTGATGATCTTTTGATTTTTTACACATTAAACTTCTTTGATTTAGTAACTTCTAAACCATTTTAAAGTTAATCCTCTAAAACTTCCTTCTCACAAATAAAGACAGTAAGATATTATAATCTATTGCATCAAATGCTTTAGTGATGTCAACAAATGTACCACCGACAGAGGAGTTTAGACCTTTTTTATATGCCAGATAGAAGTTTTAATAGTACATCATCTGTTGATATGCCTCAATAAAGCCAAATTGATAAAGTGAAAAAAATTTTTATAAGATTATAAAACGGACACCTCTTTTTCACTTTTTTCTCAACTATCTTTGAGAAAACTGAAAGGAAGGATATCAGTCTGTAATTGTTTTAATCTAACAAAATCCCATTTTTTAACAAAGGAACAGCTACTGCAGATTTTAAGACTGATGTAAATTTTCCATTTCAAAACTCAGATTGATCAGATAGGCCAAAACTGGAGATAAAATATCCTTAAACTTTTCTTTATAGTAAATGTAGAAATACCAACAATTTCTGGGGCTTTAATTAACTTAGACCCTTTTATAATCAAAGCTACTTCTGCACATGTAGGGGAAAAATAGACTTACATGTTCGAGTTTTTGGTAAAGTAATTTAAACCTATTTTCATCCAGTATTAAAAAAGAGTAGGTTTTTCTTTAAATCATTAGTGATATTTACAAAGAAGTTATTGAATTCTGCAATCATCTTTGGTTCCTGTATAATAACCAAGGAATCGTCTAATAAACTTACCTTATCAAAACTTAATTTTTTTTGCCCCTACATTATTGTTTGCAACTGTTTCTTTACCTTTTTTCCAAATAAGTTTGAGTACTATTTTTCTACTTTCAATATCTTATTTTAAACATTCACTATGGTTTAAAATAACTAACTTTTTATCATCAAATCTTAACTATCTTGTACAATTTATTTCTGTGTTGTGGCCTGCTGCGTTAGTCATCTGTCATTAAAGCTTTCATTATATTCGTTTATTTTAATAAACTGATAAATTTTTTGTAGCCTCTTCTAATGTTCTCTTAAGAATATTAACAAACTGAAAAGCAACATCTACATTGTCTAGACTATAAATACAATTCCAATCAAATACACTTAAATTCGTTTTTAACTTCTCATAATCGATTCTCAGTAGTACACTAGTATCATCTGACCTTCTTTCTTTCTTTTTCCTGTTTAGCCTCCAGTAACTACCGTTTAGATAATACATCAGAGGATGATATGTATGAGTGTGAATGAAGTGTAGTCTTGTACATTCTCAGTTCAACCATACCTGAGATGTGTGGTTAATTGAAACCCAACCACCAAAGAACACCGGTATTCACGATCTAGTATTCAAGTCCATGTAAAATAGCTGGCTTTACTAGGACTTGAACGCTGGAACTCTCGACTTCCAAATCAGCTGATTTGGGAAGACGCGTTCACCACTAGACCAACCCGGTGGGTAGTATCATCTGACCTAGAGGAAGTGAATGTCATATTTTTAAAAATTCCAATAATTCATAATCTCCAAGTCCTGAGATATAAAACACAATTTGTGACTAAAGCAATTTCCTTTTGCCCTAAAATACATGTGATCCAAACAATGTGAATTATTTTTAAATACTTGGGTTGGAGTATATTAATTCGTTCAACCTAGAGCTAGCCATAATTATTCAGTATTCTAAAGCCTGAGCTGAATCTTTTAAGATTCAGATATTTAAATTGCCTATAACTAGTAAATTATTCTCATGTGAGTATAATAATATATTATTTAATTCTGGAAGGAAAGTAGTCTGCACAAAGGAATTTCGTCTACAGATAGCAGTAACAAAGAAAGAGAGAGTTTGAGATACAGAGACATTACCTTGATCATATCTCCTGTATTCATAGTAACATGCTCTATCAAGCCTGAGTACAGTTTAAACACGAAAACTAATATTCCACTGGATTGATAATTTTTATTGTTTTTTAGCAAACCGAGAGTAGCCATTTAATTAGACCTATTAAGTTCACATTCTTTTATCTATATTTAAGATAAGATTATAGCATCAGGCAATCTAATTTGTGAATTAATATAAATCGTAGAGAAAAATGTTTACTCTTAAACTTTATATTCTGGTGAATTAGTAAACCAAATGACCATCCGACTCGCAAACAAATATTTGTTTTACATGTTTATCTTTTAATTGTTTATTTTACATATTTCAATTTTTATTCTTTCTTTATTATGTCTCTAGATGTACTAAATGATGCAGTTTTTGATGAAGATCATGATGAAATGGTAGTTGTCAAAGACATTGAAATGTTCTCAATGTGTGAACACCATTTAGTACCTTTTTATGGAAAAGTTTCAATTGGTTACCTGCCTAACAAAAAAATTCTTGGTCTCAGCAAACTGGCAAGGTAAGTTATTAAACTTTTTTTTAACAAAATTGTCTATATTTTTCAATTATAAATTCTGTAAAAAAAAAGTAATATATCAGTTCTAATAAGGCATCAATGCTCATTTCTTAAATTTTATAGACTGATACAAAGACAAGTGAGAGTTTTTTTTAACTGCTTGTTCTGAAAGTTTTTAACAATGCATTCACTTCACCGTAAATCAAGAAGAGGATGATAGAATTAAAAGATTATTTTGACTTTGGGTGAAGTCAAGATTTATGGGTCTCGATAGCACATATCTTTGTTCTGAAGTCAAGTACTGGTATGAACTTGAAATATCTTAGTCTAAATCAACAATTGTGCAGCACAGTGTGTTAATATTTCCAGTAAAGGTGGTAGCCATAATACTCTGAAAGAGGAAATAAAACTGAAATCTAGATAACAAGAGAAATGTGTTACATGCAATTATAAGAATATTGATTATAAAATGAGATAGTTTATCTAAAAAGTTACTCAGTGCAATATTTTTTTTTAATTTTTTCCACTGTTTTATTAATCTTTTAGTATATCTATTATATTTTATCTAATACAGCCTAAAAATATATATATTGTATTAAGTTATTCTTTCTATAATTATCACTGTATAAGAAAGGCTTGTCTTTGAAGAGTTATCTTATGAACCAATTTATGTAAAAAGTTCAGCTTTATTGCATATTAAACTATATTTTAAGAAATATTTTTAAGATTTTCTATTTATTTCATTTTATTTTATAGTTCCAAATTATTACAACTAAATTTATGCAGTCACACTGTTAATCTTTTTATAGTTACATTTTAATATTTTGCACATACTAGTTATCAAGTTGTTGATACAATTTTTCTATAACAACTGATAAAAGATTAAATACAAATTAAATTAACATACTGATAGCTTGTATTAAAAGAATAAAAATAATAGATTTCATGAATATTATGACTGTATCACATGGATCTAAATAACCAGTCTACAAATTATCTCAGAATTGTTTGAGTTTGATTTTTCTTCATTGATTGATTTTCTTATAGATTATTATCAGTTTCCTAATATAATTTTAAATCAGTTTCCTATATAATAATTTTAAAGTTTTTACCTTTTAACAGACAAAAATTTCATTGTGCTAGGTTTACTGCAAAAAATCAATATACAAATAAGCATCTCAAACATGCCTTTGAGCATTAAAACATATAACAACTGAAACAGAAACCAATAATTAAACTAGCACATGTCGCCTACTATAAAAAGCCGCTGTTGCTCTATTGGATAATGTATGTTTTAAAGGAAATTAAAATAACAAAGTGGGTCATGGTTATAATAGGCAAGTAAATGAAATTATTTTTATTAATAAAACAATTTTATTTTTATAACTAAAGGAAAGAAATTGTATAACTAGCTCAGTTAATCATGATCTCAGGTGAACAGTGTTTAGTTAATTGAAAAACTGATGCTATTTACTATTCATAATTACTGGGATTAAGGTAATAGATTAAATTCAATGAACCATCAAATGTTAAAAGTTGTCAAAAACATCATTTTGTTAAAAAGAAGTTTCTGACGAATATAAAGTATTATGTATTCCATAGAAATCCAATCAGCAATTAATTTAATCATGAACACCATTAAATATTACTCAGAAGTATTTTTGGAAATTTAGTATCACTGATAAGTTTATGTCATTAAAGTTAAAACAGTCCTGCATTTTAAGATTGGAAGATTTCTTCAATTAGTAAGTGGCATAATATGTTCTATACAAAGTTATATACTAATTTTTATATAAGATTTTAATATTATACTTAAATCCGTACTTTTTTCTGATTACAAAGTTTAGTTCTGCTCTCTGCTACCTTCATTATTTATTATAATACCTGTTCTGTAATTTTTATCTAATTCTAAACTTGCTGCATAAAAAAAGAGAAATTTTATATTTTGAATAAATATAAACTGTTAAATATCATACAAATTTCTCGCCATTTTTAACATGTAAAAAAATTGTAGAAAAATAGGTATTAATCACATTAAGCAGTAACATTTTGGATATTTTTGTCTTTTACAGAATTGTTGAAATATACAGCAGACGACTACAAGGTAATTTTAATCTTTGTTATTATTTTACTATTGTAACTACTTTTTTAAGTCCTATTTTCATCCCAGTAATATCTTCTAAAAAGTATATTCATTGAAGTAAGAGGCTATTATACAATAAAAAGGGGGTTAATTAATTTGTTGCTTTTAACTGTTTATTACAATCTCATAATAGCAATTCACCTCAATTACCTGATGTGATAGATGCACCAGGTTACAGCCCTGAATGGTTACAAAATATTTCTACAGTGAATTCAAACTTAATCTTCCAATTAATGAAAAGTATTTTTAATATCTCAAAATAAATCAAATGTAGATAGATATAGCAGTTGACTATGATTAAACATTTTTGATTTTTAACTAAGATGGTAAACTGCATTCCTTTCAACTTTATGGTTCTCCAATACCAGGAAAATTTTAGGGACTGTCATTCTAGAAATTGGAAGGTGTAAGCTATTAATGGCTTTAATAAACAAACAACTTTCACTGTATGGCATTTATTAGTAACTAATGACCACTGCAGTTGATACCACTTAATATTTATGAAAAAAGTAATAAAAATCTAAATTTCATTAAAATATTATATGAATATATAATATTTACTTGTATTCTTATTTCTCGTGTATATATATATATATATATATATATATATATATATGATTTCTGTGATGGCTGTCACTGTTAGTTTATAAACTTGGTGCATTATGTGTGCATGAGAATATTTTTGTTCATTGAATGTAATAAAACAATGACAGTTAATATCTATCCTTACTTTACTGTTATTATACATTGTCAGATTTTTTTGTTTACTTGTTTATTACTCTGTAATCATCATTATTATTTTTATTATAAAATGAATAATTAATATTTGTTAGTGCCTGAAGATAAGTTGCCCACTAGCTTAAAAAAAATAAACTTTTTTATGGTCGCAGTTTAACTTTTAATAAGGTGTGATCTTCATTGAACTATGTGATGATCTTTTTTTTTGTTCTGTTGTCTAAACCACAGTGTCCCAATAAAAAAATAAAAAATCAGTAACTTTTGCCATTAAATTATACATGAATTTGACTTAGATATTCATTACTACAGTGTTATTTTTAAGTATTTTTTAAATATATTATGTCTTTAATAATATAAATACTGTAAACATTAGCCACTAATAATTGCCAAAGTGGCAGGCACTGAAACTTCATCAGGCAGTGTTTAACCTTAATGATCTAAGGAAAAAGGATTATTAGATGTAGCTTTTACTGTTGACTCCTTATTTCACTCCCTTCAATTTCCATGATACTTCCTGAGGCTTCAAACTGTCGTGTGTAACTACTAAGATGTAAGAAATGCAGTGTAATGCTGTACAAAAACCCATCTAAATTGTTATATATTATAAGTAAGATTATCATTTCACTTTGAGCTTTATGTTTGTTATTCATATCATTAACAACAACATTATACGGTCATTTTTACAATATTATCATCAAAAATTATTGTTATTGCAATTCTTTAAAGAAATTCAATATATTTACTAATTCATTCACAAATTACATATAGTATTCTGAAGGAATACTCATTTAAGAAAAAAGTCTCTAATGCTTTAATATATTTAAATATTTATATGCTTTTGTTTTAATGGTGCTTAATTTATCTTAAAACATACCCAAATTTGTCAGCAGAATCTATTCTACTAATTAATATTTTCCTAAAGTTTATTACTGGACATTTGACTGCCATTGTTACTTTAATAAAGTTGCAATGGCAGTCAAGTATAATTATTTAACATTTAGCAGTCAAGTAAATCGTTGTTACCCATTGTAACTTTATTAAAGTTACAAATGATTTTGAAACTAACGGTATATATCACGGTGTTAATCAAGGAGTTGTAATATGCAGTTTTATCTTAATGTTTAATTGAAAACATTTTTGAAATTTTCAATTGATGTAATATAATAATTTTATTTAATTTAAATTCAGTTAAGTTGATCACTTCTTTAGCTTTGCTTTTACCGGTTATGAGATTTCAATGGAGAGCTTTATTCTCTTAGCTCTCTCCAGTTTTCCATAGCACCTCTTTTTTTAATTAATCATAAAGTGCTTATATTTTTAGTTATTAAATCATTTGTAAATATTTAAATTGCTCTTGAGCTTTATGATCAAAATAAAACAGCGGAAGTGAAAAGAATTTCTGGAAAAAACTATTACATTATTGAAAGTAATAATTTATTATTATATTATCATAATAATAAATAAAGTATTATGGAAAAAATCTTTTTCTATTTAAGGATTACATATTTTATTTTTGCAATTAGTTAAAAAAGAAAAAATAGTTTTTTAAATATTCTTTTTACTTCTTTTATATATTAAATATTATTACATACACTGTTAATAATTTAAATGGTTATCAGAAAGATGTAATATAAATAAATTTCTTAGAGAGATTATGTTTACTTCTATTGCAAATTTTTGTTTAATGAGTTAAACTGAAGAGGCTTGTTACACTCAATTCTTGTTAACCATATCATTTACTAACGAAATGCAGATATGTATCCAAAAAAAATTACAACAAAATTGTAAACGGAACATTAAAGAGTCTCGCAGATAACACTTTTTTCACTCAAACAAAAATTTCTGTAATATAAATAAAACTGTTTTTAACAAAATGATACTGATATCAAAAAATCTGATGTGGACACTACACAACTTCCTTGTACACCTATTAAATAACAAATACACATTTTTTGCTGTAGTTCATTTAAACTTATTTCATTTGAAAGTGAGATAAAATCCTCCAATTCTTAAAGTGGATAGTTACACAATTGCTGAAATATTAGTTATTAACATCAAATATTTATACAATTATTCAACAATCTTGCATGAAATGTTAGGATAGAGTAAAAGTCCCTTTATTAGTCATATTACTAGATCAGTAATATTTGTAACTTCTTGAGTTGCTAATGAACAAAAGTTTCAGATTTCTGATGTGTCGTATAAATAAAAGTTAATAATAATTAAACTATTCTGTTTAGTGAACTCCTGTATACTGGTTACAAATGTTAATTTCAATTTTATGGTGTAAAATATTCAGTTTTTATTATTGGATTAGTTGATGAATAATCAAAAATGAAAAAGAAACAATCATCAGGAAAAATAAAGATAACATGAAGAAATATATTTTAAAAAAACTACAAGAAGATGAAGATGAAGAGGAAGAAAATGTAAAGAATAAGGGAAGAATAAAAAAATTAAGAGATGGTAAACATAAAGAGGAAGAAAATGTTTGTTGCTCTTGTGAGGGTCTATTTTTCAGTTGCTGTGTAGTTAACTTACGTGTAGATAAAATTGGAAAGAAATTCCAGAATAATTAAATAAAATTTTAAACAGAAATTAAACTAGAAAATCCAATAATAGTACAATTCTAAATTATAATTTTCAATTAATATTAAACAATCAGATGTTTCACCAAATCTATTACATATACACATGTTTAATAATGCCTATTAAAATTGCATACACATTTTTAAAAGTACATGAAATTTTATTTTACTAATAACTTTTGATTTTTTTTATTGTTGTTACTGAATAATTATTATTTATTGTAAACCCTTTTTACTATCATTACTTAATTATTAATAAATCAATATATTTAAAATTAAAAAAAGAAGGAGTTTAAGTTTGATTTGAGTTAATGCGCCTTCCCTTGTAAGATCAATATATTTCATTAATTAAAATTTTATTTGGCTGTAACTTAGGAACCAGTGGAAATAAGTACCATTTATGATATATTGTTAAGCTCTCAATGAGGGCTTATTACTGCAGTTAAGAAAACATCCAAAATCCAAATTTTTTAGGCTTTATTTTGAACATTTAGTTCCCTTTTTGATTGTGATCAAAAGGGGAGGTGCACAACTAGATTTTACAGCAGTTCTAAATACAAAATTTTAGCATCGTACGGCTAATCGTTTTTGAGTTATGAGAGATATATACATACAGATGTAATGCCGAAACTAGTCAAAATGGATATTTCCGTTGAAATATGAAAACCAAATTTTTTTGCAATCACAATACTTCCTTTACTTCATACAAGTAAATAAAAAGGTAAGACACTACTTTTCTATGATAAAAATCTGTTATTTAAACATTGTTTATTATCTACTATTGTATATCTATTGTCTGTTAAATATATTTAAGGTGTGTATTTTTTAACAAAATCTTAACAGATTTTGATAATAGAAATGTAGTGTCTTACCTTTTTTGATGTCACTATTGTTTTGTTAAAAACAGTTTTATTTACATTACAGAAATTTTTGTTTTTTGAGCAGAAGAAATGATATCTACAAGATTTACCATACGGTTTTCAACTTCATTGTATTTTTTTTTTATCACTGCATTTGTTAGATTATTGATTTATTTACTTTTTTTATAAATTATGATTTTTATCTTATGGATTTATTATTAAAGTTGATTGTCTTTCTAGAACAAACAAATACACATTTTTTGAATTTCTCAGCCAGTTTTTTTTTTTTTTGTTGATAGTCATATCATCCACTTCATATCTTATTTTTCCTTATTTTAATCCTTTATTTTTATCCACGGACATACTTTTTATATTATTATTAAATGAACTTTTTTTTTTTATTTCTCCATCAATCAGTTCAAATAGTTCTAATTGTTGAATAAAAATTTTTACCAGTCTAATTTATTTCTGTTGTATGTAACAAATCTTTGTTGCCACATTTGCAACAATTTCCTACTGTTTATGTTTATGTTTTATTAGCAGCTATATTCTCTTGTAAACTAATACTTCTTTTTTTTTAATGAAGTGATGGGAATTAAATAATTGTTTGAACTTCAGTACTTTCATTTACGTAACAGCATTTGATATTAAAACAAACTGTAGTATATATTCTTTTAAATTTTATTATTTCAAGTACATTCATTATTAAGTTTTTGTACGCTACCTAGTACTATCAAGTACTGCTACCAAGCAGCGCAATTTGTAAATCCTCCTTTTTGAGGAAAAAGTAACATATTCGAGTAATTTTTTTTTGAAAGTATTCTTTATTACAAATCTAATTGATCTGAAATATAATGTTTTCATGCTTATTTTTTCCCCCTATTTTCATTTGCTTTTAGGTTAGGTCATGTTTAGAACTGTGAACGTAGTTCGTTGACTTAGCTGTGCTATCCAGTTCTGCAGACTTACTGGCAAAGATCTAACGAACTTCATTATGAACATCCCCAAGATGTTTATTTTTAAAAAATAAATAGTCTCCAATTTAAAGATAATTAACCCATTTCTTTACTTTTTTCTTTTCATATAAGTATTTCTTCAAGAAACTTATCTTTATTCAGTTATCTTAGATGTCTAATTCATCTTAGCTTAAGTTGTACAATTATTTTCTTAATTTTTGTCTTTAGATTTCTTTTCTCCTACATTTCCAATGCGTTTCCTTTATTTCACTTTTATCACTTCTCCAACTTTATTTCAACTAATGCAGTTTCTTTCATTTCATTTATCTTAATATAGTGTAATATATATTAATACAAATGCATTAGTACATAAATTTTTATTATTGAATATTTTGTTACAGTTCAAGAGAGACTTACAAAACAAATTGCTATAGCAGTGACCAAAGCAGTTCAGCCAGCAGGTGTCGCTGTAGTGGTTGAAGGAGTGTAAGTATGGGTTTATATAGCCACACAAAATTCTAACTTTTATTAGTATAGTTATTTTAACATCTCATTTTTCCATTTCGCCTGGCTTTTTCAATAGTGATTAAATAGGTTATATTCCACAAAAGAACATATCATCAGGTATGTGCGTATTCATAAACTAAGGGCCGTTTGGTCTTTAAGAAAAATTAACTTGTGAGAAAAGGTTTTTACTTGCAGTTTTAGTTTACTACATATCTACTTTTCCACATAATCACCATTCAGTTCTACGCACTTTTTGTAACGCTGCACCAGTTTCTTTAACCCCCCTGCTTTCACCACCTACAAATTCCTAGGTTCACCACCTAGGAATTGAACCAGTTGACTATGGCAGTGTTGAGTTCCTCATTGTTTTCAAACCGTTATCCACAAAGCCTTTTTTTAAAATTCAAAAAGAGGAAGTAGTCGCTAGGTGCAAGGTCAGGACTATATGACCTTGTGATATGGGTGGTTAAAGAGATCCCAACGAAAATCTTGACTCTTCTTGATTAAGGCAGCAGTATGAGGACATGCATTGTACTGAAGGAGGATTACACTGAATGACAGTTTCCTGCATCGTCGATTTTGGATCGCACGTCTCAGTTTGGTGAGTGTTTTGCAGTACACATCAGCTGTAATTGTTCCACATTTCATGAAATCTACCAAAATGACACCCTTTTCGTCCCAAAAAACGTAGCCAACATTTTTTGACTCTATATGGAGATCACTTAAACTTTTTCGGTTCTGGGGAACTTCAATGGCGTCACTGCATTGACTGTTATTTTGATTCTGCGTGTAGGGTATCCACGTCTTATCACCTGTAACAATGTGGGAAAATAAATTGTCTCCACCTTGTCAATAGTGGTCAAAAAATGCTCATCCATTGCACATTCTTTGCTCTTTGTTTGTCTGTGAGCATTTTCAGTACCCACCTTGTGCACAATTTGTGATATCCATGCTTTTCTAGGACAATTGTGTTGAGGTGTGTCCAACTTGCCGAAATTCATCAGCCAGAGTACTAATCATCACATTGCAGTTTTCAGTTCACTTGTTCAATGATTTCATCGGTCTGAATATTGGGCCTGCCACTCCGCTCTTCGTCATGCACATTTGTGCAGCTATTTTTTTTAAGTCTTGACACCATTGTCTAATATTTCCTTTACTCATTACTGTAGGTCCATACACTACCCACAACTCCCAATGAATTTCAGTAGCTGAAGATTCTTTTGCACACAAAAATCAAATCACAGCGCACACTTCACAACTGGCAGGAGAAATGGACATTGTGAACGGGATTTACCAGCAAGCAAATGACTACAGAATCAAAACAACTGCAATGGCTTCATAAATAGCTGATAGATGGCCCTGTATGTGTGAATCTGTGTTCAGACCAGCTAGTATTTAAATATAAGCCGACGGCTCTTTATGAATATGCCTCATAAACGGTCTCTGAATAATCTTTCTTTCTACTTCTTATAGTTCAGAGGTAGTTCTTTACCAGTGCAAACAAGCTGCAAAACATATCTTATCACAAGTGTAACTCAACTATTTAATAGAAATGACAGAAACAGCAAATAAGGAGATAGCTAGGTGGCTCCTGATCAAGATGATATAATATAGCTATTAATTGTTCAGACTTCTTTTTTATTAATATTTGTTAAATTAATCTATGGCTTTGCGTTTCATCATTTTTTTTATTAATTATAAAACTAAAAAATGAAATTAAATTATCCCTGTATTATTTTAAACATACCTTCTTTGGTTAAAGAAGTTTTACTAAGAAAATTTCTGATCATCTGCCTATAGAATGATCAGAAATAATTATTGTAAGGCTAGTATGTTAAAATAAGTATATTTCTCATAATAAAATTAGTTACTGTAGAAGTTGTGCTATCTTCTTTGAAACTTCAGTTAGTAGAATATAATTTTTAGTTCATTCTTGTATTCGTAGATAACTTCAACTTTCATTGAAATCTAAAAGTAGAATTGTTAAAATGAAAGACCTGTTGTAATATTGGTGCTATGATTTAATTAAGGTAGAAAGTTGTAGAAACAATCTAGTCTCATACACTGACAATGAATAATATGAGAAAGTTCATTTACTTCATGCTTACTTTGTACTCTGCTCCAAAAGCAGCTTTACAAGCCACCAACATTGAAGAAGAAGACAAGAACTGCCCACCCATCAGCTCCTTGAAGTAACCCCAAAAATCCAGAGGCAAGTAAATTTTCCTTAATTATTGTCTGTGTTCCATTGATTTGAAGTCCCATTTTTTCTACACCAATCTTTCTGCACTTTTTCATCATTGTTTTTTTTTGTGTTTTTACAAATACTCATCAATGAATTCCCAAAAAAAATTCCCTTTGTAGCCAACGTTCTGATTACACCAGAGATGAATTAATTCTTTGACAACTTCTTTAAAAAATTCCAAAAAATTCATTACTTTTTAAGTTTTAAAAACTAATTTTAGTTATTTTATGTATTTTTGTTATTGACGATTAACATACTAAATTGTACTGTTTACAGGCATATGTGCATGGTTATGCGTGGTGTACAAAAAATTAACAGCAAGACAGTTACATCAACTATGCTTGGAGTTTTTAGGGATGATTCAAAAACTCGAGAAGAGTTCCTTAATTTGGTGCAAAGCAGATAGATCACTTAGATATTTCTTTTCCAATTGCTACCTACCTATCAGTATTGGTTTTATCCACTGCCCTCAAATCGTATATAACAGTTATATCATTATTATAAAACATGTAGGTAATGCACATTCCTGCACATCTGCTTTTTAAGTATATCCTATGTTTTCTTTTCAGGGAAATTATTAATTTTTTTGATTACGGAAGTACAATTAATTTATTGCAATCTTTGTGATACTGTCATACTATTAGAAAAAAAAATGGGCAGTTAGTTTAAAACACACTAATGTTGTAAACTTAAGCGTATCACAACTATGACTGAAAATTTATTCTGATGATCAGTCGCTTATCAGAATCTTTGACCAATTCATTAATAATAAAATTATCTCATAGTTTTAAATCTCAGTTTCTATTAATTTGTTGTACAAAATATTATTAGGATGAATCATTTTTAATAGGTAAATAGCCTTAAAAATAATGCTACTTTTGTAACAATTTTGTATTATTTATTTTATTGTTCTAACTTTAACACAATTAATAGCCTTATTGTTGTTATAATTTATGGAGAAGAACAAGAAAATAAGCTAATTTATTATAAGTTTTTATGTGTTTATTATTTTTTTTCTATTTTTATTATCATTATTGATGATTATAATAAAATAGTTATAAAATTTTAAATAATATATCATTGTTGCTAGTGGTGTCTGTTAAAAAGAAATATTAATATCATAATATCACATGACAATGGTATATAATAATTGTCATATATTATATCATATAATATAAGATATGTCATATTATCAAGTATTGTTAAATTACATATAACTGAGAAAAAAGTTTTAAAAATAATTATACATTTATTTCCATACTTTATTGTTTAGTCAATATAACATTTTTCATTTTCTATTTGTAAGATGATTTAGAATTATTGTAATTCTTAATTGCATTTTATATATCAAATTTTTATGTAGTGATTATTAACAAAGACAATATTTTAATTGTTATTCAGAAATATTAAATTTTATATTACAAAAATTTTATATTTATATTTTTTTATATAATTTTACTAAAAGACAATAATGTGATGCAAATATAATATTTAGCAGACGATTTGTATTTTATATTTAATATTGTACTTAGATTAGAAATACTTAAGATTTTATTTTATCTTAAAGATTTTTTTTGGTATAGATACTTTATGTAATATATTAACACATACATATATATAAACATTTAATATAATTACATAAGCATGTAATTAAATTAAATTACATATTTGCATAATGTATAGAGTTAGTATATATTTGTGTGTGACATTAAGGTTTATTATCATGTAACATAGTTTTACGCTATATTGTTTATCCATTATGGTTTACATTTAGATAAATTACATAATCAGAGTACCTACTGAACAATGTATTAAGTCCATACCACATAATCAATATTATGATAATAATGATCAAAAAAGATTTATTGTGTTCCCCAAATGTAATGTAAGATGAAAATGAAAAATACACCAGTTTTGTGTAGTTTAGCAGGTCTTTCAAAACTATTGTGGACCAAGATAGACCAGTTTATTAAGAAAGTTGTTGTACATTGAGTGCTTAAATTTATTTTTGTTATACAATAACAATGTTTAATAATAATATTCCTGTTTGTTAAAATATTAAAATATATTTTAAAGATGACTTTTCTTTTCTTTGAAAATACTTATTTATATATGAATATTTTTGTTTAGAATTAACATTAATGACCATTTATCAAAATACAGTATGTATTTAATTGCTGACTGCCTGAGGTAAAAGTACTGAAAAACTAAACATTCTGGATTCTAGATCTGTCAATCTCTTCAACTTCTAGCAAGGTGTGGCATTTATTCACCAATCTTTTTATGCATCTCATCCCCATTAAGAATTGAGTGTAACATGTTTGAGGTTGTAATATTATTAAGTAGAGAATTTACAGTACTAGAGAAGGTGTTAGGCTGTATCTCTAGAAATAACGTAAATATAATCTGAGCAACAGAGAAAACAGTGAACCAAGTAAAAATGTTTTCTTGAAATTTTCCAATGCTAAATCTCTTCTGTAGTTTAAGTGTGGAAAGGTAATGGAATTTTAAATCTGCACATTTAATTCCCATTCATGAGTTGACCTTGAAATAGACTAGTGTTTGGAAACTAGAGAATTTTATTGTTCAGAAACCTTTGCTCTTTTCCTACTCATACCCTTTTCCAGTATCTTAAATAAGTTGAGAGTTCTAAGGATCAAATGATAGTAAAGGCAGTTACTATTATATGGATTTGAATACTGGATAGTGGATACCAGTGTTCTTTGGTGGTTGGGTTTCAAACCACACAACTCAGGAGTGGTTGACTTGAGACTACAAGATTACACTTCATTTACATTCTTACATTTCATCCTCTGAAGTAATACCTTACAATGGTTCTGAAGGCTAAACAGAAAAAAGAAGAAGTATCTTAAATGAAATATAAAAAAGAGCTACTTAAAGTAATTTGATTTATGTTGGTTTTAATAATGAAGTCTTTGTAAACTGACTCAAAGGCGACTGTGTAGTAGCCTAAATTATTTATTATATATTACAATGTAATTATTATATATATTAATACAATTAATTAAATTATATACAAAATTAAATGTATATACATATACATTTTTATTGGTCTTACTTGAATTCCAGGAATCTTACAGTAAATAGTAATGCTAAAATTATATGTTTAATAATATCCAGCAGTGCTGAATAAATGAGTGCAGTGCATGGGAGGCCATTCCTGAAAATAAAGATAGTAGTAATGAATTTGTATAAATACACATGATTAAAAGATTTCAAAAATAGAATTTTAGAGAATGATAAAAATATTTGAAGGATTTTTTTAAATCGGTCTAACCTGATTAGGAGTGGTCATTGCATTTACACCCATACATATCATCCTCTAAAGTAATTCTGATGGTGGTTCCAGAGGCTAAATAGAAAAAAAGACAAAATTACTGCCAGCCTCTGTAGCGCGAGTGGTAGCATCTCTGTCTTTCAACTGTAGGTTCTAGGTTCGAATCCCGATTAGGCATAGAATTTTCACACGCTACAAAAATTGTCATTCATCTATCTCATCCTCTGAAGCAATACCTAACAGTGGTCCTGGAAGTTAAAAAAAAAGAAAATTACAATAGTAAATTATTAAAAATTAAAATGATGTAAAACACCTATGTGGTATGCTAAGTGTGAAATAAAACCAAATTGAAAACAACATTAAAAATCTAACATAAAACAACAAAATTGCTGAACATCAAAAGACAAAAACATATTAAAGTTTTAATCAAATTTTTTTAATTCAGATATACGGCCTTAAGAAATGATAGGATATTAAACAACATAAATACGTTGTTCCCTAAGATATCTTTTATGTTAGCCCGTAGTTTAAATTTCCAACGCAATGCCATACAACAGACACAGTCAAGTGTTTGGTATACTGTCAGTTGGCAATCCACAATGAACTCGCAAGGATGCATCAGTCTGAGTCATCAGATATCCATGAATATGCCTTGTGTGCCCTATTTGCATATGGAAAATAATAAATTTCTCATAACTGTTATTCCTACATGAAGAGCTCCAGGGTGACACAGTTTCCTTAACTGGTTGAAGTTAAGTATTGATTGTAGAATTCCATTCGCTGTACCACTCATCATGAACCACACTCTTCTGAAAACAGGATCATTCAAAACAATATGATTAGTGAAAGGAGGCTGATACAAGCCTCTTTTGCTGCACAGTCAGTGCTTTCATTGCCTGAAATGCTAATATGACTGAGGATCCAGCAGAAGCTCATAGTTGCGTTACATTGAATCATTTCAGTGATAATAGACTGTATATCACAGACAACATAAAATAAATTAATACTTCTTAATAATTAATTACTCCTGGAGTACACATCAGTACTCAAGACACTCGTGGAATCTGAACGGATAAGAACAAGTATGAATGTTGGGCTGATTACACTGATAAACATAACTTTTGTTTCCTAACATGCGATACATGATATTAATTGTTTTTTAATGCTGAAAACGAATATGAACTCAGAATCTTTCTGTTACCCATCATTTTTGAAAAATCTTTAAATTTTAATTAAAGGATTTTTTTCATTTTTCAACGTATAGTTAGCATTTTAAGCTCCTATATTGTATCTTGTTAGCTCATTTTTTATTGTTTAACTTTGTTAACATATATAATTTATAAATAAACAATACTAGACAAAGAATTAAATCATATAGTCACATATTATGACATCATTTCTAATACTGAAGAGTGAGTCTTCATGGACAAGATTAATCATGTCTGTGGCAATCAAAACATGTAGCTGAAAACACAGCTGTGTTATTTGTATTAAGCACTAGATTCAGTCTAATTCTTGTTCAGTCTTATTGCTGTCTTAAGTTTTTTCACAATGCAGTGTCATAATACCTCAAAATTGTGTAAATGATGTGGATGCCTTTTGTTATGTATGTGGTGAGTTTACCGTAAAATCAAATAGAAAAAATTACACCTTTAATTAAAAAAGCATATCATTTGTACTTTCAGTGTAAAATTGGTGATCAGATAATATGCACTAATTGTTCTGCATATTTAAGAGGATGGCTGAAAAGTACACGGAAGGCTTTGCCATTTGGTATACCTATGGTTTGGCATGAACCAAAGGATCATGTAAAGATTGTTACTTTCGTTTAACAAGTGTCTGGAATTTCTAAAAAATCTAAAGATACTGTAAAATATCCATAGCAATCTGCAATCATGCCTGTGCCTCAGTGAAATTATTCCAGTTCCCGAGCCACTTGTGAATGTATATTTCAAAAGCGGTGAGGAAGAATCAGCAGTACTGAAGAAAACAACAATGATTTTGAGTTTGAATTATTTTCAATAAGCCACATCTTATATAACAAGGTGAATTAAATGACTTGGTTAGGGATTTAAATTTATCAAAAAATCAAGCTGAACCGATAGAATTAACCCTGCAAGGTAGAACTTTCTCAGTTCTTTATTGAAAATAATTTGGTTTATTGCACAAATATTGATGAGCTTATGTTGCACTTAGGACAAGTTCATAAACCTGAGGACTGGCACCTTTTCATACATATGTCTAAGTATAGTTTAAAAGTGCTTCTACTACAAAATAGTAACAAACATCCTTCGATACCAAAAACATATGTGCTGATTTGAAAGTTATAGCTATTTTGTTAGGCATGTAGTTAGGCTATACTAAATATATGTGTTTTCTTTGCAAATGGCACAGCCGAGCTAGGGATAAACATTATGTTTCCAAAGAGTGAAATAAACAAGACTCCAAATGGGAAAAATATTCTCATGAGCCCTTAGTTGAACCCAAAAAAATATTTTTATCCCCTCTCCATATCAAGCTTGGACTAATGAAAAATTTTGTAAAAGCAATGAAGAAGGATAGTACCAAATTTCTGTACATCAGGCAGAAATTTCCTAATGTAAGTGAAGGAAAAATTAAAGAAGGAAATTTGTTGGTCCTCAAATAAGAGAGTTGGTCAAAGATGATGTATTTAATTCAGTGTTAAATAATGTAGAAAGTGCAGCTTGGACTTCATTTAAAGACGTTTGCAAAAATTTTCTTGGCAAACAAAAATCTGGCAATTAACAATATCATGGTAATTGTCAAATTTTTCTATCTTTTTCTGATCAACTTCTTACTTCATACAGAGCTATGAGATGTAATACATCTGAAAATACATTTCCTCCATTCGCATCTGGTTTTTTCTTGGACAACCTCAGAGATGTGACAAAACACGGTGAACGTTTCACCGAATATTTCGGTGATGGAAAGCCGCTATAAAGAGAAATGGGATATTAACATGCTAGCCGATTACTGTTGGACATTAATTCGAGATGTGCCTGAGGCTATTTATAAAAGAAAAGCATCAGGAAATCATTCTAACACAGGTATGGCTGTGCAAAATTATAAATTTTACAGATTTTAACTATATTTTTTCTTAATTTTTTTGAAGCATAATTTATTTAAAAATAAGGATGATAGAAAAATTTTATTTACAGATCTTTAATATGCGCAAAAAAGCAATTCAAGAAATGGTGTTACACTTTAGAAACATTCAAAGATTTTTTTTGTCTATCAGTGTTTGATTTAAGGCCTTGTTAACCATAAATAGTTTCACGATGAAAACGCTGGTGATACTGGGAAGACCAAACACATGTGTCCTATCGCCCACCACAAAATCACAACCAACAGAATTATCATGTCAAGCCAAAACTATAACATCTGGATTCACACTACTTACAATATTCAAAAACTTCTTAGTAAAATAACTGGATTTTTTTTTATATTAACCTAGAGACTACAGCAATAATTTACAAGTGTATGCCACCAAGGGATACCAATACTAAATCATGGATACTGGTGTTTTTTGGTGGTTGGATTTCAATTAACCACATATCTCAGGAATGGACAACCTGAGATTGTACAAGACTACACTTCATACATATCATCCTCTGAGTAATACCTTACCTTGGTTCTGGTGGTTAAACAGTAAAAATAGTGTAGGCCACCAAGAGGGGTAATATAACATTTAGTAACTGAAGGTAATTTCATATTTAGAATTAAGAGAAGGCGATGAGCTCTAATAGCAAGTGGAGCAGTAGATCTTGACCATCCCTATATCAGGTAACATGCTGTTTGAGAATATCACATCACAGGTAGGATGATTTGGTTGTACTTTATGTGGGCTACATAGGAGCAGGTCAGATGGTTTCATCTATTCCAAAGAGAAGCTCATCACTGTCCACTTGTAGACTTACCACAGGGCTTGAACAAATTACACCAGTAGCCAGATGAGTAAATAAATGGTGAACTGCACTGAGTATCTTTAGAGCAGTTGACCATGCTGACAAATATGCCATGCATCCATAGTCTTAGTGAGAATGGACCAGAGCTCTGTAGAAGCTCAACATTCATACATGATCAGTTTTTCAATGAGTATTTGATAGAATTCTCAGCATTTTTTAGACATTTTACCTTAAGCTCCTTTAAATGTGTTACCCACTTAATCGTTGGTCAAACCACAATCCAAGAAATCTAAACCACTTGCATGATTCACCATGTAAAAACAGTTGAGGGTCATTGTGTTTCTTCAAGCGTGTGAAGAGCAAATGCATTTCTTCTTCTCAGGACAAGAATCCACTCTACTACTTACATCATGATTCTAGACAGGTTAGTGTCTTGAAGCAGTCTCTCACCAGTCACTAAAGTTCTAGAAGCAACATAAATTGAAAAATCATCCACAAATAAAGAAACAACAGGTTTTTGCATGCAGTTTGTTATACTACATATGACTATGGAAAATAAGGTAACACTTAGGATACTTCCCTGTCGTATTCTGTTTTCTAGTTAAAATTTTCAGATACCATTGTTCCAACTCTAACTCAAAAGGACTGACTACTGAGGAAATCCCTGATAAATGGAAGATTTCCTTGTAAACTCCATTCATGCAGTTTAATTAGGATTCCTCTCTCCAAATTGTGTCATACGCCTTTTACATATCGAAATATACAGCAATGAAGCGCTGGTGAATTAGGAAGGTGTTTTGAATGACCTTTAACTTAAGATTACAATTTTGAGACAAATGTATTTAGGTAAAACTTAACTAGGAAATTTCTAAAGAGTATTAATAGTAGCTTAAATAAATTATAAACAACATGAAAACAAACAAAAAAAATCCAAAAAATTTCAAGATGGAGTAATCTTTTGGAACCCCTAACTACTATCACTATTTGATTTAATTTAAGTTTACTGAAACACTCCTAAACTGTAATATTTAAAAATATTTTAAAGCCACTCACTCTTTACCTAAATCAAAATTCCCTGGCATATTCATCAATTTCAATTTGGGATAGAAATTAGTAAATTAGAGAATAAATAAATAAATAGTAATCAAATGTTAATAATAATTTTTAAATTTACACCTGGAAAAGAATGAAAGTTTAAGGTGTAAACAAAGGACAGGAAGTTTCAGCTACATCATACCAGGTTTTTTATTAAAAGAGATTTCAAGAAATTTACATAGGTAATACATAATTCCCCCTATATAATTTTACTCATCAAAAATAATTTGTTAATTTTTTTAACAGGAGGCTCCAGGCTTAACAAAAGAGTATGCTAACTATTTTCAAGCTGCTAAATAGATTTTGAAGTGAAAATTTGATTAACACTTCCAACTATACTCATGGAAGTCAATTGAACTCTATGAGTGCTTTTTTTGTACAATTAATATGTATATTTATATAAATATATATTAATAAGTATTCATTTTCTACACAATATTCGTGTGAATTATTTACTCATCTCAGAATTTTTTTTAGGCCTGAGATTGATAAAATTCTTTACTGTTTGAAAGCTTAAGTGATGTTACCTTTTTTTTTTTTTACTTCAGGACCACCAGTAATGATTTGTCAAGGTCGTTTAGTATTTGAATCACCTTTGCTAAGAACTGATAGGCTTTAATAATAATTCTGTTATATAACAAGTAGGCTATCTTAACTTTTAACTGGGTATCACTAACTGGCTTAATAGCCCATTTACTTACTGGCCACTTAGTAAAGTTGTTGATATGTTGGGTTCTAGATCTACTGGTATTGAATCTAATTTCTGGCAAAGTTATAGCATCATTTCATAAACTCTCTTACCACTATCTATTGCCCATCAATTTAACGCAGAAAAATGTTCACAAATGTGTGAGTCGAATAGCATCCACAGTCATAACCACTATTCTAAATACTGTAATCCATATAATAACTTTACATTAAGTAAAACACACTGATTCACTTGTTCAAATGGTTGCTTAATGTTTCTTGTTTAGCTTTTTACATATTTAATATATTTTTACAATATTATATCGTGTTTTTTAATTAATGAGATGAGATGAACATGTGTATTTATGAATGTGTGAGTGAACAATACTATTAAATTAATGCATATATTAACATCAGCTGTACTTAGGCTAACTAAATATACAGCTGTAAAAAAGAAAAAATGAGACAGTACCAAAATATATCATAAACATAAATAAATAATATGAATCTGGATAAGATGCAAAGTATACATCCAGCACAATGGTGCGCCTCCCAACTTCTCTTGTACTGTATCCAATCACATAAATCATCATTTTCCTGAGAAATAGATTGATCATGGAGGTTCACATTCCTGGCCATCAAGATCTAACTCTTTTAGATTTTTTCATCCGGGGATGGACGAAAAATATTGTACACAAAACAAAAATACATTCTTGTGAGGAATTAATTGGCTGCAATACAGGAGAAATTGAGCAACT
Organism: Lycorma delicatula; assembly: GCF_047948215.1. Classification (NCBI taxonomy): domain Eukaryota; kingdom Metazoa; phylum Arthropoda; class Insecta; order Hemiptera; family Fulgoridae; genus Lycorma; species Lycorma delicatula. Next base: position 134,198,186 of record NC_134456.1, read on the forward strand.
TAAGGACGGCCTTGAAGAACTAAAAAGAGCAACGAAAGCAGTACAGAAGTGTGCCAAGACATGTATTGAAAATGGAGGCCACATTTTTGAAAATTTATTAAACTGATACATGTGATGCACTTTGGTTTAGTGTTCAATTTCAAAATAAAATTTAATTTTTTTAACTTTTCTTTGTTTTATTCAATTTATCTTACACCATTTTGTTCAAAATTAAATTGTTACAAGTTTTGCTTAAATGTTTTATGTGTTTACTATACATTTAACAAATTTATTGTTTGTCAAACATAAAACGGGATTTTTTACCCCAATTTATTGGTTTTCACCCCACATTTTTCAAAAACTCCCGCAGATATGGTTGTGGGACCGAATTTTCAGGTCAAAAACTATAAGAAATCGCTAATTCTACCCCTTAATTAACATCCTACAAATTTCAGTTAAACCTCATTCCACCAGGGTAGGTGAAATCTTTCACAAGCCATAACTTGTAAACAAAGCAATTTAAGCCATATGTTTGTATGACCTTGTTTCATTATTTTCAGAGTAGAATAGGTTATGAAAGTTCCGTGAGAACTTCGTGATACACAAGTAAATTAATTAAATAAAACAAATTCCATGATAAACAGTTAACATTAAGTGTTACCTACTAGTTTTATTTCAGCCTCAACTTAGTTTTATTAGCTTTAACATAGTTTTATTTCTTTCATAATTATGTTAAAAAAAATTTTTTGTATTTAAAATTATATATTTTTCATTTTAATCAAAATTATTTTGGTGACTGACATAGTTAAAATATGACATCAACAGTGTGGCAAAATGTTTGCTGCTTTAAGGCTAATATTATATTTATTAAAACTTGAAACATAATCGTTTTGTGAAATGTAAAAGATTCTAATTCACATCCAATTTGTTCTTGTTTTGGGTAAAATTCCATATTGGATGTAAGATTGTGGCTAGCTAGCCTGTCTAGCCAGAGGGCCCTATTCCCTGTACTCCCACACTGTACGTTATCCTCATGGTTTTGAAAATAATACTAATAAATAATAATTATAGTATTCAGGGTTTATAGAAACCTGAAAAAGAAACTAAAGTACACACACCTTGACAATGAAAAATTCATAACTTAATTCTTTGCCATAATGGCAGAAATATAATAATAAAGTAAAAGGATTAATCTACTCTTTTTCCTCAAAGAATATCTTTAATTCACAATTTTACCATCCTTGGGGGAGGAGAAATAATGAATATTTTTAATATATTACCCTTCAAGGGAGCTAGGGTCTTGGACAGTGGCTTAAAACCTTCCCTGGGATAACACAAATGTATCCTTCAAATTTGAAAGTAATCGGTCGGTTGGTTCTTGCATGATGCGATAACAAACAAACTTAATATATATATACATTTCCAAATAACTGTAATCTGTTACATCGAGAGAGTACCTGATGCATACAAATGTTAGCCTTCAACCTACTAACAAATATCCTGTTTGAATTTTGGAAATCAGATGATTGTTTCCAAGGATATTATAAGAGCAACCCACTGCACCACCCAAAGCAGCGTCCCAGTGACATTCCATTTGTTACTAGTTAATGGTGATGATTGGTCTAGCCTCCCATACCTCACCACTTAGCCTCACACGCAGTCCCCATGGGAAGCCCATTATTATTAAACAATTTTTTTCAATTTATTTAATATTATTTTATTTAACGTAAATTTAATTCTATTATTTTTGTAATATTATTCATTCGATTAGTTGGAGCCATTCAGTTCAAACCTAGCTCACACAGTGATAGAGACTCACAGTTCATTAATTCAATTTATTAAAGTTGCTTCAACCAGCAAATTTCCACTACTACACACAAACACACACACACACATATATATATATATATATATATATATATATATATATATATATACATATATATATATATACTTATTTATTTTTGAGATGAAATAAATATCTTAAATATCTAAACACCTTCTTAGTTATGCCAAGAAACATGGGTAAAAATTTAGTAGTTTTTTGTTTATCCCGAACAAAGTAAAACCCTCTTCCTCTTTACCATAATAGTATAATTTTTTTTCTGTTTTAGCCTCCGGAACCACCGTAATGTATTACTTCAGAGGATGATATGTAAATGAAGTGTAGTCTTGTACAGTTTCAGGTCGACCATTTCTAGGATGTGTGATTAATTGAAACCCAACCACCAAAGAACTCCGGTGTACACGATCTAGTATTCAAATCCGTATAAAAGTAACTGTTTTTACTAGAATTTGAACCACGATCTCTATATAACTTGATAGAGTATCCCTCTTTTGGAATTTGTAAAACTTGAAGCATAAACTAGCGCCACCAAATAAGTGGCTATAATTAAATAAAATGAAATTGCTCATCCGAAGAGGTAAGTGTAGAGTAGAAAATAAACATCCTTATTACGATTATAGTTGTGTACAATGGTTTTATTTAGTTCTCGGCCACTCATTAAGGGGCGCTAAAGTATGCTTCAATGTTGAACACTTAATTGCATTTTACGCCAAAGATAGTTATTAAGATTATATTAAGATCCAGTTATTTAGATATCAGTGATTTGAACCTTAGAACTCCCGACTTCGTAATCAGCTAATTTTCGATGACGAGTTCACCAATAGACCAATCCGATGGAGTAATAATATAGATATAGATACATGAAGAATATCTTCCGTTATTCTCGCATTCCAAAAACAATGATGAATAGCATATGAATCACGTGTTAAAAAACTTACAGATGTATTTTTTTAACATACTTAGGTGTACTATAATCAATAAAATAATTCTTAAAATCACCTCAAATATACAAAGTAAATACATATTAGCATAATTTACGTAATTTCACTCTTAAGAATGAGTGAAGATGATCAAAATTTAAAATTTACTATAGTTTCCGTCTTGAAATTATATTATTGTATTTAGTACTCACTAAGAAGTGCTGATTACTGGAAGGCGTTTCTGTCTTGTGTCAGTCTATTCATCGTATTGGAGCGTGTTGTCGATAACTTAACCTTACAATTTAGTTACGTTTTGTTGAACTTCTCACGTTTGCTATTTTATATCGTAAAGATATGTGATTATTTTGTTGTTTTTATTTCCTTTTTTTTTACTATAAATTTGAAATACGATATGGCAAATGTTGTTACTAGCTTGCTGGCATCACGTGGGTCTTAGATTATATTACTTAGTTATAACAAATTTTAATTAAAAGTATTTGCATTCCTGTAATTTCTTTATTTAAAATTGGATATTAGTAATTATACTTATCGGTATCCTTATTTTACGTTGTAATTTACCTAGTCCGGTTTGTGTTGTAGTTATAGTCTAGCAATCAAGAATTATTGAAATATCTATTAGACTTCGATAGCGATATAAAATGCCGAATAGCACAAGCTAAACGAGCCTTCAGTAAGAAATATAATTTGTTTACATCAAAAATTAATTTAAATGTCAGGAAAAGATTTTTGAAAGTATATGTTTGGAGTGTCGCTTTATATGGAAGTGAAACTTGGACGATCGGAGTATCTGAGAAGAAAAGATTAGAAGCTTTTGAAATGCGGTGCTATAGGAGAATGTTAAAAATCAGATGGGTGGATAAAGTGACAAATGAAGAGGTATTGCAGCAAATAGATGAAGAAAGAAGCATTTGGAAAAATATAGTTAAAAGAAGAGACAGACTTATAGGCCACATACTAAGGCATCCTGGAATAGTCGCTATAATATTGGAAGGACAGGTAGAAGGAAAAAATTGTGTAGGCAGGCCACGTTTGGAATATGTAAAACAAATTGTTAGGGATGTAGGATGTAGAGGGTATACTGAAATGAAACGACTAGCCACTAGATAGGGAATCTTGGAGAGCTCCATCAAACCAGTCAAATGACTGAAGACAAAAAAAAAACTATTAGACTTCATGTAATAATGAGATTAATGTAATTTTTTTCAGTATGATTAAGATCATTAAAAAAGAAGTATTTTTGTCCTTTAGTATAGTGTATAGAATGCATTCCTTTAATTGTTGTGATTTCGTTATGATATTTGTGCTCGTCTGCACAATCGTTCAGTTTGAGTCAACAGTGTATCTGAGTTCTTTCCCCTTAATATTGCTTTGAAAGGCGTCTTATTCAACTGTCAATAGTTATGCAGCCAGTATTGGTGTGCTGCTACAGCTAGTTGGGGCGCAAGTACTACACAACAATCTGCCCAACAGTTCAAGTGCAATGTAGCCACAGTAAATCTTACTGTGAAGGTGTTTTTAAGAATATGTACTGTAAATAACCAGTTTTTTTTACATATTCAGAGCCTTTCACAGAGAAATCATTGATTTGTGCACTTTCTGCATTCTCTAAGATTATAGTGCAGGGAATCTCCAAGGATCTTTTCTGGCGATCACATATATTTTATTGGCATATAATCAAGCTTGACCACTTACAGAGAATTTAGACATTTTATGTACCGAAAACTTCGTCAACAATAGTACCATTTGTTTTTTTATTATTTTCATGTATTATTGTTTGTGTTGAGTGCAGTGTTGTTTAAAAAAGCACACTACATAGTGTGCTTTTTTATACTGAATCAGGTATACCAACCTTGAGTAAATTTGCCCTTTTTATTGTAAATATTTTTTTTTTTTTATTGATGTAGAAGCAATTGCTGGAGACAAAAAAACTAAAGAGAAAGTAAGTTTTTAAACATATATTACCTAAATATGGGTACAATAAACTGTATTTTAAGGAATTTTGGAAGTACCATGATAACAAACACTTTCATGACTGTAGTTTATTTTGACTGTTGTGTAAAGTTATATAATTGAAAATGTTTTTTTTTTCTTTTAGAGTTTCTTGAAAAGCTAAATGACCAAAATGAATCTCTTGAGCAGAGAATTTCATTGGCAGATAAATTTTTTTGTGTACGTAACCTTCCATTTAACAGAAAGGAAGAAGTAATATTTACATGGATTGTTGACATGATTAATTCTGATATTTCTGTCAGAGAAAAAAAGGAAATATTCTGCTTTTTGGAAAAGTGTCTTGGCAATCCACAGATACAGCTAGATGAAGTAGAAATAAAGCCGTCTGTTTGTAATAGCTTATTTGAGGTAATTTTTTATGTTTATTTATTTTAATTATTGTCATAAAAATTTTTCCCTGAGGTCTACAGATATTTAATATAACTTTGTTGATTCAAGGCTATAAAATGGTTATAGACTATAATCATATAGAGTGCTTGTTACATCACTGTATTTCCAAACCAGGGATCTGTTGATAATTAAAACCTAACAAAATGGTGATAGGAGACATTATCAAAGATATGTTAGCAATTAAAATACAGCTACTCTGGCTTGGTTTCAGAACTTTCACCTCTCCTATAGGAAGGTATGTAAACAGTCTGCACCACTCTGACAAGCACACTTTCTATTAGCAAAGATTATAAATGAGTACAATATGCAAAAGTAATGTGTTGTTTTGCATTAGTGTGAATAAATTGTGGATCTACTTTTGCAATGACAGGTTTCATCTTAACATTTTCTTCATGATCTTTTTAGGTGTATGATCATTAGTACATTGCTTTTGATCACTTACTGTATGATAAAATATAGAGATTCTGCTGCCTCATTCCTTGCCTTATACAATACAATTACAATTCTTTTTTTTATTTATCATAAAATTTTATTTTATCACTGAAATTGTTTACAAACTATTTGAATAATAGGAAACAAATTCTGGATAATATTATCAAGTCTCTACTCCAGGAGACAGTATTCTTGCCCTCTATATCTAATTTACATAAATGATATTTTTAAAATTAAGACCGATATCCTTTGTTTTTTATAACTTTTGCCAATGACACTTCTATTTTATTCTCAGGAAAGCCATGCGATAATGTTTTATTACAAAGGAGTGAGTAGTATGCTTTTAAAAATTTGAAGTTGGTTTCAACACAATGTACTAATTTAAAATCAAATAATTTTCTCCAAACGCTGCTCACCAACTTATGGTTAACCATTTGATCAGAATTTATCCAGCATCTTGTGAGGTGGTTCATGATATTATAAGCAATTGCAGTTGTGAATTAATAATCAAAGCTATGACAGTAAAAAATCTGTGTTATGATAGATCAGAATCTCAAATGGCAGCCTCATGTGAGATTTTTAAATAATAAATTAAAAATTTACTTAAATTGAGTTTCAGAAAATTAATAAAATAAAATCTTTTCTTATAATTAAATTGAAATACTACGAATACACTCATTATTTGCTAAATCATTGCATAGAGGTTTGGGACGGGGTATTTGATGCTCACTTAAATAAACGTTTTACTATGCAAAAATATATTCTTAGAGTAGCCTTGGGTAAGTGTTGCCTGTGTTTTCGAAAATAAATTTTGAAGGAAGTGAGTGTCCTAACAATAGGACAAAATGTACACAAAGAATTTACTTTAGTATATTAATCTAAACAGGAAAAAACGGTACTTACGTATTAACGCCACTGCAGCTACAGCTTTATTTAAAAACAAAGTAGTCAATTGGATTTCGGTGGAAAATGGGCTGATATAGAGTTTAACATAGATTCAAAACAGTCTCTTTATTAATTTTAACTATTGGTTAATTATATTTATTTAGTTTATAAATATAATTTAACCAAACTTAACCTACGCTCGCTTCGCTCGCTACCCTTGACTAATTAACGAGTGTTTTGATTATTTAAATAATAAATAATTTCAATAATTACTGAATTTATTAAATAAATACTCAAAAAATTACGGTGTTAATTAGTCAAGGTTAGCGAGCGTAGGTTAAGTTTGGTTAAATTATATTTATAAAATAAATTAATATAAATAACCATTTATTAAAATTAATAAAGAGACTGTTCATTTTCCACCGAAATCCGATTGATTACTTTGTTTTTAAATAAAGCTGTAGCTGCAGTGGCGTTAATACGTAAGTACCGAAAAAACTTTTTACAAACATTGTAACATATCATTTACAATGCGAAGTGTGTTTCAATGTTCTGTGGGTTTTCATGACTACGTGTAGGTGACAGTTTCATTATGCATGTCACAAACATGCATAATTTGAAATTGAATTGAAATTTGCATTGAATTTATATTTTTGAGGTTAAGAAATTCCACATTTAGGAAAATAGTGGTTTGGATATTGGATAAATTTTATTTCAAAATAAATTGTATAAATTAGTCTTGATAATGATGCAGTTTATTCAAGCTATACTATTTTGAGTGCATGACTTGGCTGATTTTTATCATTGTGTGAAATCAAAGCACAAATTTTAGATCAATATTATGTTTAATCTATAATTGTTAGTTATGTAATCTGTTAATTGTGATAGGTAATTATAAAATATTTGTAATTACAGGGGACATTCAATAATTAAAGAGACAAATTGATGTAGAAATGAAAAAGTTTGAGGGAGGAGTTTTGTACGTTTATGACTTTAGGTTGGTATCACTGAGATGAGCTGAGAACAGCTGACAGATAAAAATTGTTTTGTTTATAACCTCAATATTGCATTTAACGATGGCATGTCTGCTTGAAGTTTTCACATTAGTTGTACAGCGTTCAGTGATCCATTTTTTGCTTTCTGAAGGGGAAAAATCGGCTAAAATCTTTTCTCAGATGATTTTACAGTATGGCGAAAGTTTTATGAACTGTGGAAATTTTTATAAGTGGGTAGAACAGTTCAAAAATGGTCAAACCTTAATGACTGAAGAACAACGTCTTGGCCGGCCAGTTGAAGTGTCAGCTCCTTTGCTTTAAACCCTCAATGTCGACATTATTTGTGAAAACTGACGTACTACAGTTGAACATATAGCAAAAACAGTTGCAATAACTGTTGGCACAGTTCATAATATTATCAGTAACATGCTCAAGTACAGCAAAACAAGTGTAAGGTGGGTCCCGAAAGAGTTAATGCTACAACACAAGGAAACAAGACTCAAAGTGTGCACAGACTTGAAAGAACGCTATGAAAGGGAAGGTGACCCTTTTTTAAACAAGATTTTAACATGTGATGAAATTTGGGTTCACCATTTTGATGCAGTGTCCAAAAGACAAAGCATGGAATGGAAGAATACCAGTTCACCTGTCCAAAAAAATTCAGAATGCAAGCATCAACAGGAAAAGTCATGACCATCTTCTGGGATGCCCAAGGTGCCTCACCTGTCCGAAAGAAATTCAGAATGCATGCGTCAGCAAGAAAAGTCATGTTGACCGTCTTTGAGATGCCCAAGGTGTCATCTTGTGTATTTATTTGGAAAATTAGTGTACAATAAGCTGTGTCTACTACTTAAACATGCTGATGAAAAAAGTAAAGCTAGCAATGAGAGAAAAATGTTGTGGATCTCAAAGAAAAAGCATGATATTGCTATAAGACAATGCTCGCCCTCACACTGCCCAGCTGACCCAAGAAACCATTGGAAAAATGGGTTGGAAGATACTACCACAACCTCCCTAAAGTCTAGATTTGGCTTCCTCGAATTTTCATTTGTTTGGTCCATTCAAGGAGGCATTATGTGGAAAAAAATTCAGCAACAACAAGGAGGTCAAAGAATTTGTGGGAAAGTTGCTCAAACAAGATAAAGACTTCTTTGCATCAGGTATAAAAAAACTAGTTCATCTTTGGGACAGGTGTATTAATATTGGTGGGGATTATGTTGAGAAGTAGTAAAAGTTTCATTTTATAAAAATACACATTTCTTTTCTACATCAATTTGCCTCTTTAATTATTGAATGTCCCTTGTATGTTCATTTGATATCATTAGCCCTCAAGTTCTCTTCTGCTAGTGATCCATAACTGAACAGTATTTTAAGTGTGTAATCCAGTTTGTAAAGCAATTGTATGTATACTTTAAATTGTTATATTTATGCATTATCACTAGCAATTTTATTATTTTGAGGAAATAAGCAGAATCATTCTTTCAATTTGTTCTGGACAAGTTATTAAGCACTCTGTTTTATTATAATGAGCAGAGTGCACATTCATTATACTCTTTCCAGATCATTGATAAAATTACAAAGTTATAATTAACAGTACACTATAAAATTTTATAAATCACTATAAGGTAAGTTTATTTGCATTATTAAAAATAATAATATTACATCATTGCATACAATCCATACGATTGTATGCAATTATGGATTGCATTAATCCATAATTATTATGTAATTACCGTAACTATAATGTATACCGTACATAATTATGTACGGTATACATTAAAGTTACCATACTATAATGTATACCGAAATTATAGTAATTATAATTATTATGTATACCGTAACTCAAGCTGATATCAATAAAATTAGTATTCTAGAAAAAGTATTTAAGAAATGATAATGTGATTTAAACTAAGGAAAAGGTATAAAATGGGTGTATTTCAAAAGCAACACTAGTCTTCAACTTACAGTTCCAAACATGTATGTGTTACAGGTGTGTTGCAGGAATTAAATTGTCATTCCATCCAGTTTAATTTTTTTTTTTTTTTTTTTTTTTTTTTTTTACTGAAGTAAATAATATTGAGGCAGGAACCACTGACAAATTGACACTAAAATTACCAGTCGATTCAACATTCAAATTATGTTACATCAGTTAAGTGTATGTGTTTGTTTATATGCAAGCACAAGTTGTTGCCAACAATACCTTATACCGGAATTCATCCATCCTCTGTTCGAAAAAATTAGAGCGATGTGGTTACTACATTTTAGGCAATTTTTTTTCAAAATTGGTCTTTAGTAAACTGTGAATTAACATCATAAATATATTGCAGACAAGTTCAAATAAGTTTCTGTATTGTACCAGTCATATTTATAGTAACCTCAGGGGCTATGACATTTCCTGACTATCTGTAAAAATAATGTTTTAAAAATTTTTGTTTTGGGAAATTCATTCAAGGAATTAAAGAATTTTATAAAATGCAATCTTTTTCTATGTTAATATTTAGTTTTATATTGTCGCGTGTTTACAGCTCGATCAGGATATTGAAAATTTAGAATGTTTATTTAATTACAGAGAAATCAATATTAATGACAATATTAATAGTAATAGTACTAAACGATAATAATATTACATGTTAATAACAACCAAATCACAATTAATACATGACATAAAAACATAACATAATCAAAACAGTAAACAATCATCATATTTCACATAAAGTGGTCATAAATTTCAGTAGCAATATAAACAGAGATTACACATAAGAGTTTAAGATAATCATCAGGATGTATTCCAGGTAGATGAATAGAAAACCAGAATCCGACCCATTAACAAAAGATAACATAATCGCTAGTCTTAATCCTTTTTAACTACTAGTCTTGTATCAATAAACAATAATAGTACACTAGGTAAGACAATTATAAAATTCACTGCAAATACCTTTGCTGCCTACAAATAAAACTATCCTAACAGTTTATGAGTGAAATTTAGTACATTGTTTCTTTCACTTACAGTTTTACAATAACTCACTGATAGTATTTCTTTTACTGGAATTACTCATGGCATCACCTTAATTGTATCAAACTTAATTCACACTGTAAATTTGCTCCTTTACTGTCCTTCCCGCAGAATGCTCTCACTGACTGACATCTCGCACTCTCCTCACTGCACTGACGTCATAACATCTCGCTGGACTGGTTCACAGCACTCCGCCAAACTCATACAATCACATCTGCAGTCTCTCCTCGCAGAACTGGTGTCGTAACATCTCACAGAACTTTGCACAACTGATTTTTAAATGATTTATTCTGTATTATTTATACTTCTAGCCTCTTTACCTGCCGGACTGGACCCAACTCAGTGTGAGAACGACCAACCAAGGTTTTCGTTACCATGAATTCCATAACCAGGTCCAGTAGCTTTTCTCGTGGTAAAAGCAGGTGTTATTGTATGTCAGAAAACAGCATTACAAAGGATGATTGTTAAGCGGACCTGTTACTTTTACTAAAAGGTTCCATTTTTGTCCCTTTCTGGATTCCTCCAGTTATTACCTTTTCTACTACTTTCATAATAATTGGTAGGAATCTGTTACTCAGGCCCGCTATACCATTGTTGTTACAATATATAGTTTTTGAAACAAGTAGTGAACCCCAAAAAGTGGTAAAATATAGTGCTGATGCTTATTTTTACTTGATTTTATTCTCGACAATAAATGTTTATTAAACTGTGAGTGATTTACTTAAAAGTTTGTAGTAACAATAGAACAGTTGAAGTTGTATATGAGTTAACAATGAAATTTTATTTTATTTGCATTGTATTGCAAGCCAAAGTTTTATTATTATTTTATTTAATAATAATAATATTCATTTAATATTATTTTTTGCTGACAATGACACTTACTTCATATTTCCTGAAAATGATCTTTTAATTGGTAGAGAAATTCTTATATATATAAACATTTTTTATACAATAACATATTACGTAGAATGTAAATAAAAATCACTTTAAATAGTATTGGGTTCTTTTCTGTTAATCTCCCCTCTAATATAGTTTATAATTTTGATTTATAAAACTTAATAAACTTTACTTAACTTCATGTAATGGATTTAAGTTTTAGTTAAATTTTAACTTAACTTTCAGTGGAAGACATTGCTGCTTTTTGGCCAGTGTGATAGACTATAATTTTATTTAGTTTCACTATTATATTTTGTTAGTTTTCAAAAGCTCACTAGATAAGGTAATATAAATATAGTTTTTGTTTTCTACCCAAAACCTACATTGTGGGGGGGGCGATAACGGAAACAAGTTTAGGAGGTTGGGGAGGATAATGGAAAAGAACTTAGTATTTTATTTGTTATCTAAATTAAATTAAATCATTTATTTCAGCCAGAACTTTAAATTTGTTTTTTTTTATAGATACTTCAGACTTGGGGTTTAAATTCAGCATCCTGCCCTGTTGAAGTTTCTCGGAAATGTGTTGTTTTTGTTATCAAAAGCCAAATATTTTATTACTGTTTCAAAAAAGATGTTGTAGTGTTTTCAAAATTAATTGTTACGTACTTTAATTCTGTTTCTGAAACATCATCTGTGGAGGATTGTGCATTCATAGTACAACGTTTAATTGATTTATATAATGATACATTATTAAAGAAAAATCTTCAGTTACTGTTTGTTGAAAAAGTTTTATTATCCATTGTTAATGCACTTGTAGTATTAGGAGAAGTTAACGATTCTGATTTTGAAAGAAAAACATACACCTGCATTTCCAAGGTATGTATTCATGTATAAAATATATATTTTATTTATATTTAAAATTTTTTTAATACAAAAATCACATAAATGGATTTATAATAAGTTACTTTGCAATCACATTTACAGCCAGACATATAATCATGTTATTAAGCTAGGCTCAACACATTTGTATAATTGTTTTGTGAGTTAACATTATGTTTCATTGAAGAGAATAATGATGTTTAATAATGGTTATATTATTATCCTGTTTCTTGTAGTATCATGTTAAGATACATCTTCACTTATTTTACTTTAATATATAAATTTTTTTCATTTGTGTTTTATAAGCCAACAAATAGTTTTCCTCATTATATTTAGCTAAGCAGCATTGATGTTAAATAAATTTTATGTAATTCAGTAGTATCCATTTTTTTACTGAAACCTATTTGAAATATTTTCAAAAAAATTTCTTGAGTAAAAAAATTAGTTGATTTTTTTTCAAGTAAATAAATATTTTATTCATTATTACTCTGATTTGCCACCTTCGTAGATTATATAATTTAAGTAAGCACTTCTCAGTTTCATAATTCTTTAACATTCACACTGTATTTTTTTATTATATTATTTTTCTATCATTTATTGATTACATTAACAACCAAGACAGTAAAATGATTTCACTTGCCCAAGTAGTGATTTCATTGTTATCACATCATCTCGTCAGTCAAGTTTTTATAAATACACGTATACAGGAAATTAAACTTAAAAAATTACTTAATTAGTTTACTATTATGTAATTTAGTTTGTAAGTAATAGTTTATTGGCAAACACTTACATAATTTACAGGCATTGAAAATGATCCAGTTACTTCTATGCATGTGTCAGTACGTTTGAAATGTTCTTGGCTACTCTGTTCCCTGTCTATTTCCTGGATGGCATTGATAATGTTTGTCTTCATTTCCTTCAGTGTGTATGTGAATTGTTCCTAGAAACAGTTTCTGAAGTAATCTCAAAGAAAGAAGTCTGGACTAGTCAGATTTGGAGATCTTGGTGGCCACAATCCTTTAGAAATGATTCTTCCACTGAAAAAAATCTTGTAACATCTCCATAGTGGAGCAAGCTGTATGGCAAGTGTCACTGTCATGTTGCAACCAGCAGTTATACTCATCTTCTTATAATAAGGCTATGAACTGTTGGATAATTTCTTGATAGACAGCAACAACATCCACATTTTTTCAAACAAACAAGGATTTTATTATTAATTGCCTTGAAACCGCACTCCATATGCTTATTTTTTTGTAGCTGTAGAGAAGATTCAAAAAAATGTGAAGGTTTTCAGTACTCCATATCTGGTAGTTCTGACTATTAACATGCCTACAGATGAAGGTGAAACCACGCTTCAACTGTAAAAAACACCTGATCTAATATGCTAATGTTGCCTCTAATGAAATTCTTGAACTATTGACAGTAGTTACCCTTTTAGCATAATCAGCATTAGTTAGCTCATGGAAAACCAGCATTTGATACAGACAACATTTCAGCATTCTCCTCACTGCAGTGTGGGCTAAACCTATGAAATGTTCTTTTCCTGGCGTAGTCTCCGCAAAGATTTATGAGATCTTATAACTGCCATTTTAATATCCTGTATGACCTACATCGTTAAAACTAACCTGTGTCGTGCACATTTCTAGTCTAACAGTTCTAAGCATTCTCCCCACTCTCTAGCACCAGTCATGTCAACATCTTCCACATAAATTTACCCATCTCACACCAATATATGCATTTTAACAAAAATGTGCATTAGTGTAAACTACTGAGTGATAGAGTCTGTTTTAAGTTAAAAATTCTGTATTAAAATAATTCAGTGAAAACCTCATAAAAGATAAAACTACATCTAACAAAGGTCAGAGACAAGCTAGGTTGTTGATAAAAATAAGCCTATCTTTATTACACAGGTCATCATAATCAAATTCTTAATGATTTATTAGCTCATATCCATTTTATAATTTATTTATATAACACCTTTCTAGACAATCAATTTCTCTATTACTTTGGTTTATTTCTATGTTCCATATTGTTTTGTTACTAATTAATTAGTTATTCAGTCTTGTTTGAAAATTTCATTTTGAAAAATTTTTTAATATTTTTTTTGTTTTGAAAAATTTCTTATTCTCTTTATTGTACTTTTATCTTATTAAAACAAAACTTATTGATACAAAATTTGCTATGAAGTTAGTAAATAGTTACAGCCTCTAAATACTGCTGACACCTTAGTCATCATTTTCATATGGTGTGTTTCTGTAGTTGAGTCAGTTCGTGTTTGACTGCTTCTTATGGCTTATCATCTACAATCTTTACAAATTCATTCGCTGTATATAATAGTGTTTTAGTCCTTGTGTTTACCATGACTCAAAAACAATTCTTAACTTTCCGATTTATGAATCTGTGCATTTTTAGGTGTTGTAAGCAAAAATGTTTTAGATGATCTGACATAATCCAAAAGGCATCTCAAAAATTAGCATAGAAATTCTTAAGAGTAACCAAAATTCTATTGTAGGATTACTAGGGAAAATGAGATGTTAAGATAAGTTTTAGAATCTGATGACTGGAATGAGTGATCTTATAAATGATTTATAACATCTTAAATAATGCATAAATTGCAATAGACAGTGAATTTCAGCTAATACCCTCAAAAAGTATAATAGGATCTGCAACATTTTTGAAACAATATTTAAAATACAAAAATAAGTCAGTTACACATTGAAGATATCTTTATGAACTCAATCACTCCTTTTTCAGACTAGCAGTTGCTCAATTTCTTCTTTTTTTAACTCGAGGAAAAAATAAGTTTTCTGAGTCTTTAAGCAACTTCTTATAGAAGTATGCCTGTAGTATTACACTTTTACTTTGTGTACTTTCAGATTTTCTGTTTATATCAAACATCACTAAATAATCTAGTGATTTTTTTTTTTAATTTTATGTTTCATTTAAATTTTCTAATCTACATTTTTTAAATTATGTATTTATTATTTCTATTATCCGTCTTGACATATTAGGAAGCACTTTTGAAACTTTACAGCTTTCTGAGCTACTAATTGTACAGCTATTATTTTTTTTTGTTTGCAGATTTTGTTTCAAGATCCAGTGGTAGCATCTGCATATGTAACTGGTTTAAAAGATCTTGAAGCTGTAAAGGAAACTTGTACTGAAGCGTACATTCTTATTCAAAAATTGTTAAAACTTCCAAAGAAATATTCATTAGAAGTAGTGGAATATTTATATCCAAAATGTCTTCATTCTTTCGCATCAAATACAAAAGATGAAAACAAAAAATTTGAAGTCTTTGTTTCTTTATGTGGTGTTATTGGATTTAAACCAATTCAGAATTGTGTTAGTGCTAATTTAAAAACTGTTAAAAATTTTGAGGGTATAACTGTGCTTTTAAAAATGATTAAAATCATGAATAAACTAAATATTTCAGCAGATGCAGAAATTGATGATGTATATTTTTCATCTTGGTTAATATCTCTTCTGCAATCTTTTCCAAATAATGTTGCATTGACCCCAGATTTATTGAATGTTATCAGGGAAATAATTCTATCATTAGATCCTATTGTAGCAGAACAGATGTTACCATATTTTGTCAAACATGTCTTATTAAAGAAGAAATTATCTGATACCTTGATCAATGTTTATTATAATACTTTGGTTGATATTTTTAACATATTTATTAAATTAAGCAGAATTCATGTTTTTTTATCTAAAATATTACTTGAATCAATTGAAATTTTAATGCATAGTGCTGATGACAATTTAAGTCTAGAAGAAGTGCTTCCTAAAAAATTTTGTAAAAAATTTAGTGATGCTATTACAGCTCAGCCTACAGTTTCTTTTTTTCATGTAGTAACTACCACACAATATTGTCTTCAAAAGTTTTTGTTACCCAAAACGCAATCATCATTCAGTGAATTAGGTAAGCATTATGAAAAATAGATATTTATAATATAAGAATATGATATGACATGGAATGAACATTTAGTTTATGGCATTCAATAGACTGTGAGTATTTGTTAGCCAGTATTTGATGGTGCTATATGGGACAGTTGTGTTGACTTTGAATCATTACTATTTGGTAATACTACTAAGGAAGAAGGGACTTTAGAATCATGTCCAATCATTGAGTTGCAGTATAGTCTTATGGTGAATGTGTTACCTCTTTCCTGAATAAGACAGACCGATCACCATAATGTTACCTCATTTTCCTTTCTTGCAATGTTGCCTAATTTTTAAAATCTCTTGTTTAAAAATTAAAAAGGATATCTTGTTTTACACTTAAACATCTTCCCAAATTTTTTTATTCATTGAAAATTCTTTGTGAATTTATGAAAAGCAGAAAATTTAACTATTTCTACTTTTTTCCAGATTGGTGTTATTTTACTGATTTTTTTTCAACTACACACACTGCTTCTGAACATAGCTTATTTAAAATTTCATTATTTTTTATATTTGTGGACAAAAAATATTTATTTTGTGAGGAAGTGAAATATATCTTTATTTTTAAGGTAAAAAATTTATTTCTAAAAATCTACAGAAAATATAACATTTTTCTTAATTAAAACTTCCTTGTTGTTAAGAGATAAATAACTATGTATTTACCTCTAACAGCACTAT
This sequence comes from Lycorma delicatula, assembly GCF_047948215.1. Classification (NCBI taxonomy): domain Eukaryota; kingdom Metazoa; phylum Arthropoda; class Insecta; order Hemiptera; family Fulgoridae; genus Lycorma; species Lycorma delicatula. Next base: position 134,215,058 of record NC_134456.1, read on the forward strand.
TGTAAGTGAGAAAAATATTCCAAAAAAATTCACAATTAATTTTTATGAATTATTAAAAGGATCTAAGTTAGATTTTTGTAATAGTTTTTGCTATTATAGTTTTCCTTATTTGTATATTTGTTATTAAAGAAATAATAGAGGATTAGCAGCCAATCTGTTGATCCCTGTCAGAGTGGTATAGTATTAATCTTTCATCCAGAAAGTTTGGGTTCAGATGCCAGTCGGATTTGGAATTTTTCATACAATGCACAAAATTTCCATTCCACATTTCCGTGCACAAACTTTAAACTTAATTAGTGAGTTAATTGTCAGCCAAGTAATAAAAAAGTCATAAATTAGTCGTGCATTTTATTAGGGTAACCAATCCCTACTCTACTTTTAGTTTCCTTTATACTTTTCCTTCATATTTTCCATGTTCTAAAACATAACATTGCAGAAAAGTTTTAGTCTTGCTCAGTAAGCAATAAGTATTTGTCATTGAACATTATTAATATCTCACAATCCTAATCTGCCATTGTACTGGTTGTTTGGTTGTAAACTGAGAGTATTATTGCATCATGATAGTGTTATTTATTATTACTTTTAAATTTATTGTTTTACTTTTTATACTCTCCTATCACATTAAATTTTTTAATTTTCATCAGTGATGAATAATGAATTCTTAAATAGGAAAAAACATTGGGGGGACAAGTGAGAAGAAAGAAAAAAAGGACTATAAAAGTATTAAATATCTTTTTACAAAAACTAAACGTGTGCTTATGTATAGCAATCAAGGAAACTAGTCAAATTGTTGGATTGTTGGAAAAAAAACATTTATCCTCTAAGAAAAGAAGCAACAAAAAGTAGTATTTTATTCTTCTGTAAAACAAGAAGGCAAATAATAATGTTTAATGCAAAATCATAGATTATTGAGTGCATTTTAGATGTTAGTAAAATAATAAGTCAAGTTTCATGAATGTTTTATTATTGTACAGAGCATTTCAATCAGTATTTGCAACACTTATTAACTTCAAACAAGCTCCACATGAGCACCCTTTGTGGTGCATAAAATGTCTAGACGATATTCAATTTCATACCACACATTATGATGAATGTATGGAATTATTCCATTAATTACACTTTTGATTCTTCTCTGTAGTTCATTGATATTGACAGTATTTATTGTGTATATCCTGCCATAACAACCCCAAAGAAAGAAATTGAGTGGTGTAACATCAGGGAATCAAGATGGCCAGGGAATTGGTCCATCACAGCCAATCCAACATTGAGGAAATTGTTCATGTAGGTAGTCTCTAACATGTAAACCCAAGTGTGGTGGTGTGCCATCTAGTTAGATGTAAAGTTGGTTTGCCAATGTTCAACTTGTGGTACTGTATACTCCTGTAAATCTAGATAACTTCTGCTAGTAACCATTGACTTGGTGAAGAAGAATGGTCCGATCACTTCATAAGCAGTCAACGCACCAAATGTTAATTTTTGGGCTATCACATAATGTTGTGTTTGTCGAACAGCATGAGGGCTCCCATTACTCCAAATGCAATAGTTATAATGATCAATGTTACCAGAAACATGGAAGCTAGCTTTGTCAGAGAAGATTACTTTATCTAAACCTTTGTTCATTTATGTCCACGGTGGAATTGTAACAGAGTGACTTATTGTCATCTTCAATTACATGCAGCATCTAAATTTTGTGTACATGAAGTTTTAGGTGCTTGTGTAAAACCTTCACAATTGTCTATTGTGGTATTCCCATTTCCAAACTCATGAGTCAATTTACCCAGGCTTCTGTGAAAATTTTTTCTTACTCGATCTCTTTTTTTCTGTTTAGCCTCCAGAACCACTGTAAGGCATTTACTTCAGAGGATGATGTGTAGTCTTGAAGGGTAGTCTTGTATAGTCTCAGGTTGACCGTTTCTGAGAGTTTGATTAATTGAAACCCAACCAAAGAACACCGGTATCCACGATCTAGTATTCAAATCCATATAAAAGTTCTCCCTTTACTAGGATTTGAACCTTAGAACTCTCAACTTCGAAATCAGCTGATTGTGATGTGGAGTTAGCCATGGACTTTTGTAGATGTAGTCAGTGCTACTCCAGATTACAAGTTTCTTGTTGTATTTTAAGTTTACTTATGCTACCAACCTAAAAGAGCTTATTGAAATTGTTTAACGAGGATAAACCACTTAATCTATCCCATGTATTTTTTTTGATATTACATAGTTCAGCCAATCACTGTTTCACTTTTGAAATTAATCAGTTGTAGAAGTTTTCATTTTTTACTTGTTATTTATACTAATTATCAATAAATGGCATATCATTTAAATCATAAATGTGTGGTAAAAATATATCAATATATATATATGTGTGTGTGTGTGTGTGTAAAATAATAATAATAATAATGTATTTGAATTTGTACAGTGAGTTATTAATTTCCTTGATTATTATATGCATGTGGATTGTAAAACCTAAATGATGTCAAAAAATGATTTCCCTGGAGAAATATTTTATAGAATAATTGTTTTTAAAATTTCTGATTTATGTAACAACTAGGAAAGTAAAAAAAAAAATAGAATAAAAAGAGATCCATTAATACAAATCAGAACATCTGTCAAATACGTATGTATCAATTTTTGCTTAAAATTTAAGATTTGGGTTGATTTAAATGATTTTTTATTTTTTTTATTTGTCTGCTATTGAAATTTGAGATTGGTTTTAGGCATAAATTTAAACAGAAAACTACATTATTGTTGGGAAGAAAATTTAAGTAGCATGTCATATTTCATTTTGTTTTTTGAATTGCAAAATATATTATGCAATACAAGATAAAAATAAATGATCCTACAAGGCGAAATTTTAAAAACTGAATTTTATTTTCTGATTTATAAGCATGAGTAAACTGTTCTACATGCACTAATTATTTGATATAAAATTTTGTTGCACCATATTTTAATAGGTTGATATAACTTTTCATAAGTGCTACTTTATATTGTTTTTATAATCTAATTTACATATATAAGTAATTATTAGATGTCCATTCTCTATAAAACTAAAACAATGGCTTTGCTTAATTCAACTTATGCAAATTAATTTGATTTTATCTTTACAGAAATGAATATTTGGATGATGTAAACAGTTTTTATAAAATTTGAAGAATAAACTTATCAAAACTAGACTTAGCAATTTACACGATTCAAGTCTTAGGGATTATTTTTTTCACACAGAACTTTATAAAATAAATTAATTGGGCCCTTTCAATATATTTTTAATTGACATAATCAGGGTACAGCTTATTGATAACTATCAAGTGATGAAAATGATAGAAAATAAAATGTAATACAAGTTTAACAAAATATATTGATTCTAATGATGATTGCTTAAATCTCATTTATCAATTTTGAGTTAGCTGAGCTTAGGTTGATGATGAGCTAATTGTAAGTATCAGGTTAATCTTTATAGTATTCATGAGTTCTGAAAAAAAGACCATACTGTGTTAATAATTTAAACTGTAACCGAACAAAAACTTGCTCATGGAATTTATTAAATGCAACTCAATGTAGTTTCTCTCTTTATTCAATGTACCTTCTATCTTTTGCCAAAGGTTCTTAACTGCAGCTTATTTGATCATGGATAAAGTAAAATGTGAACTTAAAATTTTCAAATTAAACAGTGCTGACCTTCAACTTTGTGTACCATTCTTGGAGCACAAAATCATAAGTTGTATTCAGAAGTATTTTCAATATGGTAATTATTGATAATATTTTATCTACAAGCCTGTTTTATATTATTTAATAATAGAATGGTTTATATTAAAGAATAGTTATATATTTTTATCAATTGTTTATAGATACTTTTAAATTTTATTTCCCTTGCAGATCATGGCAATGGATTATTACTAGTAGAAATGATATTTGAACTGACCTCACAACTACTGCGTGGAACTTGGATTGCTGATCATACAGTTCCTTTTGCAGTTAGAGAAAAATTTACATTTGTTTTAAGAGATATTGCTGAATTTTTACGTTCTTTTGGCATGGCACTTGTTAAGAATACACTGGTAAGTGCTGAATTGAAATTTCTTATATGTAACTAATGTATATACAATGTATGCAGTGGTTAAGTGTGGCTGGACTGTAGGAGTTTTCATTGATTGTCAAACCAAGGCAAGTTCTTGCAATTTGTCTGTGTCATCTCTTGTTGGTTTCATTTTTGAATTGGGAGAGGAAACTTTTTATGGTGATGACTTCACAGTCATCAAGTCAAGAAAAAGAAGGCAGCAAAGGGTTTCAAGCCTCATAAAATTCTTTTGCTTGACAGGAGCAATGAAAGGAACTATCCATAAAGACTTACAGGCTGGCCTTAAATTTGGAGTTGGACTACCATGTGACTTCATTGGTTGCCTTTTGTACTTCATGAGTCGGAAGATTTATCAAAGGAAGGATTTTTGTCCGGGTTTCATTATCTGTGGTGCAGCTGCCATCAATAGGCTGTCAGCACCTATCCCCAGTGTTGCATAGAAGATCGAAAGGTTGAGCCATGAGTCTTACAAGAGTGTTATGCACTGACATCCTTCACCTGTTTGACACATCAGTTTTGAAGCAACCAAAGTAAAGTGAACAGTCGCTTGAGGAAATATATTGGTTCAATGTCACATTATTCTTTTATGGATTCAGATATCCCTCTCTTACCCTGAATATGCATGTGGCATGGACTTCATTCACATTCACGTAATATTGTAGTTTTGGTGAAACCTTGTCATTGGAATTCTGAGGAAAGATTTTTTATAAATGACAGAGAGGATCTTTTTTCTGTCCCAGAAATGTCTTTTAACTCTTCACAAATCTTTTATGATAGAATTTCACCTAGCCCTAATGCAACAGTCAGTATTAACAAGTCTTTACCTTAAAACAATGAATTTTAATGATATTAATACTTATAATGACAATAGTCAAACTAATCTTAAAACACTAATTCTTCCTTCCCAAAAAGTTTTAACCACACTAACTTTAACTCATAAATATTAGAAGTAAGACTGAAGAGGTTGAAACATTTCTTTCCAAAGAATCACCAGGTTTGGATGTTTTTCAGACTACCTTTTTAATAAAATTAAAAATTACTATATATTTTCAGAAGAAATTAATTTTGAATGCTGTGCAATTCAGTGCCCTAGTGTAAAGTTTATATTGATAGTAATTTATTGATCTTCTGGTTCTTTTGAAACCTTCTACATGTACTATTGGAAATTATTTTTAAAATTCTTAAATTCAGTGTCATAGTTTGTGGTGATTTTAATGTTAACCTTCTAGACAATTTTAGTCTTGAGATGAACCATCTGTTAACTAAATTTGAGTTAGCAGTTCCAAATATTATGATCTCCCAGCCAACCAAAATTAGAAGGACTTCAGCCACCTGAATTGACAATATTTTTACAAATTTACAAAAAAATAATTTTTTATTCTTTTGTGTAGATTATGGTCTTTTCAGATCATAATTGTTAAATTGCAGTACCAAAATTTATTAATGAAAACATGCAAGGAAAAGATTATTACTTTTGCTGTTAATTATGTAAGCAACAAAATTATACTAATTAAAAATTGTTATGTTTTGTCTTCATTGGTTGATAATGATATTAATTTTAAAATATAAACTTTTGCTATAGAAAAACTAAAGCAATGACTGCAAAATATTCTATATTAACGAAACAGGACTTAGTTTCAAACAAATATACGATGTACACTTTAGCGTTCTACAACAACATACAGTCAACATTCATCATTTATAGACAAATTACAAACTACCATTGGCAACAAACTTGGTACCTACATATACACAAAAAAAGATTACATCTTGACATATTTTTTCATTATGAAATATGTAACCATATAAAGACTTATAACAATGATACACTTAATTACCAAATACAATTCAAATGCAAAACAGTTTTAAACCACTTTTTGAACAAATTTGCCTTATTCAAAACACTGCTAGTTGATCTTAGTATGAAAAAGTAGCACCAGTCACTGAAGTTAATATTTTTCAATTATTTAAAGTCTCTTAATAATAATCAAGAGTGTACTTTAATTTTTGAATATGTGTTTTAACTTTTTTTTAATTTTCTTAAAAAATGTGATTATTCATTGTATAACTTCTAAAATGGTATTGTTTTTTTTTTACATGTAATAATGATTTTAATTTATTCGCTTAATTTTAACGAAAAGATTGTTCAAACATTTTCTTCAGAATAATCGTGCTACAGCAGCATATTTTGACTTATGCTGTTCTTGGGGAGCTGTGAATTTGATGATGATACATTACAGTTATGATAAAAAAGATCTGATCGAACCACAAACTAACAACAATGCTACCAACTTAGCTTATGTGCTGAATTTTTTACCTGATATCACTTGGGATCTTCTGTCAAATAGAATTATAAACTTTGGCGACACTGAAGCAAAACATTCTTTGGTAATTCTATATTTTAATTATTTTCATTCATAGAAATTTATTTATTAAAATATGTAATTTTTTTCTGTTTGTTATCAATTATTGTTTTATTTTGTGTAATGTGTTCATTAGTTTTATTGTTTGGAAACCATTTAACTTATAAATTAAATGACTTAAAAGCAGGTTTAACTTTTAAGTTGTTAATTTGCAAAAAAACAACTAACAATTTTAAGTTGTTAGTTTCAACAAACTAACAACAAATTTGTTTGCAACAAATGTATTTCAACTGAATTTGTACATTCAGTTTTGAAGTATAAAAATCATTTCTTTGGTGCAGTTTCTCCACATGTACATCCAATATTTGGCATTGTCTAAATGGAATCAGTTGTCTCTGTAAACTGTGTTTTGCTGTATAAACAGAAACAGATTATTTATCATATTATTATGATCATATTATCTTGTAAATTTAAACATAATTGTTTTTTAAAACACTAGAGAGAAGAACCATACAGTTCATTGATGGATCAGTTTAGTTGATTGATGGAGAGCATTTTAAAATATGTTTTTCTGTTCTCAAAATTAACTTTATTAATCATCCACTATGTGTCTACACCTTCATTACTATCAGCATCTACTTACAAGACATTCATACACTTATTTACTATATTATTATTTTTACTTTTATCTTTTCTTTAATTTTAATATTATTTTTATGTTTTGTAATTTTAATTTATAATTATCTTTAATAAAGCAAATATTGAATATAAGATTAGTGATTGCTATTTAAAAACAGCAGATAATGGTCCATTTAAATTAAAACTAAACAATTAATTTTGTTTGCTCTAAAATTTTATTAAATTTACTTTTTAACTCATTTCATCCATTTATGTATTTTGATGGAACTCGTGGTATTTCAAGTATTATGGGATTTTAAGATTATAAAAAAAGATATATATATATATATATACAGAGTGGCACAAGGAAATGGGAATTTTTGAAAGTAGTAGTGGCAGCCCTGGGAAGCTGGCAGAAAGGTGGGAGTGGCATCCTTCTGTGCACAACTACCTGCCATTTAGTAATCAAGGGTCAGTGGGTTGGTTCACATTGTGCATTTGCTGTGAAGGCATTTTATAAGAATGGTGACTGTGTGACTGCTGCTCAACAGGAATTCAGACGTCATTATTATTTAGGATATCATGGCTGTGTACCTGTGTACCAGCTTGCCACGCCATCAAGTCATGTGTTGAGAATTTCAAGGAGACAGGTTCAGCTCTAAAAAAAAAACCACCAGGAGGTCAGTGAACCTCAGAAAACATTGAAGCAATTCAGGCCTCAGGTGGAAGGAGCCCACAATTATCAGCAAGGAAACACGCAGCAGTGTTGAACCTAAACAGACAACCATTCGCCGAATAATCCACAATGATATGAAGTTTCACCCTTACAAAATTCAAGTTTTACAGGAACTGGAACCATCAAACTACGTGGTCCCATGAATTCCCATGGAAGTGTTTCAAAGTCCTTGTCTGGTCAGGTTTTGCAAGGGTTCAAATAATAAGTTAGGGTTCAAGTTAGAATCAAGTACAGGCTGGGCTTAACCTTGTGTGAGACACTGGAATGGGCAGGCCTCAACCCCATCCACACATGTTTCCCAATGGCTGTTAGGAAATGTTCCTGTTTACAGGATAGGTGTTAACAAGGTGGAGATGCATTAAATATCTCTTCCAAATAAGCACCTGCAGATCAACTGAGACGAAGAGGAAGTGGCCACCCATCTTGACAGCAGAAGAGGAAGAAATTCCCAATGGCAGAGAGGGCAGAAGAATCTAGAGTGGCATCTTTTATTAAAATGCCTTGTCTGCTTGGAGACAATGAGGTGGCAGCCCACCACCACTGAGCTTAATCTGCATAGTGCTCATAATGTGGCCAGAGGATTTTACATATTACTGGCGTAAAGAAAACAAATTAGAGCCTTTACGCTAAAGGAAAAGAATGTAGCTGTAGCCTTCATTTCAGAAACAAAGAAAAAGTCTCCGGGTTAGTAAGTATGTTGATGACTACATAATGTTCTATAGCGGTGTCAAGTAGAACCAACGGGCAAGTAAGGAAGTAGCAATTTATATAGCTAAACAATTTGAGATTTAGAATTAGAATCAAAAGCTACAATTATGTGTCAGATGATCTCCGTAAGAAGAAATATGACACGTATGTGCTCCTGAAGAAGGTAAAAAGGAAGAGTCAGGAATGTTTTACAGAACTCTTCAAAAGGTTGTAGATAAGTATGCCCAAACTGATCAAATAGAGATAACTGGAGACATGAATGCTAGAGTTGGTGATAAACCTCTGTCTTACTATCTAGGCCATTTGTTGAGAGAACAGTATACAACAATGGCTATCTATTGAGAGAGTTTGTCACTTTTAATGACTTGAAAGTACAAAATACTTTCTTCAAGAAAAAAGATGTTCATAAATATACATGGGCAGCAAGAGGCTTTAATTTGATAATAGATTATTGTATCACGAACACCAAACACTCTGGACAGATTGTGGATGTGAGAGTGCATCAGGTGTCGGATGTTGGCTCAGATCATTCATTATCTTCGTATAACTAAGATCGACATGTATAGCAGTTGAAGATCCCCAGTAACAAGAAGAAGGACCAGGTAGATGAGGTGTATAAGGTTTATCTATTACAGGAAGAGAGTGTTAGACACCTTTTCCATTAGAGAATGAAGAGGAACTAGAGTATAGGGAGACAAGGCTAGACATAGAAGAAAATTGCTGTGGCTTGAAGGAGACAGTACACAAAGTTTCATCGGAAGTTCTCAGAAAGAAGAAGAAATATAGAAAATAGAAAGGTCTCAAGGCATGGACAGAAGAAATACAGCTGTGAAAGATAAGAATTAGGCATACAGAAAATATATCAACAGTCCCACAGAAGGAAACAGCGAAAGATGTAGAGTAAAAGAAATTTTAAAAAGGACTTGCAAAGAAAAGACATCAAGACTCCTGGGAAAGATTTATTGCTGACGTTGAGAATGATGTTCATGGCCGACAGACTTTTTCATGCAAAGCACTGAAAACTCTGTGCAATGAGCAGCAGGATTCTGTTAAGTTGAACACTTTCAATGATGAAGTTCGGCGAGAATACTGTGAGAAACTATGGTATGATGAAGGGACTTCAGAGGGAGATTGGTCTGATGCAGACACTCAGGGCCTGGACAACATCATAATTGAGGAAGTGAATGAAGCATTAAATGTATTAAAAAATAGAAAAGCTACAGGCATGGATGGAGTGAATGTTGAATGCTGTAAGTATGGGGTACTCTGCTACATTTGAAATTGATGTATCTGTTTAACATGTATTGGAAGCAAGGGAAGATCCCGTCAGACTTTCGAAAGCAAAGGTGATACCAATATATAAAAAAGATGACAGATAGAAATGTGAAAATTATAGAGGTTTAAATTTACTGGACAGTGCACATAAAATATACGCCAGGATTCTCAATAGTAGGCTGAAAATTATAGCTGAACATGTAGTAGAAGAAGAACAATGGGATTCAGAAAGGTCATTCAACAATGGATACAATCTTTACCATTAGAATAACTGATTGAAAAAAGATGGGAATTTAACCTGGAAACACATACAACTTTTGCTGATTTTGAAAAAGCATTTGACAGCTTGGATAGAGGAAAATTTGGAGTATATTGATTGAAGGGGGGTTTCCTATATATCTTGTTCAAGGTATCAAGAGCCAGAGGCATCTCTGTGGTTATCAGCACAGGTGGACAAAGATCGGAACATGTCAAAACAAATAAGAGCGTGAGACAAGGTTGTTGTATCTCTCTGACATTTTTTAACATTTATGTGGACAATGTCATTTACAGATGGCAGCAAAGTATAGAATAGACTCAGTGATACAACTAAGTCCTTATATAAAACGTAATATCATAACTTATGCAGATGATGTCACCATAATTGAAAAATCTGAAGACATTCTGCAGAGAGGAATGTTCAGACTGCAGAACATATGCATATGCAACGAATACAATTTCAAAATTTCTGCTGGGAAGATAAAGGTAATGAATGGCTTGTTATGGCAAATATCTGGTGAGGTCAAAAATTTGAGATGAATGGGAGTGTCCTGGAACAAGTATCGCACTTTATTTAGGATGTCAAATATCTTTCCTAGATAATACTGACAAATAAGCTGAATAGGTTTAGGAATACCTATGGGATTCAGAGAGTGTTGAAACATATGACAAGGGGAGGTACTAGGTTAAAGTTTTATAAGACGATGGCAATACCAGTGGTGCTGTATGGGAGTGAGACATGGACCCTTTCCAAGACAAAGAAACCAAGTAACAGCAGCTGAAATGAGGTTTCTAAGAGCAATCAAAGAATGTACACTGAATGACAGAATAAGAAGTGAAGATATAAGAAATGAGCTTGGTTTATTTAGTATGGAAGATAAAATGAAGGCATACAAGAGGAACTGGTACATTCATCTAGAATAGATGGAAGATGAACATTTGCCCTGCTTAGCCTGTGATTACAAACCCAGAGGCTGCAGGTGTGTAGGTTGCCCAAGGAGAAGATGGTTTCTGGAATAGGCAGATCTGCCTAACCCATGAAGAAAAGAAAAAGAAGTATTTCAAAATGCCACGCAAAATTTCAGCATTCTCATCCAGGAATGTATATATTCAAACGACCATCATCTCATGGACATTGTTTTTAGAAATTGAAATTTTTTATGTTGAGGCATTTATTGGCATGTAATTTACGTTTTGTGTTCAGCAATAAAACTTGTATGTTCATTTATTTACTTTTTGACAGTTATTTCAAAATTTTTTCCTTGTGCAGCCTATATTTACCATCTTAAGTAATAATGTGTACTGAAGTATGTAAAATTTGTAAATGTATTTCTAGTTTTAGTTGGATAAGCTCATTTTCTCATTAAAATGTTAACTTTTACTCCAACAATTAAAGACATTGTTACATTTCACCTTTAGTCGTCTGGTGCTGCTACCTAGCGAGAGCCAGAGCTTCCCAGCAAGCTCTGATCATATGATGTTCTACGTTATGATGCCGCAAGGAGTGGTCGTGATCGTATAAGTAACCTGTATTCATTCAGCGCCTGAATCCTGCAAAGAGCAGTCGTATTTTTCATTTCGTCCAGTTGGGCAATTATTGTTACTAGTAGTATACTTGATAATGTTCAAGTCTAATTATGTTAGCATTTATTATTGTCAATTTAGTTTGTCATGTTAGTTATTATGTCAAGAGTAACGACATATTAAACATAAAAATTCAAAGGCAACAAGGAGTTGTTTCATTTCATCATCATCTATAGTCCATACTCGCTCGAAAATCTACCATCGTTGTATGGTTCTCCAGGCCAAATCTAACATACATTTATGGTCCACTGTCGCCGGATATTTAAATCAAGTCGTCAAATCAAGGAACAAGATTCTATGCAGAATTCGTAAGGTCGAATCAAGTCTCCAGAACAAGCAGTATTTATAATTTATTTATAAGCGGTGCATTTAAAACATAAAAGTGTACATTCAAGATGCAAAATTAAATATTTCAATGGTTTGCAATATACATTTAAGTTTGAGGTTGTAACTCCTGAATGTATACATTGTGATCCTGCAAAATCTGTTTTTTTTTTGTAAGTTTCATTTAGTCAGAACTTGTTAGTTCAAGTTACATGTTGGCTCGCTTTGATTTGAAAGAAGGTCTAAGCCAGCACATGAAATCATATCGTATATACATTCTAGTTATCTGGTTCATTCAACTTTTAATAATAGACAATAACCTAACCATACTACATAAGATTCAGCCGTGTTTATATCTACCAGCATTACCTTCTGATAATTTAATTTCTAATAAATTTAACTTTATCTCTGTTAATATTATAATTCCAGTAAAACTGGAATTTAAGGACTTAATTAAGAAACAAGGTATTATTAAAAACAGCATAGCTAAATCAAAAACATTCACTGACAATTTTAATTACGAATCAGGTGATTATGACATATTCACTATTAAATTCGACTAACTATTAGAATATGAAAAAACATTTTTTGAAGTTCAATCTGAAATAGAGTTGCATAAAGATGCAACAGATAAAGACTTACAAGTCAGGGACCTATATTTACAATAAATTATAAATTTACAATATTATATTATAAATATAATATATTATTATAAATTATATTATAAATTATATATTTACAATATTTTTGATAACCACAAATTAAAACATAAACAACTAGAAAATCGTTTAAAATTTTAGAGGTAATTGATGTAATTAAAATGATTAATAAACCCAATCCAACAACATTAATTAAAACCTATACAAATTGAGCCCTTTCTTGGTGATGTGATAGCTAGGCATAAATTTTTTGATCGTTTTAACAGTTTAGTTCATAACCGAGAAGAATTTTCTAATTTTGAAAAATTTTACCACCTTACGAATTTCTTAATGCACTTGATGTAATAAAAAATTTATCAGTAACGTCTGAAAATTATGAAACTGTAATAAAATTACTTAAAGCTCGTTATGACAATAAGCGACTAATTGCTGCTAAATATGCTTTAGAAATTATTAATTTAAAACAATTAAAAAAGGAAAATTCTGAAAATTTATCTAAATTCATTGACCAAATTAATTCAAACATTAATGCATTGAAGAATTTAAATATTGATTATTTAGAATTTATTATAATACAATAAATTACTCAAAATTTAAATACTTTAAGAGACTGGGAAAAAACATTGGAAAATAATGAATTTCCAAAGTTAGAACAACTCATTTCTTTCTTAGAATGTAAGCGTGAACTACTTGAATCCACTGACACGATTCAATGTAATGAAAGGGTACAGCCGTCTAATGTAGACTTTAGCAGCAAAAAATATGATTATTCAAAACCTAGTTCTAGTAAAAATGTATTTTATGTAAATAATTCTAATAATATTATGTCCACATTATGTAAAACTGGCAACCATAAATTTTGTCAATGTGATAAATTTTTTTAGTTATAATGAACGGAAACATTTTATACTCCAAGAAAAATGATGTCTTAATTGTTTAAGTAAACATCATATTGTGAGAGAGTGCCAAAGCAATTGTAAATGTAAAAAATGCTCACGAAAGCATCATACAACTGATTCATTTAAATAAAATGCTGCAAGAGCCAGCAATTAATCTTCTAAGCCAAATCAAGCTCCTCCGGCTAATAATTCATATTGTACTTTAAAATCAGAACCTAACAAGTCTATTTTACTTACAACAGCTGTAGTTAACGTAAAAGATAAGAAAGTAATTTCATCCAAGCCAGGGTCTTGCTTGATTTCACTTCGATGATTTCATTTTGTACTGAAAGGTTTGCTGCAAAACTTGGACTTCAAACCAAACCTGTTTTAATGGCGATCTCAGGTATTAGTAATGTTGTTACTAAGTCTAAGTTAAGTGTTAATTTAAATATTAATTCTAGGTATGAAAATTTTAATATTAATTTAAAATGTCATATACTGTCATCTATTACAGGTTTGTTACCAAATGATTTTATAAACGTTACCGACTGGGAAATTCCTTCTCAACTTTTTCTTGCCTATCCTAATTTTAATATTCCTGGGCAAATCGACATTCTTCTAAATGCTCAATATTATCTTTCATTGCTTAAGCCTGTTTAGTTAACTCATAATTCTAATCATACCATATTTCAAGAAACTCTTCTTGGTTTCATAGTGTCTTGTCAGTTTCTTACTAAGCCTAGTAAATGGAAAAACGATTTAATTTATTATTTTCAATTTAGTTTGTCATGTTAGTTATTATGTCAAGAGTAACGACATATTAAACATAACAATTCAAAGGCAACAAGGAGTTGTTTCATTTCATCATCATCTACAGTCCATACTCGCTCTAAAAACTACATTGTTTCACGGTACTCCGGGCTGGTTAGTTAAGTCGCCAGATCTACCAGACATTCATATTTTTAAATTTAAATCTAATTCTTTAAATATGTTCATGAATCTTAACCAATTTCTATGTTGTAATGTAATTAGTCAGTCAGCATGTAAACATTGATAAACATTTATTTTTTTTTTTGTATAGCATTTATGCTCATTTTAAATAAACATTATTTTATTATTTAGTTTCAGCTAATGGAGCAAAAAATGTCTGCATTAAGAGAAACAGAAGAAGGTTCAGAAGGTCCAGCATCTTTGACTGCACGCTTTCTTCTAGAAAATGCTGATGATGACTGGATTTGCTCTCATGCTAACAGTCTTTTACCTTTTTTTGATGCTCAGGAATTAGTGTCACTTGCCACAAAACTTTCTCGTTATAAGCAACACCATAAACTTATTGAATTATTTGAAACAGAAGAATTCCATGAAAGCAAGTAAGTTGAAGTGTTACCAAATATAATTTTTACTTTAATGCTTAAATAGTTTATTTAATTTTTCTACTTTTGTTCCTTTTTTCTACTTTTATTTAGTTTTTTACTTTTTTCTATATTGAATGTATTTTTTTCCATTCTCATTAATTCAGTTTTTTTTTTTTTTATTTGATGAGATTAAGAATTAAATATGATCTTTCAAAGTCTATCAACTGGTAGACTTAAATGGTATTTCCATAACTACGAAACTGAAAAAATGAAGTTGTTTGTAAGTAATGTTGCTCTAGTATTCCATTACCTGTATTGGTTTGAGGAAACATGTTCAAGGTTTGATTAGAAAGTAACAAGAATTTTTTTATTTTCTCCAAAAGCATTTATTCAGTCTTCAATGTTTATCCCATCTCCTTCAAAGTAGTCCCCCTTGATTCTGTAGACTTTTGTTAAAGTAACTTCCAGTTTTAAAAACACTGGTTTAATGCTCCTGTGGTTGTCCCTTGAGCTTGGCTAGCGATTTCCTTTTGTCTCATTGTTCAAAAAACATTGTCCTTTTTGTGTCTTTTTAAGTTTTGGTAATAAGAAAGAGTGACAGGGATCCATGTATGGAAAATTGGGGATGCGGCATTACAACAGTATTATATTTAACCGAGAACTGGTGGATAATTAAGCGGTATGCGCCAGTGCGTTGTCATGACCCAAAATCCACCAGTTGTCTCTCTAACTTTGTATCATTTTCTCCAGATTGCATAAAACCACTAGGTACTAGGTATTCCTTGTTGACTGTATGACCTTGAGGTTGACATTTGTGATGAACAATTCCATTATAGTCAAAGAAAACGGTTAGAAGGACCTTCACATTTGACCGGACTTGACATCGTTCTGCTTGGTTTTGGCTCCTCAGAAAACGTCCATTGGAACAGCTAAGCCTTTGTCTTGATATTGTAGTCATTCATCCATGCTTTGTTAATTCACTGTTTATTAATTCGGGTCCATAATTAGTCAGATAGTCTTAATTAATATTGATTCTCACAAGGAATGTTTTTTTTTGTGAAGAAAGGCTGGGCGAAAGTATAGAATTCTATGTACATTTACTAGTGGATGGTTTAGGCTGCTACTCTGTATAATATAATTTACTATTATTGCATATAATATTCATTAATATAATAAACTTTCATCTAGATCAGTTGGTGTAGTAGTTAGCTTGCTGGCTTCTAGATCAGCTGGTCTCAGGTTCAATAACTGATAAAAGTCTAGTGTTTTTCACCTATTATTTCATCAGTCTCATCTTTCTCATTAAAATACAAGTAGTAGCTTGTCCGAGATCATAATAAAAAAAGTAAAATAAGAATTTTTCTTTTTTTTATGATAATTTTGATAAATGAAATATTTTTAATTAGCTGATAATTGTATTTCTATCTAATTATGTAATGCATACATCTTGATTACAATTTCTGAATTTTAGCTTTATAATCATACTGAATATTTAATACTTTGTACATACTATGTGTTAAGAAATGAATGTTCAGGGCTGTATAAAGGTTTACTAATATATGTTCTTAGTTTATATTGCAGAAGTTATGAGGTATTTATTCTGAATCTGAATTACATCATTATGGGTGACTACACTGTATTATTTTTCATTAATAGTATATTTCCTTCTTTTTCTTTTTTAGAGATATGGTTGCTGCAATGGGTTTAACTCTGTTGTCAGATATAGCTAGAAAATCTCCAGCTTCTGGAAAATCATTGCTGAAAAAAGTTCTTTCTAAATTACTTCTAGGTCTTGTATTAATTGATGAAGCAGATCAAGTTGTTTCTGAAGAAGTAAAGAAGAATCTCTGTGATTTGGCTGTAATTTTATCTGAAGGTATTAAGGAAGATGATTATAAATCAGATTTTCAGATTTCAACTTTCATTCAGAGGTAATTAATTCAGTTATTACTTATCATGTGTTAAAAAACATTTATTGTTTTATTTTTTAAATTGTAAAAATTTCAGTCTAAATGTAGTTGTAGATGTAAAAATTTTCTGTCCGTTAAATTGAAGTTAATCTTTAAAAGTATGTTGTAAAAATATGTGTTAATCCTAAAAGTATGTGTTTTTGGACATTTGTCTGTACACATTGATTTTGATTCTGTCATTCATTGATTATGTCTGTTCTGAACTTAGTAGACAGTTTTTTTAACATCCACAATCTTTTGAATTGGCTGACTTTTGAGTTGATGTGAGATGTTAGACTTTCAAGATATTTCTTTACGTTTGGCTGTAAAATTACAAAAAAAATTTACCAGTAGACAACTTATTTTCTTTTATCTATATTCAGTTTTTTATATTATGCATCTCTTAATTCTCATTTTTACTGGTTAAAAGTTTTAATCAGGTTTCTCTTTTTAGAAATGATAATGAAGTAATGTGGTAGTAAAAAATAATTTACAATTTAATATCTGTTTATAAAAACTATAAAGTTTGCAAAATCTACTAATCATCATCTTTTTCACTTCAACTAATTTACTTGATTTGATCATACTATATTTTCAATTTTCCACTCTGCAATTACTCTTTTTATACACATTATTCAAGATTCCAACACATAGATTCACATTTTAGTTTTAAATATACTGATAAAGCAAAGTTTTAGACAAACATTTAGAAATTATTTCATACTGTTACATGAAAAAAAATAGTCAGACCATTTTTTTTATTTACTATTGAATATATGCCAGGCATTTCAGAACAAACTTTTTAGCATCATTTGTTGTATGCAAAATTTTGGTATTAATCATTTTTACTCATCATTATATATACAGTGTCCAAGCTAAAGTTATCCAGCTTATAGTAAGAGAATCAGTTAAGATGATTTAATCATTTTTTTTTTTTAATAAGTACAGCAACTCACCTTTTTTAATGTAGTTTAGTCAAGTTCAGTGTGTCCACCTTTTTTAGCTTGGCAGATGTCTAGACAATAATCTTACTCTTGTCAGCTGTTTAGGAGCATCTGTGATGTTATTAGATCAAAAATTCTGTGTTTTAAACCGTTCAAATCTCAAACTATTCTTTGGTAATAAATCTAATAAAAAATAATAAATCCCCCAAGAAAAAAGTCCAAAGGAGTGATTTAGCCTTGAAATATGACCTCCTCATCTGATCCAACATCCAAAGTGTTTTTCAAGAACATTGTAACATCTCAATAAAAGTGTGGTGGAGCACCATCTTGTTGGAAACTGAAGCCTGCAGGAATCTGAGAAGAGCAAAGTTCTCAAGCATGTCAATGTGTGTATGTTTCCTGTCAGAATGGGCTCCATTAAAAAGCAGACCAATGATACCATTTTGTACAGTCCTAACCAAACATTGACTTTTGGTATGTCCTTTTCATTTTCTTACTTATGGGGGTTTCCAGTATCACAAATTCTACAATTGTGTCTGTTAACGTTCTCACACATGCAAAAGGTTGCCTCATCGGTAAATAACAATGTATCAAGATAGGATTGTTTTCAGCACAGTGCATTTACCTCTGCAGAAAACTGATATTTTAGGCAGCGATAATTTGGTTTAGTGTGATGAAAGAGTTGTAACTTGTACCCTCACAGACAGAGCTGCTTATGAACGATGTCATGAATAGTGGAACAAGGAATTTTTTGAATAGTGGAATCCCGCCTAATTGACTTTCCAGGACTAGTAGTGAACGCATCACCTACACGATCCACAGTCTCATCTGTAAGTGAAACTTTTGCATGATTGCCAGTTTGTGTAACCAAGCTGCCAGTTTCTCGTAAAATCATATCCCACTGATGAGTACACTTGGATGTAGGAGGATCAGTATTCCATTCAGTTCATACACACCTAGCATGAAGAACCTAGCAGGTCTGACCTGCACAATAATGTTAATTCATTGACATTATGATACATGCACAGTAATCATAAAATTTCTACAATGTGCATGTGTGTGTGTGCGCACATGCATATATATATATATATATGTGTGTGTGTGTGTGTGTGTGTGTGTGTGTGTGTGTGTGTGTGTGTGTGTGTGCATGCAAACATGCCCAGTTGTGTTGATGTAATTGATGATCATCGTGTAATAAAACTGCTCAAAGCTGCATGCAGTTGTAATTTACTTAATAAAGACTATAATTATTTTTTCTCTATCTGATTGATTTAATGTCTCAAAAGTTGATCTAAATTTTATTTTTTACTTTTTCATGATCATTTCTTTCACAGGGACCAATGTTTTAAATTTCAGAATCAATGTTTCTCATGTTCATGAGAAATTTACAGAATAAGACACAATATAGAGAATATAAACAATGTACAGAATATTTCTAAATTAGTTATACAAAAGTAAATAACTTACAGAAATGTGTGATACAACACTGAGTACTGCATATCTTCAAGTTTCATTTACAAAATATGTTCAATATTTTGTATTTTGCCATGTTATCTTTTATTACATGGCAGATGTCCTATATGTAATCAATTTCCTGCAAAATTCTGTGAATCATGTTCTGTTCTATGGTGGCAACTGTTTATGTTATTCATTGCTGCAGCTCATCCACAGTTCCTGGAACCAGAGGAACAAACACTATCTTTAATGCAATCTCATACAGAGTAATCCATTAGAGTTTAATCAAGTGATCGTGTTGGCCAGGAAATTGTCCCACCTGTCCAATCCATTAAGATGTGGTAAAACTACATGATGATAATATGATTGCACTTAAACTTGCTGGAAAATGAACTCTGTGTCCACATCCTATTGTAATTATGACAGATAATGTTCAGGCATTTCCAGGTATGACATACCAGTTACAGTTGACTCGACTAAAAAGAAAGGACCATAAATTTTATGACAACTTACAGCATAAAAAGCATTTACCTTAGGCGAGTCCCATACATGTTTGATTGTGTGACTTGGATTCTGCTCACCCAATATCCAAACATTATGTCTATTCACTTTACCGCTGGTATGGAAGGTTGAACACAATTTTATTAAGATAAATATCTTCAGTCTTAATTTTGTTTAAGATGTTTATTTAAAACAAAGTTAATTTTCTTTTTCACCTTCACTCAAAGCTTGTATTGTTGTAATTTTTAGTGTTTAAATGGTATTAATGTAGTACGTGATCTACCGCTGTAGTTAGTTCTCAGATGGCGCCACTGAAACCTTATATTGAAGTAAATAAAATTATAAATATATTCTAACCAAACTTAACCTGCACTCACAAGTCATAGGTTAAGTTTGGTTAGATTATATTTATAATTATATTTATTTATTTACTTATTTCAATATAGCATATCAGTGGTACCATCTAAGAACTAACTACTGCGGTAGATCGCCTATACACTAATACCATTTAAATGATAGCCCTCCATAGTGTATATGAAGTTATATCTATACTATATATTATATAATAAAGAATATTCAATTCTAAGCTAGTGTGTCCTGTTGATTTATCTGGACTTCGAATGAATGTCTGACGAACTTGTTCAATTGCCACTTCAGAAACTGAAGGTCTACCCTGACCTGGTGTCCTATGTGATACACAACCATTTCAATAAAACGATTGTACCATGCAATAACAGACTGTCTTTGAGATGGTTGCTTGCGATATTTAGTCATGAATTGTCAGAACAGTAGTGGCTGATTTGGATTCATGAAACCAAATGCTTTTTAAAAAAAGCATGTTTTTACTTATTATCACAGGTGTGACATCTTAGGTATATAAGTAGTAAGTATATAAGAACATGGGTGTATTCGAATGCAATGTTGTGTCAAAATTTCAAAGCAATCTGTGAAGAACTTTTGGTGATTTAAAATTTTGAACAAATGAACATTTACATTCTTATTTATATAGATTTAGAAATATTCTATATAATGTCCTACTGGAGCAGAATTTGATTGATATTCCATTTATCATTCATTTTTTTAAGAGAAAAGAATTTTTTTTTAAGTTTATTATTCAAGAATGTTAAATATATATATATATATTATAGAATCATTTTTTTTAACATATCCCTTTTTATCACTATATTTTTACATTTTAGGAAACTGGAACTTTTATCATCATTACCACTCTGTTATCTTCAGTCACAAACTCAAGTGGTTATATTAATAACTATGTTAGCTGCAGCCAAGAGTCTTCCATATCATGTCTTAGTATATGATATTATTACAAGTGAGTCAACAAAGTACTTTAATTTTTATAGATTTTGATATGTTTCTCAGTGATTAACTTTCTTAATCTGATTTTTTATGTATTTATTTTCTTTTTATCTTTGGATATGAATATGTCTATTCATCAGTGAGTTACAAGTTTAAGAGAGACTGGAAGCTTGGTTTCACAAACTGGAAATTATCCAAAAGTTTCAGTTAGTGATGAGTTGATGGATCGTGAAGGCAATGCATTCACTGTCAATACTGGAAAATTAATTAGGCGGGATAGTTACAAGCTGCAAATTCCTTGTTTCACTGTTCATGACATTGTTCATTAACAGTTCCATTTGCAATGTACAAGTTACAACTCCATCACATTAAACCAAATGATCACCCCCTACAAAATAAGTTTCCTGCAGATGTAACATATTGTCATTGAAAATAATCCTAATTATCTTGATATCTTGAGACAACTTTTCGTATATGCGAGAAAGTTAACAGACACAATTGTTGAATTTTGGGTACTGTCAACCGCTATACAGTAATAGAAAATGGAAGGGACTATAACTGCATTGTAAGTCGACTTGTTTGTGCATGCCTATTCCGCTGACCTTGAGAGTATTCAGAACAAATCTTGGAGATATTTCCTTTCGATTGAGCCTATGTTTAAGAGATTATGATACTAGTTTTCTAAATGCCCAGATACCCTGTATTATTGTTCTTCTTAATCGACATGCATTACTTAATAATTATGTATTATAATGCCTTCACAGCATCTGAATAATTTTTACTAAATTTATAATATATGTAATTTAAACCAATACATTCACATAGATTTAAAACATCAGGTAGGCATTTTCAACTGTTGCTATTACAAATAACAGTCTATTTGCTATAAAATTGCATCATATCACTCTATTTCTGTATACAGTGAAAAGTCTTTTTTGTTTCACATATGTTAATGCTAAGCCTGAGTTAAGCAACTTTCATTATTCACAACTGGTTATGAATCTTCTGACATCTGTAGACAGTCTTCACAACGCTGAGTTCATAGAGCTACTTAGACTGCTATTTCAGAGAATAACAGTCAGGATTCATCTCTTCTGGAAGCAAGCTATTATGTATCAATTTCTTGTGCTTTTAATTCCCAAATATCTTTAAAAGTTAATCATGTGGTAATTCTGATGTATATTTATTAACTTTTTTTTTAGGTATTATTGATGATCATCATCCTGTGCAACTACCTGAAACAATTTGCTGGCCAGCATTACTCCAATGGATTGCTGCAAGTTCAAAAGACTATCCTCAGAGGATAATTTTATTAAGATGTTTAATAAAATTAGCCTTTCGTGATATTAAAGCTATTGGAAACATAATAAATTCACTTAGCTTAGTCAGTAATGAACCTAATCTTGTACTCTGCACTATAATTGCTTCTACTTTAGAAAAGGTAATTTTTTCTTATGAAAAATGTTTTTTTCTACATGTACATTTATGGATTGATTTAATGAAGTGTTACTATCAGTTCCAGAACCGAACAATTGTCATTTTATGTAAATAATTCATAGCTTAGTAGAGGAATTCATTTTTATTTTAAAACTGTTGGCAATACTGCATACACGAATGAAATATTTTAGTAATTCATGCAATCAATCATACTTTTGCTCATCATTTAATTTAATCAACATTTTAGAATTAAATAATAAAATAGAAATAATTTTATTTTGAAAACATTTATTTCTTTAAAAAGATTAAAAAAGTATTCTTATGAATCACCAAACAGCATTTTATGAACATCTATTATTTGAAGTTGGAGCTAAAATTAATTATAAGACAGCAGCTACATCTATTACTGCACAATGTAATACAGCATAGTAAAAATTTCAGCCAATCTAATGATTGGTATGAAAAAGAGAGAAAGATCTATTCATGTCCGTGTTGCTCTGTTAATCTTACATTCAAGTCATAGGTATTTTATCTAGCTATAAAGTAGCTACTTATCTGAAATAGTTCAAAAGCACTCCTGGATTTTTTGTAGCAGAACCAATTGTTTTTAAATTTTGTTTTATACATTATTTATCCATCAGATTTTATTTTTTCCAGCAGATTCAAAATTTTCATTTCATGATAATTCACAATCACTTATATTTTCAAGTTACTGTAACAATTCAGAATCATTTAAAATTCATGGTGAAATACATTGAAACCATTGCTTAATTTCAAAATTATTTAAAAACTGAAGTTGGTATTTTTTATATACTTTGTTGTATGAATAGATGTTGATTATTTAAAAAACAAATAAGCTGTAAATGAAAAACATTCATAGAAAGAATTATGTTTCAAAAGAAAGATTGATTAATCACTATAATTAATTATTTGTATCATTCAAATTATTGCTGTAGCCGAATGAAAATCAGCTACTCTATAAAGAACTGAATAATACATGTCACTCACTTCAATTTATTTTAGCCAGCATTCTTTACTCAAACCCAAAACTGTGATTGATTGTACATTATAAGGATTAATGTTATAGGAACAGAATTGTTGCCCATAAAGATTCATAATAAACAAAATTGTACAAATGACATTTTTATTAATAGTATAATTAATAAAAATAAGCAAACTGTTTAATTATTTACTATCTTCCTGTGCTACATTTATCATTTATATCATATTTTCTGTCATCTCATCAATTTTAACTGCTCTTTGTTACACAGTTATTTTGGTTAAGTTTTTTCTGTTTGTATAAATACTACCTTTTTTAAACTAAAATTATGATTGTGTAATGAATTCTTTTCTTAAAAAAATTTTTTTTTAATAAATTTTGATTTCATAATTTTCTTTTAATTGACTTTTGGAAATTACTTTCAAACAGAATAAGAGAGCAGAACACTAATAATTTGTGTTCTGCTCTCTGTAATTTGTATTTCATTATGTATTCCACATCCATTATAATATGCTGATATTCTCAGACTTTTTTCCCACACTCAAAGACTATTGTCATGGTACCTACTTTATGTTGGCTATGTGCAAAAATTACAAATATCAAGTAGCAATTTCTGCAGCAGCAGTTTGTAGTGAATTGAGAATTGATTGTTAATATAATTTTTTGCTTGGTACATTTGATGATTAATTTTTTTAAATTAAAAAAACTCCCCTTTTAGCATATTTAAATTTAATAGATATTTTTTTGTATTTCTTACTTCAGATATATAAACTTTGTCAAATTATTTTCATGTAATCAATATATTTTCTATAGTTTTATAGGTGGTGTAAATTTGGTATCTGCCCTACTCAATGTATCACAACTTTTGATTTTATGTATAAACAAGTATTCTGTTAAAATAATAAGAAATAGGTTAGCGGTTCATCATATTCTTTTCTTTGTTTTCTTCCATTTCCTCTTCCTCCTTATCCAGAATCCTAGATTGGGCAATAAATCACAGCTATTATCTCCTCTCCTTCCACTATTACAACTCCAATACTCTTTCAGCTTATAATATCCTTAACTTTATACAGCCACATTTTCTATGGGCTACCTTGACCATTACTATCTGCCACTCAATTCAACATTTATAACATTGTTATTTCTTCTCTCATTCTCCTCTTCTCTCATAATAATGAAGTTTCCCCTTCTCTTCTCTGTATTCTGTGTATTCATTCATCTCTCCTCTGTAGTTTATGTTATCTTTGTATTGTGGGGTGATTATGTTGAGTGATTTAATGTGTTTTTATGATGATGTAAACACGAATATTATTAATTATTTCAAAATTTAATATGTTTAGGTTAACATTAATAATAATAATAATATTTGTTTTTTTTTAATAAAAAATGAATTGATTAATTTATTATTTAATTAGTTTGACTTAACAATATTTTGTATTTAATTAATAATTACTTATTATTATAAGAGCGCATATAATTTTTAATTTTAGAATTAGGAATTTAGTTTACTTTATTTAATTGTCAAAATTGTGCTTGTAGTTTTATTATTTTATTACTATATGTTTTTTTGTTTATGTATTTAAAAAAAAAATAGTGTTTACTTTATTAATACCTGCTATTTCACTGCAGTAGATCATTGAAACGTAATAGTTAATAAATATCAATATCAGTTTTCTTTATACATGTTAATTGTATTAGAATCATTATCTACTGTTTTTTCATCTTAACTAACACACTATTGGTTTAATTCAGCTTTTTTTAAGCTTACAGTTTATAAAATGTTATAAATCTGTTGTTTTTTTTTTTTCACTTTTGTTACAGACTATTAAGAAAAAGCGAAATATTGATGGTGATGTAAAATGTTCTCTTCAGAAATCGTGTCATAATGATCTGTATTCTTGTATTAAAAATGTTACACAGAAGAAACCATCGTTACGCTGGCTTCCTGTTTTTCGTTTAGCTCTACAATATCATTTAAATCCAAAAAATATTAATATAGATGAAAAAGCTCAGGAGAAACTTATTCAATTACTTCCAGATTATACAAATATTATAGTAAGTATTTACATTAGTGATTTTGGTATATTTTGCCCTCAGCCTTTATTTAATATGGCTTAAATGTTGTTAATAATAATGTAATGGTTGTTTCAGATTTTCTATTGTGCAGTAATGTATTTCATATTGCCATGGACTGTTGTCTTCATTTCTGTTAGTAAGCAAAACAGGAATCATCATAGTAAAACCATTGCATTCTCTGCCATTGCAGGATTCAGCCAAGTTATTATACCCTGAGTCTCTCATTCTTTGAATTCCACTCCAAGGAATTATTCCAGGAAATACATTCTGTGAAGGGGTATATTGATTGTTTTAAACCTAGTCTTTGTTATGACTATGACAAATGTAAGGACAAAGGTAATCTTATATACAGCACTGGTCTGAGTTGCTTTGTCTGATATTGATGTGTTCATTTAGTAATATAGGACACAGCCAGTCCCTGAGTGAACAAAATTAAGATGTCACTTATATAAACTACAGTCTAGTGTTTTAGGTATACTGATGTGTATTATTACATTTAAATTTATAAAGAAAGCAATAAGAAGCCATTTCATTCCTCAGTTTACTTTATTTTTTTCAGACACTTAGTTTTCAGAATGATAATCCCTGATGTTCCAGATGTTTGGTAGGTTCAGATTGTAAGAAACAAAGTTTATGATTTTTAAGTTGTAAGGAATGGCAAACTT
This sequence comes from Lycorma delicatula, assembly GCF_047948215.1. Taxonomy (NCBI): domain Eukaryota; kingdom Metazoa; phylum Arthropoda; class Insecta; order Hemiptera; family Fulgoridae; genus Lycorma; species Lycorma delicatula. Next base: position 134,241,237 of record NC_134456.1, read on the forward strand.
CATTTCTTATGAATACAGTTTACTATTTAAATTTTTTTTCAATTTTTAAAAATATATTTGTTATGAATAATACAGATTTTTATAATAAAGACTGAAGATGATCTAAGATTCTTAATTACCTCTAATTGTAGATTCTGTTAATTAATTTTACATGGTAGTTTAATAAGTTGTTGAAAATCAACAAAATCAATGTATGTTATATTAATTATTTTCTACTACTATAATTAATTAATCATTACCTAGTATTGGTTTTGGAAATGAAGAAGCAGCATTTCATAAATACAAAAACTAAATTGTATACCGTACTTGTGTTTTCAGATGGATAGGGTCCGCAGTGCAGATGTAAGTGAGAATGATGGTAATGATGATGAGAGTGATAGTGATTATGAGAATAATAGTAATAACTTTGAGGAAGAAGCAAATATATTGATGCTTGTTATACAAAATCGATCAAAACTTCAAAGTACTCTCCCTGATGATCTAATATCAACATCATGGATAAAAATGGCAAGTCACCTGCCTGTTCAGAAGTTACAAATCTTTTTGCAAGCAGCTTCTAATGATGAATTTAAAAGTATTCTCCAAAACCTTACTATCTTAACTGTAAGTTTTTATTTACTTTTACTTTACCTAAAGTAATATAAAAAGTACCCATTTATTTACTACTGATTCTGAAGTGTTGATCTATGTGTTAATAGCAATGGTGTAAAATAAATTCATCATTAAACATATGTATTATTTTTGGACAGCTAAGATTAATTTTTATATTTGTTTTTTTTAAGTGTTTATTATTTCATACTATGTAACTGTTTGTTTAGCTGTGCTGTTTTGTGTGTATATATATATATATATATATATATATATATATACACACATTTTTTAATCAGCTTTTGATTAAACATTACCTAAAGGATGGCCAAAAAATATAGTTGAGTTTACAGATTCTTTCATCTGTGAAATAGTGTCGGTAGTAAAGGGAAAAGATACAAGGTGTGTAACAAGGAAAATTTAAAAAAACAACTAATCTATGGAATCATGTGTTTAATAATAATATATAAGGGGATAGATGAGATCAATTAAAAATTCATCTTATATTTATAATCATAATAAGTAACATTATGTAAATAAAAAAGTGTTAGATATAGATATATTGATTATAAAATATTACAAACTAAATGGTGTATCAAGCATTTCCTTCCTTTACTTTATTTATTATTGTTTTATTTTTATTATATTTATTTATTTATAAAATAATCTTGTTAATGATCTCTGTCATCTTACTTCACAAATCTATACACCAGCAATCTTTACATGATGAACAAACTTAATTTCTATATCATCACTGAAATCATCTGAAAATCACAATGCCGCTTTAAATGATGAGGTGCTGACCTTGCAAACATTTTTGTAGGTTGTGTTCACTACATTTTATGTAACGTTTTAGGTATGATAAAAAGTTTTCCATTCATTAGGTGCTGCATTTGTTAAAATTCAACTGAAAACTCATTCTGAACAAGAAACACACTTTGAACAATTGTCAGGAATGTTTTGAATTATTTAAATACAGTTCTGCAGATTTGCTTCAATGTTTTATAACAGTAGATGAAATGCAGTTTTACTATTATAGACCAGAGACCAAAAAAGTATTGCTATAGTTTTTTTAGGATTCTGATGATGTGTTGCTCATAGACTACATCAGTGTTTTTCAACCTATGGGGCACGCCTTCTAGGAGGGCATGATAACAGTAAATGGACATGAGCATATCGAAAAGAAAATATTATTAAAAATTTTATCAATTTACTGAAAGGAAAGCAAAGCAAAATATATTCTGACTTAATAAATAATAAAATACACATTTACATTGATATAATACACGTATAAGTAGGATTGTATCAGTACTGTACAACGTATTTAATAATTAACTTATCAATACTAAATTAAAAACAATAATTATTAGTGATTCCTGTAGGCTTATTTTGAAGAGCAGAGATTTTAAAGGAAAGTTTAATATTAGAAGTAGACACTCTTGAGTTCTTTTTCTATGTTCAGCTGAGATCTATATTTTATCTTCAGAGCAGTCACGGTAGAAAATCCAGTTTTGCAAAGGTAGGATGTTGAAAATGGTAATAGTATACGACATGCTCTTGTTTGCAGTGCAGAAAACTCATCTACCTCTGCCCAAAATTCAAAGATTGATTTATTACTAAATTGTCTTTTGATTTTTTTGCCATGAAGTCTATGAAAATTTTTTTTCTTCGGCAGTTGAGAGTCCTTCAAGAGTATTTTGAAATGGATCCTTAGCCTACTTGTAACTTGCTATGAAATTGTTATCAGCAAGAAAATACTTTTTAAAATTCTTTGCCAGCATGACTAAATACTTTTCAGTGGTTTCAAAAACAACTTTCACATGTTGTTCTTCAGCCTCGTAAGTTTTAACACATTCATCCATATTTCCAAATATTTTTTCTAGGTTTTTTGGTTTAAATTTCTGCTCCCCAATTCCAATTTTTTTACAAAAAGCATTAACTTTATCACTCCTATCCAACATATGTGTATTTGCTCCTTGGAGTTGAAGATTCAAGGTATTTAATTTCTCAAATATGTCGACCAGGTAACTCAATCCCATCACAAATAAACTATCTCAAACTTCTCGGCTTCCATTTGGTTTTCATCCTCTAGAAAAATGGCAATTTCATCTCTTAATTCATAAGCACGTTGCAAAAATTACCCGTGTGATAACCATCTTGCCTCACAATAAAATAGTAACGCCAAATGTACTGCATCCATGCCTTTACAAAGTGCAGAAAAGATTCTTGATTTCATGGGTCTCATTTTATATAATTTATTACAGTTACAACCACCATTAATACAATATTGAGATCAGGACTAATTTGTTTGGAAGCCAGAGCTTCACTGTGGATCATGCAATGCATCCAGACATACTCTGGATATTTTTGTTTCACAATCGACGATTGTTTACTTTGGAATCTTCCAGAGATTAAATGAGCACCATTGGTGTATATTCCGACACAATTTTTCCTCTCTCTGTTTGCCATATTTATAAAATCATGTAAGATAGCAAATAATGCGAGTGCTGTTGCTTTAAGTTCTATTGGTTTGCAAAAAAGAGGTTCTTCTACTGCTGAGATGCCATCATGAAATCGAACATAGGCAATGAAATGAGCATCTTTATTGCTATCTGTTGCCTCAGCCAAGCTGAATTGAAAACAGTTTGTCTCACAACTTCCCAAAAAACTGATTACATTTTCAGCTATATCACCAATTCGACAGGCAACAGTATCATTTGATAGAGAAATGGATTGCAATTTTTTGGCAAAATTATCTCCAAACATAGTTTCTACAATCTCAATTGCAGCTGGCAAAATAAGCGCTCCACCAATGGTGTGAGCCTTTTTAGATCTGCTATTTTATATGAAACTTTGTAAGAGGCAAGTAAAGCTTTTTCATTTATAAAGTTTTTTTTAAAAAATGATGTTTACTTTTCATATGATTTTAATTTTAATTCTATGAATTTTTGGCGTTTGTTAACGTACTCGCTATAAAGTGTTTCCAAATACTGTTTAAGTTTATTAGGTTTCATGTTATCTGCTGCCAAAATTTTTGAACAAATGATACACATGGACCTTTCTTCATTTACTTCAGTACTGGTAAACTCAAAATTTAAGTATTCTTGAGAATATTTTCTTGATTTTATTTTTGGAATCACGCTCACCTGTGCGCACTTGTTGATGCTTCACTATCGTCTAATGCTTGCTTACTCCCACTTAAAATTTATCCATGATTCTGATAAATCTACTGCCATGAATATTATTTAATATCATTAATTGCACATGCAAATTACAACATACACATTCACAAATAGAAGGATTGACTTGACTGAGACTGGCTGGAATGGATCAAGGTGCAGCATTTATACACGTTTGCACAGACATTTCAGAATGTCGAGACAAATCGGAACTTCTCCTGAAGCCGCAAGATATCCGATATGGTGGATGTAAGACAGAGAGCAATAGAGAGGCATTGATTCTGGTTTTGTCAATGCAGCAGATCGGTGTTGCCAAATATCAATAAATTTACTTATTCTTGATAATTTGTAAGGTTTGTAATTAAGGTCATAGTGTAGCTTTAGTGTCAAAATACATTATTATTGTATACATTGTATTGTACGAGAGTGGGGGCGATGAAAATTATGATTGAAAATTGAGTTGCAAACACTGAAAGGTTGAGAAATGCTGGACTACATGGAAAAAGGCAGGACCATCATTGGGGAGTATAACCCTTCACTACTGGATGAATTAAAGTATGCTATTTAGGCTGTAAATTACCATCTGAAAGAAAAGAATGTGTTGTTTCAACTCATAATGCATCTGCACATACATTTCAGGTTATTGTTGCAAAACTCTATGATGTACACATCAAAGGGCTTCCACATGCATTGTATTTATCAGATTTGACTCCCAGCAATTATTTCCTGTTTGGCTTCAATCATTTACTTCCCATTCCCTGAAGAAATGGCTTGCTGGATGAAGATTTACTTCAAATCTGACACAACCACTTATTTTTGTAGAATTGGACAAATCATACTATACTTAGGGTATAAAAAAATTGAAAAGTCGTCTGTCTAAATGTATAAAATTGCAAGGAACTACTTTAAAAAGTAAAAATAAAATTTCTGAAAATCAAACAAATCCAGCAAGCTATTTCTTCAGATTTGGAAAGAGGGTGTAGTTGCTCAGAGGCAAAGAGAAAGTAATTGGTAGGAGTCAAATCTGGCAAATATGGTGCTTGTGGAAGCCCTTTGTAGTATAAGTCAGGAATTTTTCCAATAACTATGCAACCTTTATGTTAATTAATTATGTAAGTTTCTTTCAGTCTTATACATGATGGATTATGAAATGCCAAAAAAACTTAAGGTTATAAGCATAAAGTTTAAAATATTTTTTAGGGCTTTTGATAAATAAAAATATTTTAGACTAGTGAATACTAATGCTTCCATCAATCTTTAAATAATACATTACAATAAATCATTTTTTCTCTCTCTTTAAGTCCTCTTGAATTCTTAAAGACTTTGATTTTAAGTAATGAAGTTGTTAATAATTTTAAATTAAAATAATGAAACTGTGGTAATCAAACATCCTTCATAAAACCCTCATTTTAATTACAAAAAAAAATCAGAATGGAGAGCCGAACACATTGTTTGAAGTATTTACTCAATCCAGCTACACTAAAAAAAAAATTATTTTATTCCTTTCTACTCCCAGATAGATTAGGAAGGAAAAGAAGTAAGAAAATTTTAAATGTTACTTTATTTAAAACAAAAGAAAGAAAAATCTTCTATAACACATAGCATGGAGTAGCAGCTTTTGAGATTCCATATCTATTTACGAGGGTTATTTTTTTTCAAGGTCCGATCGGTCGTGAAATAAAAACCCGCGCAAAAGTCGGATGAACCTTTGCGCATATGTGTTGCGCAGCATCTCTAGTATGTCCTTCAATCACACCACGTCACTTCGTTTAGTTCTAAACACGCAGCTACCACGTAAACATGTCTACAACAATAGCATCTCCTGCCAAGTGTGAAGTGCGTGCAGTAATTCGATTTCTTCAGGCTGCGGGGTGTAATGCAGCTAAAATTCATTGACAAATAAGTAATGTGTACAGTGAAACTTCAATGAGTGATAGCAAAGTGCGACAATGGTGCAGGAACTTTAAAGCAGAACGTACAGATGTTCATGATGCAGGCAGTCAGGGGAGGAAGTGAGTATCAACCGATGATCTCATTGAGCGAGTGGATGAGGCAATTCGAGAAAATCGTCGGTTCACAATTTCTGTATTGAGTGATTCGTTTCCTGAAATTTCAAGGTCAGCTCTCTACACCATTGTGAGTGAGAGACTTCAGTACCACAAACTGTGTGCGAGATGGGGTTCCCAAGATGCTGTCCGACCATCACAAAACAATGAGAATGGACGCCTCCCTAATGTTTCTCCAGCGTTACCACAATGAAGGAGAAAATTTTTTTAACAAAATTGTCACAGGGGACGAGACATGGGTCCATTTTGGAACTGAAGAAACAAAAGAACAATCCAAACAGAGGATGCATTCTCATTCTCCCAGTAAACCAAGGTTCAAGCGAACCTTCTCCAACAGAAAGTGTTTGGCTACTGTGTTCTGGGACCAGAATGGAGTTCTCTTGGTGGAATTCATGGAACGTGGCACGACCATCACTTTCTCCATGACAATGCTCGGCCACACACTGCAGCTGTAACAAAGAAGCTCCTGCAGCGTTTTTGTTGAGAAGTGTTTGATCACCCATCATACAGCCCGGACTTGGCTCTATCTGATTTTCATCTCTTTGCTCACATGAAATGCTGGCTAGGAGGACAACATTTTGGCACAGACATCGAGCTGCAGACCAGCATAGAAACATGGCTGAAAACACAGGCGGCTTCATTATATGACGAGGGTATTGGAAAGTCGGTACCACACTATGACAAATGTCTAAATCGGAGTGGCGACTATGTAGAGAAATAGCGTAACTATATAAGTACTTGTTACAAATAAAAAATTGTTTAATTTCGGGACCGATCGGACCTTGAAAAAAAATAACCCTCGTACAACAGATAGAGACTACACCAATAAGTAAACATTTAGGTTGTTTTGTATTAAAACTATTGTCATTTTAGTGAAGAAATTAAATCTGCAAAAATAAAGGTGCATTACAAATTCACTGTAAATTTTTAGCATGATTGCAGTCTTCATGTTACCCTGATTGTAATGTCGTACTACTAGATAGTAGATTTCACTAACACAGGTGGCATAATTCACATGTGCTGTGCACTCATAACTTTAAACTGAGTGACAAAATATATTACAACATTTCTTTTACCCACATTCTTCCCTCCCATAGTCAAAGTTATTACAATTTTTTTTTCTAATGTGTACGTTGCAATCTGTTTAACTAGTGAACAATAAGCAAACACCCTCCTGCCCAATAAGATGAGGATGACATGTGTAACACTTAAATGAAGTGTACTCTTGTACAGACTCAGGCCAACTATTCCTGAGATGTATGGTTAATTCAACCCCAACCACCAAAGTACACCATTATTCACTGTCTAGTATTCAAATCCGTATAAAAATAACCCAATTTTTACTAGGATTTGAACCGAGAATCTTCACTTTTGAAAATCAGCTTTTAAGTAATTTGCAATGATGTGTTTACCACCAGACCAGCCCGGTCGGCTGATTACAATATGATGTAAATTTGTACTTTTTTTTTATAACCTTTCTTATAAAAAAAATTATATGTAGGTTTATTAAAAGTAAAATTTTATTTATTATAAAACAAATTACCTCTCATTCTTCTGTTATTTTATGTTCTAGTTAATCTAATTTAGTTTGTTATTTATTAGTTCCAATTAAATATATTGTATTCAGTATTAGCACTACCCTCTTGTAAGCACACATCTGTATTAACAATAATTGCTGCCTTTAACGTTATATGATTAGTATACCAACAGTAAAAACTATTTAAAAAACTGACATTCATATTAATACAGTCACAGCATTCTTTATAGCATCAAAAAGATTGTATTATGATAGAATAGCTTTTACAAATAACAAAATTTAATGTATTATAAATGGTGTTTACTTGAAAAATGTATTATCTAGTAAACAACATGCTAGTAAATATTACTATTAATCTTATTGAGTAATCACACATAATATTTATTAATATTTTTCTCAATTGAACTTGATTTATTTGAGTTACGATTTCATTTGGGGTGTATTGATAAGAATGATGTATATTATCTTACTATTTCAACTATGGTCAAGGCTTTCTATTTATTAATGTCCAATTAAACGTGGGCATAACACAGCTGTCCTTTTACTCCCACAGCATTCACTATTTCTTCACACCTTCAATTAGTACTTTCAGACTTAAACCCATCTTCAGTTATATTTTTTTATTATTTACATTTGCTCATTAAAATACATATTATATGTTAAAATTTGTAAAACAAATATTTGTTCAGTCAATATATTTTTTTAATGTTTTATTTTTTTTAATGTAATATTTAAATGTGATTTTTTATCCCATTGTTTAAAGATTCTTATTTGTGATTGTAGGTGGTACCGCAATAAAATACTTCCTAACTGATATTATACTATCATAATTGCAATTATTTCTTTATTTGCATGTCTGTAGGAACTAAAAGAATTGATATATTGTTTTACAGACTCAACTGTTAAAAGATTCAACTGTAGAAAGAAAATTATGTTTATTATGGAAAGTTCTATTAATGGCTCAACTGGGATGCGAAAAGGCAGTTTTAAGAAATAATATTATTGATCATTTATCCAGTACTTTTTTGCAATTAGCATTTCAGTGGAGAGATTCAGGAAATATTATGAATATTCATGGGTTACTTCTTACATTAATTACAGCTCTTAAGGTTTGTGATAATTAACCTAGTAAATATCTTTCATTTTTTTTTTATTTTGAAGTTATAAAATTTACACATTTACGAGGGTGGGGTGACTTTTAAATTTACAAATTTTAAGAGTCTGGACCTCATGCAGAGAATGTGTTAGTGCGCTTAATTTCTCGACAGCATCGCATGATTCCATTCTTCATTATTTTATTATAATAATTTCAACTCATTGTGTCACTTAGTATAGTACAGGATTCTAGTGAATACAGGAATGAACTAGTGGACCATACAATTAAAAATGAAAAAATATGGTAGTGTACTTACCAGAACCCCATTTCATTTTCAGCAGTAGATTGTACAGTAGTTTTTTAGTAAATTCATAAGCACAAAATTTCTATCTTATGTTAGCACGTACAGAACAGTAGTGTACTGGATTGTAGGACAATTTTATATTTTAATTTTAAAAATCTTAAATTTAGGAACTGATAATTTTGAAGAATAATGAATTTCAGTACCTTAAATTAATACAATTTAATAAGTAAACATAATTTAAATTAACCTAAATATACTTTATTATGTTCTTTATGTAATTTAGTCTTTATTATAAGAAAAAAAATTGGTTATTTTTATTTTGTACTGAAATTTTACTTTCAGCTACACTCTGTTTTCTGTCAACATTCTGGCTTTTCAAATTATGTTAAAAAACTCTGAATCATTTGCTGTAAGTGAAAATTCCTGAAGGACTAATAGCTTGGATAACTCTGCACTGTATGATCTAGTTTTTGTAGCTTTACTCTTACAGTCCTTGACATCAGAATTTCTTTTGTCTTCACCAGTTTTCTCTTGAAGATAGTTAATAAATTCATGTGTATTCTTTATGCTAGCCTCCGTCTCTAATAAGTTGTCCATTTCTAATAAATTATCTAAAAAAAGAAGAACGTGTCTATTTTACTGCTTCATTCTTGTGTTAAACCCTTAAATCCACTCCATAATACGCAACACCATCCATGATTTTTGTTGAATCTCCATACTACAGAAAGATTGTCTTAATTAATGTTTTTAAAACACCTCAACTTATCAGCGTTTCCAATAACTAGCAGTTTTTTTCAGATCTCCTGTCATAAAACCGCAAACAAAAACTGTAGTCAACCTTTCCTTGAAATGCTTCCCTCCTACACAACGTTCTCCTTTCAAGCAGAGTCTTACTTGGTAGTGCACAATAATAATAAAGTTTCGTCCCTGTTTGCAATATTTCTAAGTTCATAATTTTCAGTCAAAGTAGCAAGTTTTGTTTTCCAGTTAGTTATTGTCTCGTCACAGACACTTCCAGCCTCACCACATACTTCTTTAAACACAATTTGATGCCGCTTTTTAAAACTTTTTAAACCAACTATTTAAGCCAACCAAAATGCCAAAATTATTAGGGTATGTTTACTTCATATAATTTCAGTTCTATTCAGAACTGCTATTATATCATTTTATTGGAAAGAAAAATGCAGCTTAAGAGCAGTGCATATTTCTCTTTACCAAGAAAGACATATGAGTCAGTCATTATAGTCGACAACTTACATTCGAATGGAAAAAAATATAAATATTCTTTACCACTTTGATAAAAACATTAAAATAGTAGCAAACATAAAGGAACATAACCGACTGAATGTATCACATACAATATAACCCATATGGTTTTAAATTACTAAGGTAAATGAATTGAAATGGTTTCAGTTCCTTACTTCTTTTGAAATTGTAATAAATAGAATTATCTAGAGTAGTAACACTTGTTGAAGCTATCCTTCATCAAAACTCTTTTAATCATTTACTAAAATTCATTGATCATTAATTAAATCATGTTTGTTAACATGTTTCTACATCTTAATATTACAAAGAACTCTCCTGCAAAATTTTGAGGCTTTCTTTTCTTCTGCTTGAAGAATTAGTTTTATTGACATATTAACTATTGCCCCCAATTTTTTCCTTCTGACTGCTAAAAATTTGTAATTAAATGACATTGCTGGACGTAGTTCTATTTACAGGAGCAATAATCACCTTGTTTTCATGAACTCAGAGCAGTTATTTCAATCTCTGAGCATTATTACCTACCCATTTAGCCTTAATGCTTTCACTGGATGCTAGTCTTAATACTCTTCTTCCTCTACAACTGCAGCTTTCTATTTATTTTTTTTAAGTACTGTCTGTGGAGTCAGTGACTGTCTTCTTTCAGTATCACATTAAATATTCTTACCATATTTTGTATTCAACAAAAGTATATATAACCATTCTTTCAGTTAATAATACAAATAAAAATCTTAACCTCCTGTCATTAGGTAGTATAATTGTACAGAAAAAAATTGACTTAAGTCATCAATTCAGTTAATGTTAAATTAATGTTAATATTAATTGAAATTAGCGTTAATATGCTGTAGAAAATCAGCAAAAGGAGGAACTAGCAATGAAATGTTGAAGTATAAAGATTATGCATTGATACATCTGCAATATTCTGCTGCTTGTCACATAATAATGATGATTTTCTAAAAAATATTGCTCTTTGTATAACTTTATTATTAGAAAATACAAGCAAAGAATACTTCCAAATACATTTTCTAAATAAAATTGATTACACATAAGCATTATATTATGTAATACTAGGAAGTTCAGGAAACAAAATAATAAAGATACTTATAGCATTTATTCATTCTTTAATATTCTACATATTCTGACTTTTTTTAAATATTACTTTTCCTCTTTATCAAGCATTTATGTATTTGTTCTATCTAAAAGTATTTATAAAATATAAAGCAATGCTATTACTTGTAATTTTGTAAATAAACATATTATATTTTTAATTCAATATATTATTTTCATTTCAATAATTTATATTTTATTCCCTCAACTCATACTGCAGTGCTTATTTCTGTTCTGTGTTTGTCCTCTAGCATTAAAATGAGAAAAATGACCAAGTCACAATATAATTCATTTCTTATGTAATTGTAGTTATAACATAAGAAATGACTAAGAATATAGACCAAGTGTAATTGTCAAACAATAATTAAAACACTTTTTAGCCAATTAATCAGAAAGTCAGTACACATCGGAACATTTATTGACCCCTGCCTAACATCATTGCCATATATATATATATATATATATTTGACAATGTGTAATGTATATATATTGTCAAATGTGTGAGCTATCGAACTATGATAGGGGATGATAATTTTCCTGAATGCTGGCTCTATACGCACAGGTTGACTATACAAGATAAAACTTTTAATTAGAAAAGTATTTTTTAGCTGTGAGTAATATGTATTCAAGTAATTTTTTTAGAATTAGGTAAGTAATTATGAAATAAGTTTAAAGTTTTCATAAGACTGATGTTTACACATTTCACTCATTGAATTTTATCTGCATCAGTACAATAGATTTTATTAATCTTATACGATATTGATTACAATACTGATAAAAATGCAATATTAATTTTATCAATAGTCTTCATTCATCACAAAAATCTTCCTCATTGCATGAGCCAGATATCCAGAGGTAATAAAAGAAATACTAATATATATTGGAAATAAATTTACTAATCCTCAGCGCAGAGCCATTGAATAATAGTGCTTTTTGTTATTCTTTGATAACCCAGAATAATAATTCTATTAAGGTTTTGTTTTTAACAGCTTAATACATAATCTTTTACTATTTTTATATACATATTTATTTACAATGGAAAGGATTCTTAAGGTTGCAAGAAGTTGAACCAAAGTTTCTATTAGACTAACAAAAAATAGAAATTAATAAAATTATAAATTTTAATTGACTGAAAAAAATTTGATCTCACTAGTAATAAAGCAATAAAAATATAAGTATAGGTTTATAAGTTATTTTAATTAAATTATAAAGTTCGGTACTTAAAAAAATTTTGTAATATTTCAGGTGAAAATGACCATACATCATGTAGAGATGTGCTTAGAAGTTATAACCTCTACTCCTTCTGGTGCTTCACCAAAATTAGTTAATAAAGCCATAGGAGTTCTGTCTGCCATATTAAGATATCGTATGGCATTAATTATAGATTTAATTCCTCAATTTCTTCAGCGTTTAATATACATTATCTCCATTATAGCAGCAGCCAGTCATAACAATAGCCTTCATCCTGTTTCAAAGTTTGCTGATTGTGCATTCTCGATGGAAAAGTAAGTTATATTTAATAGCTAATTCACGTTTTTGTAATATGTTGTTTCTACTGTTTGTAGTATCAAATCCATACAATTGAATTATTTCTTTTGATCATTTAATATTGTAGGTACCACTTGTAAAAACATTTCTGTCACTAATGATGTTACACATAAGCTGTTAACTGTTTTTTATTGAGTAATTTTGTTCAAGGTTTTTTTTTTAATACTGCAGATATCCAAGTATTACTAAAAAAAAAGTCTCTTTCAGTAATAAATGTTACTCATAACCTTTCTGTAACATCTTTTTTTACATTTTAATAGAGAAATTTCTTCTTTTTTTAAATAATGAAAAGATAATGTATAAAAGCACTGGTAAATGCTACCCAATAGTTACATAAAAGTTACCCATCACTGAATAGTTGCTTAACTGTTGGGTAGTAATAGTGTAAGTATGGGTAGCATGTTTAGACAGTAAACATGCTTATTAGATTTTTGTGTTAACTATGCATGTAATCAATTACATAAAATGAATATATTTAAAGAAAATAATTGAAAGAGATTCTTTTAAAAATGTTTAAAAGAAATGAGAATTTAAAAAAATACTATGTAAATAAGGTTACTTTAGAACAGCAGTTCCCAACCTGGGGTCCACAGATACCTAGGGGTTTGCAAGAGCATCAACAAAATCAACTCAAAAAATAATATTAATAAGAGAAGTAACTTAATTTTATTTTCAAAGTAAGATTATTATAAACTTCAGTTTATCATGTTCTCAGTTTGTAAGAATATTTTTAGTTTTGTCACAAGAATTTCCAGCCTCAGAATTTACAAAGGAATGTTTGTACCGTTACTTGGGTAGAGTTGAATAACCCATTCCTTCCTGCTACCCATCTTTTGCTAGCAGAAGTAATTGCTCACCCCCCACAATTTTAACTGTTTTGGCAGAGTTTGTTTGTACTTTGTAGCCACTTGCAAATATTTTGAATATTCTCTTGTAGCGTTAATCATTCTCTCAGAAGTTTAAAATATGTGATTTAAATTAACTTTCCTTTGAACAGTATGGATTGCTGGTTGAAATCAGGTTCATTAAAGCATCTAACATTGAAGATAGCACTCGTGTAGCATTTCAAATTTACAGATACATCTAAAGAAATATCAGAAGTGTTTGGATAATTATTTAGAATTCAGATTCACAGTGTTAATAAAGACAGGGATGAGGAGCGATAATGTATTATTTGCAGTGAAATTCTATCAAATAAGTCTATAAACTGTCAAAACTGCCACAGAATTTTAAAATTATACATAATGATTACAAATGAAACACCTGAATATTTTTGAAGAAGCCTTGTGCATCTAAACAAGTGTAAGAAATCAATGAACAGTTTTTTATCAAGTTCGATAAAATGGCCGTTGTAGCTTCCTATTAAATTGCTCATATGGTAGTTAAAAAAGGACAGTCACATATAATAGCAGAAGAGCTAATTTTTACTGCAGTGAAAAGAATAACAATTATCACGTGTGGTGATAAATGTACAAATAAAATGTTTAATATTGTTATCATATAACACAATTAAAAGACGAATTGATGAAATGGCAGAAAATGTAGAGAGTACATTGGTTGAAAGATTGTGATCAAATGATTATTTTGCATTAAAGCTGGATGAAAGTGCTGATATTTCAGACAATGCAAATCTATTTTCTTTTGTGAGGTAAAATATAATAATGGCACTTTTGAAGACATGTTATTTTGCAGTGTAGTGCCATTACTTTCCACTGATGAGGCTATGTTTTTTGGTGTACTTTTATCAAAGGCAATGAAATTAACTGGGATAAATGTGTTGGGGTATACACACATGCCACAGGGACTAAGATAGGAAAGTTTTAAGGGACTTGTGCCTTGCCTTGTGACTTGTTATATCATCTGTGCAGTCGACTTACTGTAGTATTATGAAGCATTAGCTTCAGTACTGTGCCTATAAAATCCATTCTTTTATATGTTTATATGAAATCTGTTCTTGATGATGAAGTGAAAATTATAAATTTCATTAAATCTCAGCCTCTTAGTTTCTGCATCTTCACTGCACTGTCATGAAACGGGAATTGAACTTGAACATTTGCTGCTTCATTCAGAGGTGCACTGATTATCACGAGGTAAAGTGTTAACATGGCTGTTTCAGCTGCTTGTTGAGTTAGTATTTTTCTTCTTGACTACAAATTTGAACATAAAAATTTTTTGTGGAACTTTTCTTGGCTTACTTGTTGCCTATTCTGACATTTTTATCTTTATAATTGCTCTAAGTATTGTCTTCAGAGTTTATCTTTAACAGTGTTCTTCGTTCAGGATAAGATTGAAGCAATAATAAAGAAATTAAACTTGTAATCATGCCAAGTTGCTAATCATAATTCAGTTCATTTCCCTCTCTTAGTGACTTTCTTGCAACAATTGATGATCAACTCTCATCCAATATCATTTAAAACATAGAAGAATATCTAGACTGATTGGCATTGAAATTAACAGAATATTTTCCTTCTTGAGTGGAAATAATAACTGGATGAAAAAGTCCTCACGGTATCAGAAAATATCCTATCTGTCAAAGTAGAAGAGGAGTTCTTAGAATTATCATGTTATTCCAGTTAAAATTGTATTTCCTACTATGACTGTCAGAATTTTAGTTGCATACACAACTGATGTATCCAGATGTTTCCTGAACTGCATTACAACACTTACTGCGATTTGCATCAACATACTTTTGTAAGTGTACATTTTCTGCTCTAGTCTTCTTGAAAAACAAGTATAGAAAGAAATTTAATGTAGAACCTTTGAATCTTTACAATTGAACCAAATTTCATAAAACTAGCAGCTGTTAAACAACATCAACTGTCCACTGACAACCCTATGGTAAGCCTGAACAATTTTTTTTTTCACAGGAAAATCAGGTAAACTTATGTCAATTTTTATATTTTCTCAGATACATTTACAACCTAAACCTGAAATGTAATTTCACTATCACTTCTTGAGATATTTAAATCATTACATTATTCAAATATTTAATGAGAGTACCTTAAGTTGATCAACATTAAATAGTTAAAAAAATGTAGGAAGCCATCAAAACACAGTATGGACTATAAAGGGGTCCATGGCAATGAAAAGGGTGAGATCCACTACTATAGAAAGTAGACTGTTTAGTTCTGTATAAAGTACAGTATGTAAAAAAATGTTGCTAATTTGTGTATTATGCATGTATTAAGAAATGAATCAAGTTCTATGTGAAGAATTAACAGTGTACATTCTTACAATGTTTTTGCAGGTTTTTTTCTCTGTAGTATAGGAAACATATACTTGTACTGTACATGTCCTTGTACATGTACTGATTAAATTTTCTAATATACCTTAGTGGCAGTGTAGTTTCTCTATAACACAGTTTAAATATGTCTTCCTGTGACCAGATTATATATACATGTAAGGAGTGATTGGAGATACCTTTTTTTTTCTTGTAGAGGCGGGGAATCCATTTTACAGATGCCAAAGCAGTGTCGGGGTCACTAACAAGTCCTGCTAGGTTTTATGAATAAATAATAAATATATTAATATTTATTAAGAGCATATGTGTAACTACTCGCTACCAACTAAACCTACACCCCTGGCTATCCACCCTTCTGGCATAGCTAATAAAGAATTCCTTCAGGTAGGGGGAGATCGCCCAAACACAGCCATTCGCCACATAATACTACAAGTACTTTCATAAATACTTAATATGTACACACATTATACATAATGTTGGATATTATACGTAAATGGATGTTTGTTTGTTTGTCCTGCATGCGTTCTTATACCACTCATCCGATTGTGAAGAAACTTTGGTGATTTGTTGTGCGCACGCCCATGAAGGTTTCTGAATTAGTTTGGACCTGCTAGGTGGCGCTGGGGTTGAGATATTTAAAAAAAATTGTATTTATGGTCCGATTTGCTCATATTTAGAATATGTATTGAATTAATTACATGAAAAGAAATATTTTTCCAAAAAATGGACCGCCTAGGTGGCGTAGGGGACAAAATATTTTGAAAGATTGATATATTATAAGATTGAGATATTTTGAAAGATTTTTGGTCCAATTTGGATATTTACGAAACAAACAAATATACAAACAGACTTTCTTCTTCATATATATTTATAG
The DNA here is from genome assembly GCF_047948215.1 of Lycorma delicatula. Taxonomy (NCBI): domain Eukaryota; kingdom Metazoa; phylum Arthropoda; class Insecta; order Hemiptera; family Fulgoridae; genus Lycorma; species Lycorma delicatula. The sequence goes on from NC_134456.1 coordinate 134,258,040, forward strand.
AAGATAAAAGATTACCCGTGCAGACAAGATACATATTACAAAATTAAAATTTTTTTTAATTTGTTCGGAAGACCTCGCAAACAACAAAGTACCTAAGCAAAGAGAAAAAACTGAAGATCTCGCAGGCAAAAGTATCTAAGCTCTGACACTTTACTTTAAGTGGTCAGAAAAAGGACTGTGAAAGTGCATTAGTGAATTAAAGTGTAAAAAATAAAAAAAAGAATTAAGTGTTTAACAGATTTGTATATTAAGTGGTCAGAAAAAAGTTGTGAAAAAGTGTCAAGATTCAGGTTTCATTTGATCCTTTTTAATTAAAAGGAGGAACTTTAAATTTTATTAAAGGAGGACTTTCAAGTATTAAAATAAAGGTTCTCACATATTTTGTTACTCTTTATAAATTCTCACTTTTTTTATTTCTCATTATTTAATTATGTCTAATGGGCTATTTTAGGTCAGTTTTGTTCCAAATTTATAAATGAAACACCAGGAGGAATGTGCTGCGCAGGTGAAAAAGTGAAATTGTTCAGAACTGCCCTTGAACAAATGCCAACTGATAACTACAAAGTTGTAGTTAGAGCAGACAAAACATCCGTCGGCCAGTATGAAAGACAGTGCATTGCACCAACAATTGATAAAGTGGCGATCGTTATAGTTTGCAAAGAATTTAACTCACTTGATATAATTCTCCAACGCAGAAATGGTGATGTTCAACGGTGTCAGAAACTCATCACTCATATAACAAATAGTAATATCCGATTTTATTTTGGCAAGGAGAAGATGGATATCATGTCAACATCAAATTGAGAAATCCACAAACAGGTGAGGAAACAAATAAGAAAGTCACTTCCATGAATTACTATTCATATCGATTGATGAGGTAAAAACGATGACAATTTTTCCATCAATACATTGTCGATATGTATGCAAAAAGCAAAACCAAACGACTCCTCTTCATTTGATTAAACCTAACCAAGTTGTGTTACGTAAAGTACATTCATATACATGATGCAGTAGTTAATGATGGTAATGTGAACCCCAATGAATTGGGAAAAATGATCATACTACCGACCACATTTACAGGTAGTCACGGCACATGCATAAATATGCACAAGATGCAATGATGTATATTCGTACATATGGCCACCAAAATTTGTTTATTACATTCACATGTAGTCCTATGTGGGTTGAAATAAAAGAACTTCTGTTAACAGGACAATCATCATCGGATTGTCATGATATTTCCGCACGTGTGTTCAAACAAAAATTGAAGTATTTAATGAATTTAATTGTCAAGTATCATGTTTTTGGAGAGACACACTGTTAAATGTATTCCATTGAATGGCAAAAAGAGGATTTCCACATGAACACATTTTGATTTGATTGATCAAAAAAATCACACCATATCAAATTGATGAAATCATCTCAGCAGACATATCAGATGTCGACATTGATCCAGATATTTGAATTCATCACTAAAACCGTGGTCCATGTGTTTTACTCGACAACAATTCACCATCCATGTTTGATGGGAAATGCACGAAACAATACCCAAGAGACTTACTTACCGAGACTATGTTTGACAATGGCAAATATCCTCTCTGTTGTCGACGATCAAATGAAGATGGTGACAAATCCATCATTTTAAAAGTACAAAACAATGATGTTGAAGTCAATAATAGTTGGGTTGTACCGTATTCACCATTACTCTTGAAAACATATGAAGCACATATCAATGTCGGGTATTACAATTCAGTAAAATCGATCAAGTACATTTGCAAATTTGTCAACAAAGGAAGCGATGTGGCAGTTTCTAGATTGGGAAATGCAACTACATCTATAGATGAAATCAACCAATATCAACCGGGATGCTACATTAGTAGCAATGAAGCAAATTGCACATTTTATCATTTCCAATCCATGAACGACATCTAACAGTTGTTCATTTGGCAGTGCACCTTGAAAATGGACAACACGTGTACTTCACAACAGATAATGCACCTGCAAGAGCATTTTCACCACCACCAACAACGGTAACTCCATTTTTATCATTGTACGGGGATGATATGTTTGCAAAGACGCTACTCTAATCTGAAGAGCCAACACACACATGGAATGCATCTGTGAAAATGTTTCAACATCGCAAACAAGGTAAAGCAGTTGAAGGACACCCCAATTTATAATTTACTGACACATTAGATCGTCTGTGCCCTGTTCACCCAAACAATGCAGAATCCTTTTACTTGCAATTACTGTTAATCAATGTACGTGGACCGACATCCTTCCAAGAATTGAGAGAACAGTAAACGGTCAAGTATGTGCAACTTATCGTGAAGCTTGCCAAAAATTAAATCTTCTTGAAAACTATGCACATTGAAACAATTCAATCAATGATGCATCGAATACAACTCAACCACAGAAAATACGCACATTATATGTAATCATATTGACGATGTGTTTCCCATCCAATCCAAAATATCTTTGGAAAAATACAAAGAGTGCATGAAGACATCCTACATCGTTTGCATGCAACGACTCAAAATCCGGACATTCAATTCACACCAAACATATATAATGAGGCGTTGGTTTCAGTTGAGGACATATGTTTAGCAATCACCACAAAAGCACTGGTACAATTGGGAATGGCTGCGCCGAATCGATCTGCAAACGACCTTTTTGATCGTGATTTGCGACAAGAAACACACTTCGATGTCAACAAATTGGGTACATTTGTTCAAGCGAATCTTTCAAAATTAATTCCAGAACAATGCATAGCCTATGACAGAATTATGCATGTAATAACAAGCCAAAACGGCAGATTGTATTTTCTAGATATGCCTGGAGGCACAGGCAAAACTTTTCTCATTTTACTTATTTTGGCCACCATATGATCACAAAAAAATATTGTACTGGCAATCGCATCATTTTGAATTGCGGCAACTCTTTTGGATGGTGACCAAACAGCACATTCAGCACTGAAATTTCTGTTCAATATGCAAATCACAGAGACACCAACATGCAATATCAATAAAAATTCTGGAATGGGTAAATTACTCAAATCATGACAATTCATTATATGGGACAAAGTAGTATGGCGCACAAAAAGCATTAGAAATACTTCATCGAACACTAAAAGATTTGAGAGGAAATGAACAGCTCTTCATTGACACTCTCATTTTATTGTCTGATGATTTTCGACAAACTCTTCCAGTTATACCACATTCAACACCCACTGATGAAATTAATGCATGTCTCAAATCATCAGTTTTATGGTAACACATACAAAAATTAACTTTGAAGACCAATATGCGTGTACAACTACAACGTGATGCATCTGCTGAACATTTCGTAAAACAATTGTTAGATATTGGAAACGGGAAAATGACAATCGATGAATCAACAAAATGTATCAGATTGCCAACAAACTTCTATAAAATCACAACAACCACAGAATTAATTCACAAAGTTTTCCCAGATATCACACAGAAGTACAAAAATCATCCGTGGCTCAGTGCACGTGCTATATTAGCAATCAAAAATAATGATGACAGTGCAATCTATTGCAGCATAAAAAACAAAATACCAAGTCTAATATAAGTCTTTCGATACTATAATTAATCAAGACAAAGTTATCAGTTATCCAACTGAATTCTTGAATTTTCTTGGTTTGCCAGGCTTGCCGTCGAACGTTTTAACATTGAAAATTGGTGTGCCTATAATTTTTCTACGAATATCAATCCACCATAACTTTGCAACGGTACCAGGCTTTCAGTGAAAAAGATGATGAACAATATCAATAAAACTACAATTTTAAATAGAATATTTAAGGGAGAAGATGTACTGTTGCCACGCATCCCACTGATTCTGACAGATATGCCATTCGAATTCAAACATTTGCAGTTTCCGGTGTGACTCGCATTTGCAATGACCATCAACAAAGCACAGGGATAATTGCTGCAAGTGTGTGGACTAAATTTGGAAAATCCATGCTTCTCACATAGACAGCTGTATGTGGTCTGCTCACGCGTCGGAAAACCTTCTGATTTATTTATGTATGCACCAGATGGAAAAACAAAAAATATTGATATCTGAAAGCACTTCATTAAACAGAATTGTACAATAGACATATCAATAGCAAATATGCGTTTCAATATAAGATATATTTCATATGTTATTACCTAGCAATATATATGAATACACACGTCAATTCTAAATATATATATACATATATATAAAACAATATATTATATATTCCATTATATAATAATATATATCTAACATACATGCCACACTTGAAGTCCAAAAATATGAAATATAAAAACTTATACATGATCAATTCATTACTGACAATGATTACAACATATTTATGTGGTATATACAACAATGTAACAAGCATAATATTTACAACAATGTAAAAATTGTTTCTTTGTAATTGCTACATGTATATTATGTATAATAGAACAGCTTCCATGTAATGGTTATATGAAGTATATGGAATGGTTATTTTTATAAGTTAAATATTACATTTCTAAGAGGGAAACAAGGTCACTTACATTAGCATAGCTCATTTAATTTTCAAGTCTAATACATCTAATACAATTTAATAAGTCTAATACATTTAATTTTCTAGTTTAATTGTAAGTATATAATACACTTCTCATCATTGCTGGTTTATACTTGACCAACATACAAGTCTGACTTACTATCTACAGTCTCCATCAGACACATAGGTGGAGTGCCCCTGGCCACATTGCGCTCTGCAACACCCTCGCGTGTGGGGGCTCCCTGGATTCAGAGCTGGGAACCTGTCCTCCCATACGTCCTTTGGTGACACGTGTTGTCTCATGTCTCTTCCCATGCCTTGAGATCCCTCATCATATCATACAAATGTAGCAATCGCATTCTAATGTTCTGGCTTTCCCAACATGATATTGAGCAGTTCTTCTCTTCCCAAAGACACCAGTAACTCTCTCCTGAGTTCTTCATATCTTGGGCAGAAAAAGAACACATGGTATGCCGATTCTTTCTCTTCACACATTGGGCAGTTTTGTTCTTCATTAAGACCGTACTTATGTAGGTATGTTCTGTACACCCGTGGCCTGCTAGAAACCGGGTGAGGCAGTAGTCAAGCGAGCCATGAGTTCTTCTGCGCCAGTGCCTTATGTCTTTAACCAATTGGTTCATCCATCTCCCTTTTGTGCTGCCATCCCACCATTTCTGCCATTTGTTGTCCATTTCTTCTGTCATAGTCTTGGTTAGCCTACTTCTATCTATGGAGGAGATAGCCCCTAACTTGCATAGTCTAATCTGTATTTCAACTGATCTATGAGTAGAAGTCCCGCCAGTACCTGTGCTGCATCCTTTGAGACAGTCCTGCATGCTATTCTTCTATGTATCAACTCCATCATCTCTTTGTACTTTCTGTACCTGATTACTTCTCCCATACCTCTGCTCTTCAAAGTAATGTAGAGTATACTGTGCTTACCAGAAGTTTCCTTCTTTGTTGCCTTGGTCCGTGGCAGTTTGGGAGTAGGGCAGCAACTAGCTTCCTGGTCCATTTGGCCTTCTCGTACGCTTCTTTGACATGTATGCTGAAGCATAGTCGGGCATCTATCTAGATGCCCAGGTACTTCACCACCGACTTTGTTACAATTCTTTGACCTTCCAGAGGGATCACCATGGTAGGTCTCCTTTTGGCAGTGGTGATCACAATGGCTTCCATTTTGTCTGACACTATCTGCAGCCAGACCTCATTCATCTAACCTTTTATTGTCTCGTAGGCAGGCACTGATGATCTTTTCCACAGATCATCAGTGTAGCCCATTATAGAAACTGATGGGGGGAGAGGGAGCCGCAATACCTTAACATATGTGATATTCCATAGTGTCGGTCCAAGAACCAACTCTTTTGGTACTCTCCTCTCGATAGTTCATTCTACCATCCCATTTTCAATGTTGTAGCATAATTTGCACTCAGTCAGATGCGTCATTATAATTTTCTTTATACACAAAGGGATTCCACGTGTTGATAAGGCTTTACTTATTGCTGTATGAGTAACGCTGTTGAACGCATTCCTCGCGTTGAGTGTTACCAATATGGATAAGTTGCCTTTAGTCCTGGTCTCCCCTCCTCTGATTATCCTCTCCCCCATCTGCCTTACAGCTGCCACTGCATCCAGAGCAGATCTCCCCCTCCAAAACCTATATTGGTTCACAGGGAGGCCACCCTCTTCTTCGATTGTATCTTCTAATCTTCGTTGGATCATTCTTTCTTACCACTTTGGCTAGAGCATCAAGCATAGCTAGAAGCCTATATGAGGAGGGTATTTCTGGGTCTTTTCCTGGTTTTGTACAAGTACTAGTTTTTGTTTTTTCCACATATCTGGGAATACTCCCTTTTAGACATGAGTTGTACACTTCTAATACCGTATCTGGCCAGGCCCATGCCACTACCTTGACCACCATGTTCGGTAGTTGGTCTGGGCAAGGAGATTTGTCAGCTGGCATATGGGCTATCACCGTTTCAAGCTCAGCATTCGTGAATGGATTAAGGGGTCCGGATAAAAAAAAATGTTACTTCGTCTTCAACAAGCAACTTCCCATTTGGAAAGAGTCCATCTATGATGTTTCTGATCTCTGATCCTGCTCATAACTGAGTGGCTGTAGGTTTAAGTGCGCTTTTAACGAGAATCCTGTAGGGTCACCCCCATGGGTTCTGCTAGAAGCTCTTTCCAGCAGTTCTTTTTGGATTCCCTTATTAATTTGTTTAGCTCCTTCTTACTCGTTTTGTATTCCACAGTGAAGAGAGCCCTGACAGCATTATGGTATGTCTTCATCTGCCTTTCTTCTAAGGCATTCCCTTCATTTTGCATCTATTGCTGGGTTCCACCAACACATCAGTGGATACTCCTTTACCTTATGCCTTCTAGGGGGGATCTGTTACAGGCCTCTCGTAGGTAATTCATTAACCATGTGGCCTTCTCCTCTGCTGTAAGGGTCTCCCCTACTGTTCTGAGGTCTAGTCCCTCGATGAATTCAGCCTGATCCATGTTCCTTGTAGTCCAGCCTTCAGTTGTATGCCCGCCTCCTCCTCTTCTTTTGCCTCCATTGATCATTATCCTTATGGGCTGATGATCACTGGCCGTGTATCCTTCCCACACCCTCCATCCTGGTATCCTGGATGCCAGTCAGGTGTGGTGAAGGATACATCAGCTACCAAACCAGTAGTCCCTTTTTTAAAGATGAATGTACTGCCCATGTTTAGGCATAAGAGGTCTAATCCCAAAGTCATATCCACCAGTATGTTGCCGCAAGCGTTTTTCCTGATCAAACCCCAAGTGGTCAACCATGCATTAAAGTCTCCCGCCAGGAGCTCCGGCCATCAGTCTTCTGCGTCATGCATCATCGTATGTAATAGTATGTATGTAGTACTCTGCAGCTTTCTGTGTTTATGTTGGGTGAAAAGTAGCAGGAGTATATATATATATATATTCTTCCTATCCTCGCCTTGACGTAGCTGTCTCCTTGTAATACTTCCTTTAGTGGCAGCTGAGTGTGTGCCCAGATGGCCGCTTTTCCGTCTCTCAACATGATCCACCTCAGCCTTGGGCATGGGGCATATGGATGAGTACTAGATCTGCATTCATCTCATAGTCATATCTGCTTAGTATGGTCATATCTTGTGCTAGGGCTGAGTGGTTCGTGTTAACCTCTGTACAATTTCCATTAGTGAGCTTTATTTTGCCTGGTCTCCCCTGGTTCTCTTTGCTGTGTTCTTTTGTCACTCTTTTTGAACATGTAGTTCTCCAAAAAGAGCCTGTGCGATGTCCTTCTTTGTTGCAGGTCATGTACTGTATTTCTCCTCTGCATTCAGCTGCACAGTGTCCTGCTTCTCCGCAGTTGAAACAGGCACCTGCTCTGCCCTTGCCCTTGCAGTATCTTGCGTTGTGCCCTGTTTCTAAGCATCGAAAAAAGCGTTGTGGCAAGTCTACAATGTCCATTCTACAGGAGACCAGTCCAATTTTTATTCTGCCCTTTTGTGTTATTATTGTGGCGTGATCTGCCAGTATCCGACACGTTGCTATATCAGACCCTCTGTATCCAAGCCTGACTGATATTTTCAGTTTCTCTGGTAATGCCTGTCCAATTGCCAACTTAAGTCTGCTCAGAATTTCCTCAGGTTCTATACCTCCTTCTAAGTTCTGCCCTTCTAAGCACTAATATTTCTTCCTTCATTACCATTAAAGTTTGGTAATATCAAAAGTTTTGTTACTTGAGACTAAAGAAGAATAGAACTGAACTTTCATTTATTTTTTTTTCATTTTATTTTTTTTAGGTTAGCAAATGTAATAACAAAACAAGGAAAGGACTTTGCTAGAGTTGCACATTTTGCTGTTTCAGATATTTTATACATGTTTGAAAAGTATACCATTGACACTTCAGTTAAGGTAATAATTGTTTTTGATAATTAGCATGTACAGTGATTTTTTCTTTTATATTTGTAAACATAAATATCCCTTTTAACCTCAGTTCATTTACCTCGCTAACCAAACCTATGAAATTTCAGAACTGCTGGAATTCTTATTCAAGTAAAGATCTTAAGGATCTTGATAAAGTTCAATTCCCGCAAGCTATATCCACACTCATGCGTTTTTGCTTGCTTTTAGCATGCAAAAGTGCAGTGGTGCTTGATATGATGCATGCAGCATTTGTGGTTTCAATCTAAATAAATTTATGTTCAACATAAATTCACATTTTACTTGGTTTAGGCAATATATCTCTAGATTATGCTAAAAAATTAGTGTTTATTGAAAATTACAGATCATTTACTGCTTAAAAACAACTATTATCCAGATTTCACCTTAATGTATGTGACTATGTCAAAAAATTAATTAATGAAAATAGTTTAAAAAATTCTTTCCTTGACAATCTTAAAGACTTTCACTTTTAGCTTTTAGAATCCTTGGTAGCATTAATGAGTGAATAGCTTTGATAATTTTAATTAGTACATAAATGAATATTCTTTGGTCAATATCTAAATATGGTCGCTAATTCAATTTCATTAGGCACTGATTCTTTGACGTGAGTATTCTGTTTTAAAATCATTCCCAAAATCATATTAAGGTTTGTTTTTGACAAATGCATAGTTGTTAAAGAGAACGTCGTTGTTGAGTTATAGATCTTTCACTATGTTTTAACTTTTATTTATTAAATAATCTTTAACCCATATTGTTCCCTGATGATTTTCATGATTTTATTTTCATTTTTTCAAACTATGCCAATTAACATAAAGGTATCCTTCATCAAATTCACCATCTACATTTATTGAAAGATAGAACAATTACTGATACTCATGTGAAAATAGGTTACAGATGTACCCATGACACAAGCCCTTGATAAATGCTATGTGGAAAAATGTATTTAATGTGAAAACACAAGAGGAAAATGAAAGTACACAAATGTGAGCATAACTATAGAATAATAAGAGTGTTAACTGAAAATAAAGAATTTTTATAAGATTTTCATTTATTCCACATGATCTGAATAAAAATCATTTACTTATAAAGAATCAGTACTGATCAAGCCAACCATAGATTGGTATAATATATTCATGCTATCAGGAAAAAGGATTAAAAGAAAAATTTGCCACTCTTTGGTAATTTTTGAATAGGTGAAGATTCAGTTCGCAATGGATTCACAGATTTTAAGTATTTTTCATTAATTTGTGGCACAGTAAACTTTGGTTAGTAATAATTAAATTTACTTTATTTAATTCCATTAACCAAAAATTTCTGTAGGTGCACCCAACTGAACCTACCAGTCAACTGCACCATTCGAAATTGCCTTTATTTTTAGTTGAATTTCAAATAGTATAATCCAATATTACACTGATCCTTTACATAGCAAACACCTGTAATATTCTATATTTCTTAAATTTGTATTGTTGTAATTGACTGAGGCTAGTAGGCCTGACAGTGTTCAGTGAAAGATGATCAGGTATAACCGGGTTAACTGTCTTTTATGAAGCTTTATAAATCACAGATAAAACAATTTTTTTCTAAGTTTTTGAACAGACACAGCAAACCTTATGCTCTTAAACTTATATTTTTTTGTAAGATAATAATAATTGGTTGTTTTTTTAAATTGCAAACCAAATCAACATTTATTTAATTTAACATTTTAAAAGCTCTTGTCATCACATTTTTGATAGCTTTTGCATCCATCTTCAATAACTGGTTCTAATGCTTCTCACTCTTATATCAATTTTTATTATTGTTGGCATTCTCTTGAATTAGGAATACAAGTATTTAGAGTGTGGTTGAAAAGATTGTTGATTTGAAGTGAGCCAGTTCATTTAGTATATTGTTCTTGTGCCATATTCATATCGTTCAAGTACATTAGTGAGGGATGTGCTGTTTTTTGTATATTAGATATCAAATTGTTAAGATAGATTTTGTGATTATTGGTGGAGTTGTTTGGCAGAAATTGACTATATTGCCTTAGATTACTTCATATGCAAGCATAACCCAGGTTTGATTTATCCTGTTGGCAATCTTTTTTTTATACAAGATAGTGATTAAATAAAGAATATATAATAAGATAGTATTATAGTATAAAATTGAAAAAAAGTATATATTATAACTAAATTCTATTGAATTGACAAAAATATAAATTTTAATTGAAAATTTATTCAAGCCTGACCAAATTTCCATCCTTGTCAAGACTTGGCAGTTTCTTGTACTACTAAATTCAACCCTCTTCTCTGACTAATTGGGTGTTAGCATATAATTACTAAAAAAAGAACCTAATATTTACTAATTAAGTCTACTAATATTAAGTTACTAATTAATCAAGTACAAAAGATTTCAGAAATAAAACTAAATGGATTATTTACTATTAGTAGAAAATAATTTATTTAGTATTAACAGAATTTTATGATTAACATAATTTAATTTTGACATCTAGATTCAAAAATAAAAAATTATATAACATAAATTTTACCATAAACTGTAAGTAGTTAAATTTTGAACCTGTAAAATTTAGTTTGTGTGTGTGTGTGTGTTTTACTAGTGAAAATAAATAAATAAATTTTTACATGGATTTGAATACTAGATCGTGGATACCGGTGTTCTTTGGTGGTTGGGTTTCAATTAACCACACATCTCAGAAAATGGTCGAACTGAGAATGTACAAGACTAACACTTCATTTACACTTATACATATCATCCTCATTCATCCTCTGAAGAATTATCTAAACGGTAGTTACCGGAGGCTAAACAGGAAAAAGAAGAAGAAGAAGAAGAAGTGAAAATAAATAAAAATATTCATATAAACATAAGTCAAGAATTTGTTTTAAAATTTTTAGGCAAGTAAAGTAAATGTTTCACTCTAATTTCTCCTCCAAAATGAAATTCTCAATAGACAAATAAGCGACAAAATTGGTGTTTAATATGGTTTTGGCCATAAATATCTTTTTCTTAAACTTAGTCTCAAAACTAAACTATATTTCAGTAGTTTATAAGAAAGTTGTTATCAAGCTTAAAAACATTTTTGTTGCTTTGGAATAAATCTATTTGATTAATTATAGATTACTTTTAAAAAAAAGTGAAGTTAACAAAATTTCTGAGATTCTGAGAAAATGTTTACAGTTGAAGTTAACTGAAAACAAAAAGCATTTGATTTCTATTTAAAATAAAATAGAAAAACAAACAAAAATATTATAATTTTAAACAATACCAAAATCTAATCATTTATAAAAAATTATTATTTATAAAAAAATTGTCAGCATAATAATAATAATACAAGTCCATAATAAAGTACACCACATTTGAAAATGTAGTGTTTTTTATTTTATATACATATATATTTTAATTACATATACATAATTTGAAAGAACAAATTTGGAAAATTTTTTCACTTATGGTGTGAAAATTGTCCATAACAGTTTGAAGTATATCAGGTATATTGTTAATTTCATTGCAATTTTTTTTCTTTTAGTTCATTTATGTGTGTGTGGTCTGGAAATAAGAAAAACTTATTTTTTGAAGTACGATCCGTTTCCAGATCAATAAAATGAACAAACTCTGTTGAGCAGTATTACTCATAACTTAATCTTGTTAATACTATAGCGGTTGATGGTTCTCTATTTCTTCAAATTAAAATTGTAAATTCTTCATCTCATTGTAATGACTGGTGTAATAGTTTCTGTTCATCCATCATCATCTTCAAAGAAATGTGGGCTTAAAATTTGAACTGATATCACATACCATACTCCTGTGATCTAGGTGAATGCAGCAGTTTTTACTCCAGAGGTTTTATAGCACAGTATCAATAGAATCACAGTGGAATTCATATAACTCGAATATTCAAGCAAATAAAAAAAATTTGACTTATAGAAAATTCAAATTAGAGAAACATACATGTTACGAAATTACTACCCACTGTAAATTCACTCACGTAAAATGTACAGCACGTTTAAAAAATTTGCATTTTTTTCATAAACAGTCTTATTATATCACAGAAATATTATTACATGACATGTACAGCGTTAAAATACAGTATACAGTACCTACTACTTGTTAGTATGTATGTTGTATTTAGTAAGTTAAACTTAACTTACCTGAAGAGTATTCTATTGCTGTGGAAGATACTAAACAAAATGTAGGCTAATAAATACACACAAAAATACTGTACATTGATTACATTTTTTCTCACTGATAATCAATTTATTGCACAAAAATCATTAATGAATGAAAAATACAAAAGGAATAGTAAAAAATATCATTGTTGTATTGTATATAAAACACGGTTCAGCTTTAAATTTAAGGATTGTGTTTTTAAAAGTTTTTCAGATAAAATAGAAGCAATATTAAAATTATAAAAAATAAAATAAAAAGTGAAGAATAATTGGCTCTTTCGTAAAAAAAAATTGAATTTGATTAAAATTGATTAAAAAAATTGTTGATAGTTGTCTGATGTCTCTTCTGATGCAGTGTAGTCTACAATTTTTCTATATCTGCTACTGCGAAAAAGTTGATTTTGATACATCATCTTTTGACTTGTCGAACAGACTCAACATTATCTGTAATTTCCATTGAAGTTGGCGGCGGTACGCAGGGTAATTAATCATTGTCGTTATCCAAATCAGTCTCTATGATGTCATTCTCATTTGCCTTTGTATTAATCATATTGATTACAACATCTTCGTCAGTAGGGTATTCAGCTACTACCAAAATCTTTATATATAGAAACATAATCCCGAAAAGTTATGTCTTGGGTACTTGTAAAACATCGGTAACTGACTACCATTATTGTTGCTAGAACAAAGGTTTTCACTGCTAGTTTGTTCACATTCCAGGTTTTTAAATCCAACTTTTCAAAATAGTTAAAAAGTTTTAACTCAGTCATATCATTCCAAGATTTTCTAACTTCTCATAGACAACGATGAAGATTAATTCTGTTTTTTTGTTTCTTTTCAACCATCTCTAACGTTTTCATTATCCTTTTCCTGTACATTTGCTTAAAATTTTGTGTAATGCCCTGATCCATTGGCTGAAATTTAGAGGTAAACAACTAACCAATCAATAAAAACTAAGCCTAATTATATAAAAACTAAACACATAAAAATCATAAGGAAAGAATAAGAACACTCTTGTTCACAGTAGCAAACAAACCCAAACAGACATATGAAAACTATGCATATGAGCTGAGACGGTTATAAAGACACATTGACCGACACTTCTTACAACAAAGAGTTCTGGTGAGTACTGATGCGTGATTTATAAGATTTTGCTTTCCTTTTTTATTGTATGTTGATTCATCCTTTTTCGTTATCGCATAATACAGGAAGTGAATCATGCCTGTTTCATATTTCTGTACTGAAAATAAGATCAGGATTATAGGCCTAATATTAAACTTGGGTTTTTTATTTTATTTTTTGTAAACTAATCAAATTTTTATTTCAACTTAACAGTTTTTTATGTGAATTAAAGGAATTGTTTTTCTGTGTAATGTAATACAATACTGCCAGGAATTAGAATAAATTTCAAGTTGTAGAAATTTTTGAGTTATAGGTATTCAAATTACAGAAATTTAACTGTAATTGTTCATCTCCTCATTAACATAAAAATGAACTTTATCTTTTGTAAAACGTTTTTTTTAGAGATATCAGGAATATTATAGTTCGGTTTAAGAAACTTTCTGCAAAAATGTAAGCAGTTAATCTTGTCACAGTCACTCAGTTCTTGCATTCATTTTTTTAGATGATTAATTTACCATTACAATTAAATCTTTTGGCCTTAATATGCACAGATCAGCTCACCAAGTCCACTGCATATTCATCCTTATGATTGACACCTTCACCATGATCAGTACAACAACTGGCTAAATAGCTGGATAGATCTCATTATTATAAAAAAAAATTTAAAAACTGATAACTAGTGCTGCTGGTACCCTGGACTTTTTAAAAGTATCACATCCATAAGGAAGATGAATTTAATTTAATTAATGCTCTAGATTAGTTATTAAAGCTTAATTATTTATTTAAATAATTTGCTTTATTTAATTAATATGTTAGTGAATCTGTTATGTGGAAAATAATGCATTAAATATATCCTCATTTCACTTGGTGAAACTTTATTTAAATATACATCAATTTTCACTAATTTTTATCTTGTTGCAGGTCCACATTCAAAATATAGCATACAGCTTTCTGTCATTATGTGATACTCATACCATTGCATATCAAATGAGAGTTCTTCCACCAGCATCTAAGGAAATTTTTAAAAGAATACATAATGAATACTGTAAACATCATAAATTCACTGGCAAAGTTTAATAAGACAGAAACATTATGTCTGTTGTTTTGTAAATTTTGTTTTAATTACATTGAATAATTTTTTTATGAATAAATGTTTATTTTAGTTCACTTTGAAACTGTACTAAATTAAAAATTATAATAATTAATGTAAATGTGTAATAATTGTGCACAGTTTGTCTTTTTTTTTTCTTTTTTTTGTTTATAGAAGATCTGCAGTATTGTCATATTAAAAAATTTATGAACTTATTACTAAAATAAATAGCATTTGTTAAATTTTACCTAAAATATTTCTCTTGCATGTACTTTGTGAAGTTAAATGAAACTGAAAATATTGTGTCACTTATAAGGCTTTTAAAATCTTGAACAAAATTCAAAATTATGTGATTAGTAATTTTTAAAATAATGAATATTTAAAATAATTGAAAAAAATGATTAATAACAAAAATGAATTTGTAAATAATCAGTTATGAAATAAAAATGTTAAAAAGAAATATGCTTACTGTAAAAAAAAAAAATGTCAGTGTTATAACTGCAGCATGGCATCCATGTTACATTGGTGACACAATTAAATTTGCCCATTATTGATTTGAATGGAGTTTAGTAAATAAAATATGTTATTACACATTATTATGTTTTAGTGATAGTTAATTGCATTTATTAATTAATAAATAAAAGTGTATTAGAAAATTTGAAAGATTTTTATTTTTTTCATAAAACATTATTTTTTTAAATAATAATGGAATATAACAACTTTAAATGCACAACTTTATTGCTTAAAAAGAAAAAAATATATTAGATATTTCAGTAAACTGACAAAAAAAAAACAAAGTAGGAAGTTATTGATTTCCTACATTTTACATAATTTGATCAGTTTTAAGATACAGTAAAGAACAAAATCACAAATTACAGTAAAATAATTTCTTTAAAACCTTTGATTAATTTTTGTTTTTGTAATTATCAAGTTATTCATGAAAGGCTAAGAAACATAAGAAATAGTTTTTCATGCAGGGATAAAAAATTGCAAAGATTTGAAATCTAACTCCCTTTTTTGTTGTACAAAATAAAACCAAAACATAAATTTCGGAGAAATTTATAAAAATTAATAAAAGGTTTTATAGCATTCGATGGTAAAATCAATAATTTTTAAGAAAGCTGCAGAA
This sequence comes from Lycorma delicatula, assembly GCF_047948215.1. Classification (NCBI taxonomy): domain Eukaryota; kingdom Metazoa; phylum Arthropoda; class Insecta; order Hemiptera; family Fulgoridae; genus Lycorma; species Lycorma delicatula. The sequence goes on from NC_134456.1 coordinate 134,274,014, forward strand.
AAAAATTTACCCTTCTACTGCATATACTACCCACAAGCAACTAAAACTTAACATGTCTTTTAAAAAACATAGGAAATGGCTCTCATTCAATTCTATTTTTACTTTTTTACTTGGAAACATAAATTTAGTGCCCATTAAAGTTACTGAACAGAACAAGAGGATATCAGAGGATACATACCCCCCTATTCATTGCAGATCTTGGACATTAGTCTCTTGCTGCTGGGTCATTCTTATTATTGGGTAGGTATTTATTTATTTATTGATGGTTATATATTTGTTTTAGATTGGAATTGGGGATTGTGTTCTGATCCTTTGCAGATCAATTAAAGTTATAGTGCTCAGTTCCAAGTCACTGACAGAATTTTAGGCTTAAATTGTGTAGATTCGGTTCAAGAAGAGTATACTACATAAAGTCTAAATCTAAATCATAGAGGTGACATGTTTGATGTCCAGTTTCAGATAAAAAAATGAAGTTGTTTTGCCAATGTCTTCCCATTATCAATCTAAAAACTATTTCCTATCATAAATGAAATGTAAATATTGAAAGTGAAAATTAATTATTGACTGAAAATATCAATATCTTTCAATCGTTGTAATAACTAAATCTGATGATGGATACAAATAATGATATAAAAGTAATAATAATAATAAAATATAAAAGATCAAAAATAAGTTGACCACAACTTAGCAAAGATAAGGATGCTTCCAGTTCTATGTCAGGTTATCATTTCAAGGATATAAGGCAGAAGAGAAGGAAATATTTTCATGATCAACTTTCATCTTATTTGCTTTTTTGTTAAATTAGAAGTCATATCATTTTTTCCATGTAATGGAAAAAAAATGTCTGAATAAATCATATATACAATCATCGGCTCTGTTGTGTGAGGATGACTGAATTATTTCTACAGTGCAACTAGGTAACTCAGAAAACATTCTTATGTTTAAAGTAGTATTTAAAAACATAAAATCATGCCATTACTAATTCTATATCAGTTCACTTTCTTATTTTTCTTAAAATGTCACTCAAACTGGTTTCTTATTTAAAATCAAAACATTTTCACCACTCACTGTTTATTACTGTGTAGTAGAAGAGTCAAACTTATAGTAGATTCTTCGTAGTACAAGAGACTGGATTAACTCAGCTATGGAGACAGATCATATAATTTAAATTTTGTAAAAGACCCCAAACATTTATTTAATTAAGAGATAATATTATTAAAACTAAATTCATTTAGCAACACTCATATTACTTATACAGACATGGGTACTTATAGTATGTACCAATTATTAGCTGCAAATTACATTAACTAAATACTTTATAAGTTGGATTAACTAATAATGTAGTGCTTATTAGTTAATGTTTCTATCACTTGTGGATTGATATTGATTAGGTTGAGATTGAATAAAATTATCCATGACAGCATTCCGTAAAACTGTTCATTAAATTTATTTTATATTTTCTGGCTTTTATATGTATTTATAAAGTATTTAATATGGTAATTTGATAAAGCCAAGCAAATGCTTGTTTACAGACATTCATTTTTTCAACACTTTAATGAAAATTTTAAAGAGTAATTCTGTGAAAAGAGTTTAAGTTTTAAATAAGTTTCAAAATTCTGCATAACAGCCTTGAATTAGTTATGATATAATTTTTAAGGTGTTTAGCACATAAGAGGAATGTTCAATATAAGAAGTGTCATTCAAATGCGAGGAGAAGGTTTTATTCTAGTTGTATTTTGTATTTATCACTTCTTAGTAAAGCTGAGACATGGCAAAGTTAAGCAGAAGAGAGCAAAAAACAAGAACAAGAACACATAAGAGGAATGTTCAATATAAGAAGTGTCATTCAAATGCGAGGAGAAGGTTTTATTCTAGTTGTATTTTGTATTTATCACTTCTTAGTAAAGCTGAGACATGGCAAAGTTAAGCAGAAGAGAACAAAAAACAAGAACAAGAAAGTGAAATGAATTTTTCACACACTAGGAGGAACAAAAAGATACTGGCAGAAAAGTAGATATGTAAGGAAACGCATAGAAAATTTTGTGGGGCTGAGGACCACAGAATCTTGTTATAGAATTTCCTATATTTCCATTTTTGTTATTGCTTACTATGTTGCCTATTACCTGGAGATTATATTCCTGTTCCTAGTGATACGTGCACTACTAGTTACAATTTCCAATTAAATTTAGTTTGTTCACTCTGATCTAAAAAAAAGAAATGCCTGTCATCCAGTACATTTGTTTTAAATTCTATACTTAAATGCTTTAAAATGTTGAATATTTTAAAGAATATACTGTATTTTTGTGATGTAAGATTGTTTTTGACATCAGTGACCACTAATCTACTGGGTGGATGTTCATGATTGAAAAGCTGTGCATTGATGCAGCAAGGCTTAGCTTCAAATTGAAATTATAACTAAGTTCCATCTCAGGAAATGGTGCAGCAGGTATAAATTCTGCATGTATAAGTAATATCTTAGTAATTTAGGCTGAATCATTCTGTCACTTCCACTTACAAGTGCAATTATTGCTTTATGCATATAATAAGGTAGTATAAGCTATCACATGTCTGGCACTGTGACAAAGATAACAAAAATTTTGTTGATACGATGTAGTTACATACAGTTATAATACAGTACGCTACAGTATAATACTTCATTTTTATAACAGTTTTATTCAGTGATATTTTCAGTAATTTTAATTGTTTTTGGGCAATCAGGTTTTAACAATGAGTGATTCTGTCGTTAAATGTAAAGCAGGAAAACCTTTAAGTATCTCAAAAAAAAAAAAATAATCAGCAACATATATGTATACCTTAAAACGAGATAACCCTGAAACTGCAATCAGATACTTTGCTTGGAAAACAAGTAGTTCAATAATCGTTAGAAAAAGAACAATTTTTAATATAATAAAGAAACACAAAATTGATGGTAAACATGCTAGCTCTAAAGAGAATCAAAAATGTGTGAAAATGATTGAAAAGTTGGATGACTTTACCAAAACTGCTGTCAGAAAAAGTTCATTCATTTTATTTCAGTAATGAGCTTCCTAACTTGAACAAAATATTAAATGCCATGAGTATTTCAGAACTGTCAAATTTTTCTAAACGTACATTACATCATGTTTTAAAATCAGTGCATTTTCATTTCATGTCCTGAAAAAATAATACTTTATTGATTGAACGTAAAAATATTATTTCATAACATAGGGAATATTTAAGAGAAATTAAGCAATTTTGTGAAGAATATAAGACACTTTATTATCTAAAAGAAACTTGGAATAATGTGAGACAAGTACAGGAAAAGGTATGGGTGGATAAAGAAATGGAGCACAAAAGATTCAATGAAAGTCAACAGGGGTGAAAACCCTGGCTGGAAAAGTTAAATGATTCATAATAATGCAAGTTGGAAGTGAAAATGGTTTTTGAACTCCCCAATAGTATTACAATGAAATGAATGGTAATAATTTTACGGGGTGAATGTAATTAAGTACTAGTAGGATGGTCATTTTGCTACTACTAGAAAATATATAGATATCAAGTGGATAAAAGTATCTAAATACAGTGAGTGATGGCTGAAAAGGTTTATTAGTGTGGTAGAAACAAGTGTACTAGTTCGGAAAGTGATTGAAAAATCAGTTCTTTAGATATTAAGAGTTTTCTAAATTAGTCAGTCCCACATCTACATGGCGACAAGTGTGGTAGAGTATAAAAGTACAATTTAAATACATTTCATTAGTGATAATTAGCGTTTATATTACAAATACTAGTAATATAAAACATTTTGTAAATTATAAGCAGATAAGATTTGTTAAAAACACATGGTTAACCCAAAAGTTGCCATGTGCTTGACAATTTAGGTTAGCTGTGCGCCAATCTTCTCCCAAAAAGCTTCTCAGCAAAGAAGTTGAATATTAGTGTTAGTCTGGTGAATTTCCTAGTATATTCTATGGTACCAACCTAGACGTATTCGCATTTTTGGGCCTGAAGAAGACAGAGTTGGGCGGGAGGAAGACAGCAGAGTTGGGCAGGGTAGGAGGAAGACAGCAAGTGTCAGTTGATCATTTTTAGGGAGTCATGACAGATTTCCAGGAAGTTAAAAAGTCCAGGCAGAAGCGGATGCTAGAGTCTTTTTCTTCAACCTCCTCAACATCAGAAGATGAAGGCTCATGATGGACACAGAAGCGCTCACCCGGGCAGTTAAGGCGAATCCACTAGTGAAGAAGTTTCAGAGCAAGAAGGACAGACCAGTCAGTTCTGCCTCGATGGTTAGGGCAATGCAGGAAAAGCTAGATAATCTTATGGTTTTTGCAGAAATCCCCTGCCGCATCAGCTCAAAGGTGCAAGTGAAATTGATACCACAGTTCCGGTGTTTCAAAGAGGTTCTGTCCGAATTGGCGGAAGGTTATGAAAAGTTGACCTCCCAGCCCAAGGAGGTCAAAGCTATTCAAGAGCCAGTCTCAGTCCCGGTCCCACCACAGCCTAGGCGCTATGCTGATATAAAAAATAAGCAGGAAGCCAGTCAGATGGCAAAAAAGCCAGAGCTACTTTTCATGAACAAAGTGGAGGGGTCCAACAAAGACCTAAAAAAGAACTTTCAGGCTACCCTTCACAACAGCCGAGGGCCTGAAGATTCAAAACATTAAAGAAACCAGCAAGGTTGTAGTTGCAGACAATAAGGAGACAGTCCAAGTCATCATGGACTCTCCGGCCATCAAGAAACTTGAGATTAAAGTTGATCCCGATGAGGAGGTGCTGACTGTCATATGAGAGCAGAACACCGATTTGAACAAGGCTGCTTTTGAGAAGAAATGTAGGATGGTCTTCAAGACCGGTAAACGTGATGCCCAGTGGTGTCACAGAGTTTTTGAAGTAGGTGCTGGTCTCTTCCAGAAATTCTTGGCTGAGGTAAAGATTTATGCCGATTTCACATCTTGCCGCGTCAAGGAATACCTACACATGCAATGATGTTTTAAGTGCTGCAGGTTCAGTCGTAGGGCCAGATTCTGTAAATATGCATTGGTCTGCACGCATTGAGGTGAGGAAATCCAGAAGCATAACAACTGTCCGCAGAAGAAAGATACTCCGTCTTGTGTCAACTGTAAACGTTTGTGCAAGAATCATAGGCACTCAGTCAATAGTAGCGAGTGTGGTTGCTATTTAAGAACAATTGAGATGTATTTCAACTCTGGATGGTTAGATTCGGTCAATTAAACGCCCAGGTTGCCTATGTTGTCCTAGTAGAGTTAGGTGAGGTTGTCGAACAGCAGAGTCTCGATATCATACTTCTACAGCACCCATACATGGTCAAGGGTGATCTGCCAGGTTTCCAAGGATGGAAAACGTTTTACGGACAAGACAGTAAAGCCGCAATTCTGTGCAGGAAATCTTTAGATAGTGTTTTCGTACGGCAGGCCTCTGACACACATCATGTTGTCAAACTTGCCGTGAATGGTTTGGACCTAGTAGTTGTACAGGATCCCTGTTGGATAGGATGCTTAGGTTGGAACAAGGATGTTCAATTCTGATAGGTGTTGATGCAAACACCAAATCACCTCTTTGGCACAGTAGGATCACAGATGAAGGCGGTGAATTGGTCGAAGGTTTCATCGCGCAGCTCAATTTAGAAGTTTTCAATATAGCAGGCGAGTTAGCTACCTCGGCACAGTTAATGGACAGAGGGCCTTCCATGGCACCAACATTGATTTTACCATCGGCAAGGATATCCCTGGTAGGATTCAGAACTGATCTGTAGTTAATGTTTGCTTGAGCAACCATCGGCTAATAGTTTTTGACTTAGTAAGAGGGCTGCGCAATGTCTATAGGGAGAACGTTCAACGTTCCTTGTTCAACAGGGACGCTTCCTGCATAGAAAAGTGGACGACCTAAATTTTCTAATCTTCTTGTGGCCAAGCTTTGGATGTTTACTTGGAGCTTGGACGTGCTACCGATAGAGGACCTGGCAGAGGGTCTTTCTTCTGCGGTTATTGAAGCCGCTGATCAATTCATTCCCCAAGGTACAGGTCGAGAAAGAGTAGCTGGTTGGTGAACTCGGGACTTGACGGCGATAAAGCAGACTGTGGACCAGCTCAAGAGAGCCGCACAATGTGAGGGCAACCCTGAACAGCGTGCAGCTCTGCTTGCGGACTATTACCGAACAAGGACCGATTACTTTTATAAGATTAGGTCTTCTAAGTGGATTCCTGGCGCTCTTTTGTGAAAGAGCAGGGAAATAAGGAGCCATTGGGTGTAGTTTATAGAGTTCTCGGGCATAAGAAGAAAAAAGACATTCTTCTGTTGACTCTCTTGACACAGGACGGCATTGTAATAGATAAGTGTCTTCTGATGAACGATCTACTTCCAGATGATACTGAGGTTGGTGAAACCTCATATCATCGGCGAGTCCAAAGGAATAAAGCCCCCGATATGATTGTATCACGGTGGAGCTCCTTGTTTTCACATTGCCCATAATCATTGGTCCCCTTACTAGGATTTTCAATGCAATGCTCTTCGCAGGATATTTTCTAATTTGTTGGAAATGTGGTGTATTGAAGTTACTTTTCAAAGGTGGTGACAAGGATTCCACCATAAGCTTATCTTATCAGTCTCTGACACTCTTGCCTGTAATAGGTAAGGTCTTCGAGAAGGTCTTGCACCTCTGAATAAGTAGTAGGTTAACTTTCGATCATTTGTTAATGGACCACCAGTATGGTTTTTGCTCGGTCAAGGGCACAGAGGACGCAATTCTCAAGATATTAGATGCAGCATTGTCTAGTTTTTGTAAATATGTTATTGGTGTCTTCTTGGATATATCCAGGGGCCTTCAATAATCTGTGGTGGCCCTCTGTGTTGTTTCAATTGCAGAGGCGTGGTTGCACGCAAAATGAGATAGAAACTCTCTCGAGCTACTTCAACAACCGAACTGTCGGCAGTTCAGAAGTAGGTAAGACCCTGTCAAAAGAATGTCCACAGGGCATGTTTTAGATCCCCTTGTATGGATTGTCAAATTCAACTCTCTGATGCGGTTGAGATTTCTCAGTGGCTGCCGCATTATCGCTTATGCCGATGATGGGTTGCTGCTGGTCGAAGGAAACTCAAGAAATGAGATATAATATCGAGCAACACAGGCATGCAAGGTACTAAGGTCGTGGAGTCTTCAGCATAAGATGGTCTTTGCCCAGTAAAGACCACTATGATGATTCTGAAAGGTCGCCTAGCCACGACTCGTCAGCTAGCTGATGTTGGGAGCTACAGAACTGCCTTGTGAGAGGCAGTCTCTGTAATCACTGGCAATAAACCCATTGATATTCTGGCTATGGAACATAGCAAGAGGTAAAGGAACATACAAGAAGGAAGGTCTTCTACTCCCAGGGCGTTTGCAAGAAACTGAAAACCAAGGTTTTGACTCTTGGCAAGTTAGGTGGAACAAATCTGCTGGTTGATATACGCATGGTATATTCCCAGATGTTAGAGAATTGAGAATGGTTAAGTGGGTTTCCCCCAGTCGCAACGTAACACAATTTCTATCAGGACATAGTTCATTTAGGGACAGTTTAATTAGGTTTGGTTTGGTCGATTCGGGTCTTTGCCCAAATTGTAGAATTGATGACACTGCAGACCAGGTCTTTTATGTTTGTTCCTGGTATGAGGCTGAATATACCAGAGTTGCTAGGGAACTAGAGAGAGGAAATTCCTTTTTGGATCTGCAGGTCAATTGGAAGACCCATAGAGAATGGACAATAGTGGTTGGCTTCCTGAAGCATCGAGCATATCAGTTGAGGGGATATGAATAAAGTAGTACTGCAGGAGGTTAGGATACAGCCTGGACAGTTAGATTGGCTGGAGGTAGGCGCATTGGCATTGTGCCTTGGTAAGTTAGAAGTATATTGGGAATTATTTAAAGAATAAGCTGTCAGCAGGATGGCAACTGCACTGCCGAGTGTATAGTTAACCATGCAGCCGTGTGGTATAGCGCCGTCTTGACGAGGGTGGTTAATAAATGAGTAACAATGTAGTTGTCAGTGTGATGGTGACTGCACTGCTGAGGGCATGGGTATCCATGCAGCCATGGGGAGTAGCATCCATGCACTCCATGGGGAGTAGATGGTTGTTTTATGTGATGAAGTAAATGTCATGTGGGACTCTGCAATGGAGCTGAATGGGACTCAGCGGTCTCCACCTCTCCCTGATAGACCAAAGTCTGTAGTTGTAATCTAATTGAAGGTAATAATTTTATGCAGTGATTTAAAGAATTGTTGCTGAAGGATCCATAATTGATAATCTACCATGCCAATTCCAACCGCTTCTAAACTAAAAATTTCCAAATGGTTAAAATCGAAGAAAATTGTATACTAGACATGTTAAAAGTAGAACTTAAATAAGATTACTAAAATCAGTTAAGCAAAAATATATTCATTATAAAGTAGATGAAATAACAAAATTAAAAAATTGTGTTGTATTGCATCTTCCTGCATACTATTGAAATTTAACCCAGTAGAATTGATATGGGTACAAATCAAAGGCTACAGTGAGAGTAATAACCCAACATTTAAGTTAAGTGATGTAAAAAACCCACTGTGTTGGTCTATTGTTGAACGCAACATCACAAATCAGCTGATTTCAAAGTTGAGAGTTCTAAGGTTAATCCTAGTAAAGACAGTTATTTTTATATGGATTTGAGTGCTAGATCATAGACATCTCAGGAATGGTCAAACTGAGACTGTTCAAGACTACACTTCATTTACATTCATACATAACATCCTCAGAAGTAATACCTTACCTTTCTGGAGGCTAAACAGATAAAGAAAAGTGATGTAAAAGAACTATTGATAGAAGGTGTTAATAGAGTTGGTTCAAATGCTTGGAAAAATTGTATTTAACATCTAATTAAAGAAGAAAAAGACAAGGAAAGCGGACATTTATGTCAAAATATTACTTAAGATATGATAAAGTTGGGAAACGATGACAATAGTTCAACAAACAAGTTTAACAGGTATTAAGAAATACATTAAAGTAACAAATATTTTTTTATGTTTTACTTAAAATTTTAATATAGCAGTAACTTACATTCTTCGAATTTTTATTTTTATTTAAATAGATCATTTTATCACACACAATTTTCTAATTTTTGTGTCAGAAGTTATCATTTTTATGTTAAAAGTAAAAAATATGTTTTTTTCGCAAGATTGCGCTAAATTAAATTGGAATTGCCATAGTGTTATTACACGATTTTGGTTTATTAACGATTTCGTGAAATGGGTTTACCAGTAAACCTAGACCAACTGGAATCTAGAAATTGTATATTGGTCTGATTTTGTAATTTAGCCTGTAATTATAAAAGTAAATTACATTCCCATTTGTTATTAAATAATTTAATTTATGTAACTGGCTATATTATGGAGTGACATGATAGTATCATTGAAGAATTTCTACAACGGCTCAAAAAGTGTTGTTGCTGATTTATATTTATGAGTATGTACCATCGATTAATTTTTTATTAAAAGAATGATTTTTGTAATTTATTTTAAAAAAGAATAAGCGCATTTCTGGAGAGAGCAGCATCTATTTTCTTAATTCAACAAAAAAAAGGATAGTACAAAATTTTTATTTTGAAGAGGACATAGTTCTAAAGTGCACTGCTAGGTAGCTCTTGCTTCGTTAATTGTTGAATTTGTCGTTGTTTAAAAATGTTTTGATTTTGTAATTTAACAGTAGATGGCGTTTGTGTTGCTGTATGCACTGTTATGTATTGTTTATTTTGAACAGGTCGGTGTCTGCTTATGTTCATCGGTCTCGTGCTTTGTGTAGTCTTGTTTTGACGTTGGGGTGGTGAACGTCTGCGGTTCATGGTTTGGTTCATTGTATGTTATCATATGTACATGTGGATTACAGACTGAATTTTGTTCTTATTCATGTACATAGTAGTCTGCTGATTTATTGGCAATATTGTAATATAACAATGTTTTAATGACATTTAATTTAATGTGATTTATTAACGTGAAGTAGGCGTAACCAGTTATAATGTGTAATTGTGACAAGTGAACTATGCCTTCAGTAGAAGACAAAATGCCTGGAAGTATTGATGGAGGTGGTGAATCTGATGGATCACTTAGCTGGGAAGATTTTTTCGGTATGTTTAAACAACTTAATTTTTTAATATAGTTTATTTTTACCCATCCAGTCTTCATCACGAATGCCAATTTTAACCTCTAAATGCTACCGTTAATTGCAATTAATAACTCCTGCAGCACTAGAAAGGTATAATTTAGCCTAATATTTAGTTATTATTGGCTGTTTTTTTTTCTCCACATTTTTTAAGCATATAATAACTACGCGGAATTAGATGATAAATTCTCTTAGTAAAATGTACTAATAATGTAATGCCATTATTGACTTGAAGCACGTGTTTAACAGTTTTCTATCTAGGAGGGTGTAGTAATGATTATTATAGCTAGTTTTTTTTTAATGGATGTATATGCTTATACATTTTTTCGGATTGATATTTGGTTATTATTCAGCACTATATTATTCGTAATATACTATTTTACATCTGACACACCTTATTTATGTCTATATATTTTTTTATCTTACAACCAGGAAATATATCGTTGTTTTCACGTATTAATCATGCTATTTTTTGTTTTTTTAGAAATATTTCACATTTGTCTAATATGTGGAATCATTTAAGTTCTGCTATATTTTAAGTTTCCAAACCGATATTAATGATTTTAACTTTTTAGGTTAAGTACCGGCTCGAGTTGAGACCGGCAACTTGAGATTACGCTATTAAATTATACTAGAAATTGTAGATTTCTTTGTTTGACCACAAGAAAGCAATTCATTTATTGAAACGATAACTTTTTAAAGTGCGTTAAATACAACTTTTACGTAATTATGGATTATATATAGATTACGTCCAGAATGCAGAACCTATAATGCTGTGTGCCGAACAATGTACTTGCTTTTATAGTTATTTATACCAAAGATTGTATTTAGCGTCAGCAACGAGTCGCTTTTATCCTATCCGACCCTGAGCATCCTCATCAGTTGCCCCCATCTTGTTCATGTTCTACTCCACTGGGCTCCTCTATCGCGTTTTGGGTCGTCCTGGGGGTCTCTTCTTTTGGGCTTTCCTTCCAGTTATGTTTTATCAAGACATGCTGTTGTCGTATTATTATCATAAAGTTCACTTCTTTCTCGGTTGTGCTTAATCCACCAAGTATCAACCCCTCTGGTCGGTCCAAGGAACCTTCTCAGAACCTTGTTCTCGAATTTTATGAGCTTTTTCCGTACACTTTATTTAAAATCCATGTTTTGGCTCCATATAATAAGACTGGTATGATGACTGTTCTGTATATTTTCAGTTTTGCACATCGTGAAAGCAATCTTGATGACATCATTTTGTTTGCGGTATACAGGCTTCTATTTGCTACATATAGTCGTTTCTGCATTTCATTTTGTAGCGAGTTCTGTGGGTTGATTACTGTCCCTAGATATCTGAAATTTGCTAAAGGTTTTGGATTAGGACTTAGAGATTACGAAATTCAATGACATACAGTACAGCAGAAAGTAATTGCTTCATTATTTGCTTGGTAAGATGCGAGGTGCCCGAAGAGCCCTCGAGTGTCTGGTCCGTATTAATACATAAAAATGATTATATGATATGATAATGATGTAGCTATGAAGTTAATAAATAAAATTTGTATAAAATAACAATTTTAAAAACATAATTTGTAAAATATTTTACGTCTTATTTAACCGCACACGTTGAACGAGAAACCTAAAAATTAGGTTAATGTTATTTAGAAACTCACAGAGCTACTTTGTTAAGGTGGATAATTAGTGATCCAAACTAAAACAGACATTTTTAATAGCCAAAACTTGAAAACAAACAATTTACTATTTTCTATACGATTGTTGGAAAACCTCTAAACATTAGTAGTCGTTACTGGAAGTTTTCTTTTCAGCAAATTTATACTTGTACTGTGGTTAAAACGTTACGCGTGATTTTAGTAACAATAACTGCCGTGAATTACTTAATTTGATTGAGAGGAAGGACTAGGGAATTTTTTTTTGGTATTATTTCCCTATTAATTACCTTGTTCAAAGATCTGTTAAATGGATTGATGCGATAACATTAACACTCCATAGACCATAAATAAAACGTTATATTTACCTTAGTATTTCGGTTTTAAAATTATGTTAATTATCCTAACATCTGCCGTGGCGGAAACATTTTCATTCATTAATCATTAGCATCTACTGTAAAAAAAATAGTGGTTTATAATAACATTGAAGCCCTTTTGATTAAAATTAAACTCTTTTTTTTATGTTTTCGTTCATTTTATTGTTTTATTAGAGTTCTTGTCAGAATTTGTGAATTTGGCCTACCTTTCTGATCGTTATGTTCGACAAAATTCATTTTTCAATCTAATAATTTAAAATTTAGCATCCATCAGTTTTGTCGATTTAACCATCCGTAAAATACGCCGATTTCGGTATTATTTATGTTTTGTTTTAAAAAATCTACGCTAATATACATTTTTTCAAAAGATTTATTTAGTATCAAATAAAACATTTTAACGTACGAATATTCTTCATATTATTCAGTTAAATGCCATCTCTGAAGTGGCAAAGTAATATATTTACCAAATTGTGAGTTGTGAGCTAACTACATTTCTTGCATCTCAGAGACTTCTTCTCTAAACCCCTAAAAAAGTGTGTTGTTTTCTTAGCTTATTTTACTATAATTTGACTGTTGGAATTTCTAATTTTATCAAATAATGAGGTTAATATTTCCTGTACGTAACCTTGTCATATTTGTGTAGTACATATTTTCAATGATTATTATTACTCTTATCGGACGCATATTTGGTTATTTCTTTATTGGCAGTGATAGATTTTAAAGCCCGGTATTTATTGATTTTACTCGTCTAAAACTATCAGCTATTCAGCAAAACTAGTAGTTAAATACGTTTTTTCTGGTTTGTAAATAAATAACAATTTTATCACCTATGCTTTGAATTGTTGTTCAGTACCACGAATTTAATTTGTAGCTTCAGTTATTTATTAACTTATTTTTTTATTAATTATGAATATTTCATTTTTATTCATTTCAATTATTACCGTTTAATTTAGTTGCTGGTACTATAATTTTTATAGATTATTCTATCGTTAAATCCTTTACTGTAAATTGAATTTTAGTTCTTGTTCACTTTTATTACGTGTACGAATACGGGCTCCATATTTAGCCTGTACTTTGAAAAATTATACATTTAAATTTTTTTTCTTGTTAAATATAAAATTAAATTTAATTCATGTAGCATCTACAATTATAATTTAATGTGACTGAATAAAAATTTTTATTTTTCCTGCAGCTTTTTTATCTCTTATTACTTGTATTTTTTATATATATATAAAAGTAAGTAAATTATGGTTATATCATTTTACCCATAAAAAATTTATTTAGAATTACCGATACGTTTTTTGTTAGAATGACTGTTATTTTTATTAGTCTGAAATAAGTGGAAAAGATGTTTTCACTTACAATTTTTGAATTTCAGTTTAGAATGATACGTTTTATTGAGTCAATTAGAAATTGGTTGAATTATGACTTGTGTTTCTGTTGGTTTTATTTCCGGTGAACAGATCTTCGTTGGTTGTTCGAACAGGTTGGTCGTTCTGAACAAAATCACCAGGACGCCCACGCGTCCCTGAAGCTGCTTTGGAACAACTCAAATAAAGCTTTGCGCGTAGTCCGAAGAAATCGATTCGACTTGTTTTACGAGAAATTGGGATTCCACAAACGACCGTTTAGCGATATTACGTAAACGATTTCACTTTGAAGTCGTACAAATTAACCGTGGTTCAACAATTTACAATAAAGTTACTCGGCTGCTGTTTAGTGTGGAAATGAAGGATAGAATTGCAGAAAATCATACGTTTTAATTTTTAGTGATGATTCAACATTTCACATCAATGGAAGGGTAAACACCCATAACTGTCTAATATGGGGTAGCGAAAACCCTCATGAAACTTTGCAACACATTCGTGATAGATAGCCCTAAGGTCAATGATTTTGTGTCCTAAGCAAACACAGACTGTACCCGTTCTTCTTCCAGGTGGCAATCCTAAATGGTATTTTATTTGGACATACTTTAAAATCTTCTAATTCCTCAGTTAGACGATGATGACTAAGTTGTCATACTAGACGCCATTAGTCAGCACGACGGGGCACCACCTCTCTACCGCCAAGAAATCCAAGAGCTTCTTGGTACTCGATTCCCTGGTCGGCCGTGAAGGTCCAGTTGCATGGCTACCTCGCTCCCCAGATTTGACACCACTAGATTTTTTCTTGTGGGGTTTCATTAAATATCGGGTTTATGTACCACCGTTGCCTGCCGATCTTGTTAGATCAGCAGGCAAAGTCTTGATAGCGAAGACTTCGAATTAACGCAAACGGTTACAGAAGTAATGACCGACTTACTGGCTACAGTCTAGAATAAAATCGACTTCAGGTGGGATGTATGTCACATTACAAATGGAAGCCATATCGAACCAAAGTGGATATTGGGTGACAAAGTTGATGTGTTTTTCTATGAAATGAGACCTCAACCGAATCTATAAGTTATACAAATAAATTTTTATGTACTTTTAAAGTTGTGAAGTCCTTTTTGAATCATCCGGGTAGTTACTTCCAGGCCAGGGCCACTATACCTGCATCGGTTCGGCAGAAGAACAACATCTGAATGTCGCTATTGTAATGGCATTGATACTGTTGAACATTCTATGTACTTGTGCTATAGATGGGGTGAAGTAAGACAAGCTCTTGGAATGTAACCCACCGGGTTGATCTAGTGGTGAACGCGACTTCCCAAATCAGCTATTTGGAAGTCGAGAGTTCCAGCGTTCAAGTCCTAATAAAGGCAGTACTTTTATACGGATTTGAATACTAGATCGTGGATATCGGTGTTCTTTGGTGGTTGGATTTCAATTAACCTCACATCTAAGGAATAGTCGACCTGAGACTGTACAAGACTACACTTCATTTACACTCATACATATTAGCCTCATTCATCCTCTGAAGTAATACCTGAACGGTAATTCCCGGAGGCTAAACAGGAAAAAGCAAAAACAAGCTCTTGGAGGGTGTAGATTGACCCCGGAAAATACGATTCAGTTCATGTTACTGGGTAAACGCGAATGGGATACTGTTGTTACCATGGCCAAGAGAATTATAAAGATCAAAGAATGATCCAGGGTATGAAACGGGGTGTAGTCTGGAGGTAGGGATTCACGGAGGCAGCTCATGAGAGGCCGGTTCGCCGAGGTGGGGCGTCCTTGATGACTGACCGGGGACCCCCTGAGTTCGTGGGAAAATAAAAGACCGAGACCCGACTGGATCTCCCTGGGCGGGTGGGCTGCAGTTAGAGGCAATGGCAGCATAAAAGACCGAGTCCCGGCCTACCGGGTGAGCGACTTCTGTAATGCACGACATAGCCGGATCCTACGGAGTCCCGGGAAGTTAGAGGCGTGGCAACCGCTGAGGACGCGCAATGCACATTGCTGGTCCATCCTCACTGACAAGAGGAAAAAAAAAGAAAAAAGGTCACTAGACCTATTTCATCATGAGACATCGGCAAATGTATTAGATATTTAGAAGGTTTTAATTATATTATTTTCAACAACGTACAAACTAACATGTTATTTTGTTAAAAAAAAAAAAAAAGTAAATACGAAAGAAAATAATATAAAGCTGTTTGGTTGTGTAAAAGAGCTATTTTTTAAATTAAAAACTTGTTTTTTACCCTTTTGAAACGGACGCAAAATAATTAATTACCTTACCCATAATACTGTGCTTAAACTATAGTAGTAAACAAAAAACAACATCAGGCAAATGCTTACATGCTTACTTTTTTATTAAAAACCGGTTGTATTTTTTAAAAAGAAAAAAGTTTATTTTCAGTTATAGTAATTGTGACTTTAATCCCGTGCTGCTTGGGGGAAGGGGACCGAACTTGATCATTCTCATGTGTGAAACTATCGCGTATCATGCGTACACAGATAGATAACTTCTCATCATTCAACGAGATATCATATGTTATATGATATCGTTGCTATAGATACGTATGCTAAATAAAGATAACGTATTTATCAAGATTAACGTCATATTGATTAATCAAACAAGATCTTAATGTACATAGGGCTTCGTTATACCTAACTTTATGCGCCGGTGCAGATCATAATCATCGAGCCCGTCTCATCCATTCAGTCGACAACAAAAAAGATTTTTTTTTCTTTCTGTCTGGTTAATTCGAACCACTACTAAACGTTGCGTAAATTACCGACACATTACTGTAGTTAGATTTGGTTGTTTGTATCTTGTGTTATCAAACCGGCATAAAACAAAAGATTTTCTGTTAAATTCCCTCCTTATTAAAGTTTTTTATTTATATTTTTTGTCATATTAATAAAATATTTTACTGTATAAGATGATGTAAAAGATGAATATTAATGTCGGTACGTGGAAATAATTAATAATTAATGTTCGTTAGTTTTACATTGTTGCAATAGCATTTCCCTTATTTGAAGGTCAAGTTAATTCCTCTTTTTTTTTCTTGGTATAAACAATTATGTAGTTTTAATTGTAAAATTCTCGTTGCAGTAATCAGAGTTGCATAATTCAATTCAGTAATCCGTATTTCTGTGCATCGTGTTGTATAAATTTATTTTTTTATTTTTATGAAGTGTTGAATAATTTTTCAAGGTAAGTAAACGGCGTGAATATCGATGATTCATTTCGTTATTTTGTGTGTATGTATGTATTGTTATTTTGTTTTTTTAATGTAACAGACCGTATGATTAACAGACCCACATTTTTCTTTCCGTTTTTGCTAATAGTATCGCAGTTCCTCAATCTAGACATTTTGCGGACGTTAAGTTTCTCATTTCTTAAGTTTTATAAAGCCTAAAATAAAATGTTTAATAATGTATCCTTTAAGGAATTTATACGCAGTCATATAAATTCTTACTTACGATGCTGATTGTTGCTTGACTTGTTATGATGGATGATCATTGATTTTTCAATACTTATATTTTAACTTTTCAGTTAAAGTAAACTGCTTATCTAGTCTAAGCGTATGTCTTTATAAAACAAAAATGTATTTGATTAAATTAATTTTTTTTCTTATTGATCGACCGCGACTAGATTATTTGATAATTTTGAAAGCGACTTGTGTGTGAATACGCAGATGCACATTCTTATTGAATTAATAAATCCTTCAGTAATATAGATTTTAAAATGTATTGTTTTTATCGTTATTATTTTTTCAAAAATAATAGTTTGATTTGTATAGTTTTTAAGCAGTACCATGTGATGACGATGTGTTATAATTTTAGTATCATGAAAAAATTGAACATTATTTTAAAAAATGGTCAATATAAATAAAAAAAAGTCTGGTGATCTGTCTGAATAGCCCATCTTTGTGGTAAAGGGTTTTAAGTCCATCCGACCGGTATAGGTGAATCATTTTATACTGGAATAAAGTTTAATTTTTCAGTTATTTTGTGAACATTTATTTCAGTTACAAAAATAATGTTCATTCATTAACTATTTCACCGAATAATACAGTAATAAAGTTTTTTCTAAATAATATAGAACTTTATTTAGAAATTCAGCTGTGAAATTTTTCAAAATAATAGTCGCTCCTACCAAACAGAAGTAACAGCTTTTGCATCGTACTGAAGCTGAGTTTCTTTGTTTACCATCTTATGCTTGGGAATACGAAATGTAATTAGCGTTACTAGTAATTTATCATAACGTACTTTGTAGACAGGTGGTTCTATCTGTCTTATAAACTCGCTATTATTCGTTTATAGTTTTTTCTGTCAATGAATTGACACGTCTGCTGATTTGCATACAGCAGTTAAAGTGATTATTACTTTGAGCCGGTTTTAACTATAAAATAGGTTATGTATATATATGAGAGTCAAGCTTGATGTTATGTATGCGGTCTGTCGCTGAAGATTCATAGCAGTGTAATATGAAGTAAACCTTTAACGAGTGTCTTTCAATTTGCTGTAGCCTGTAAAAGAATGTTGAACCCATTGTTGTCTGCTATGAAACGCTCACACACTAGCCCACTTCATTTCTAACGATTACTTTGATACGCTTGGTTCGACTGTGAGTGTTAGTTGACCGCAACTACGTTTATGTTTTTCATAAAACATGAGTTGTAATGCTGGTTGTAGAAAAAGTGATATTTCTGTTACTATCTGATGAGTAGAGTCATAAATCAATTAAATCAATTTCAATATACAGATGCAGAATAACAAAATCGTAAAGCTTACTATTTTTTTTTTTTTAACACAGTTGTATTCAGTTAATACTGACTCGACTAAAATCAAGTACGTAAAATAAATCAGATAAATTTATTTGTATCGATTAATTTTATTTGTATTTCGTTGCTTTCGAAACGTTTGATCACAGTTTTCTGAATTCTATGTTTGTGTCATTAATTAGGAAAACCATCGACCCTTAAATTTTTTCAAGGATTTTTTTCAATAGGTAACACCATTTTTTGGTGAGTTCTTACAATAAACGATGGATTTTTTTTATAAAAGAAGTTATTTACTAAACATTATTTTAACCTTTATTTTGGAAATTACTCATAAAAAAACTGTTTCAGTTACTATTTTCAGTACAAAAAATAAATCGAGGATATTCATATTTTTTCAGTACATTTGATGATGTACCCTGACCGATAATTATAACAGTGAGGCATACGTCATCTGTCGAGATACGACAATGGAACGGCTCATAGTTATAATAAAAGTTTTGTTTTATGTTAAGGTATTTACACGCAATTTACTACGAATGATACAATGGAATTACCGCTTTAATAATTGGTTCTCGATAATGTAAATTAAAATCTTCACAATCGAGTTAATAAGATACGTTCTACTTACCTTCACCTCATTATATTATTCATCTTTCCATTTTAAAATGATTTATTTTTTAGTTTACGTATTGTTTATTTATATACAAATAAACTATAGTGGTTTTTACAAATAGTTTCAGAGTTAATGATTGCTGTCTTGCTTAACTTATTTGTGTCTAGTAAAAATCCATCCATCCATTCATGGATAGAGTAGCAACTACACACTATATTGTTAACTGAAACGCCGTTGAATATTAACTAAAACCTATCCGTTGGAAGAAATATTCTGAATGGTTAAAAAGAAATACAATATTGGCATTTTTAAATAAAACTGCTGAGTAATACGGGAGAAACGAATGTATACAGTCAACATCTGTGTCCGCGCACTACTCCGTTACTACGTCACAGCAGGCGATACCGACATATTATAATTTTGCTTACGCTTATATAATAATTTTTTATATAAAAATTATGATTATATAATCTTTTTTGATACTATTTAGTTTATAGCAGTTATTAATTTTAGGAACACCTAATAATTTTACCGTAAAGTAATTATTTATTTTATATTATTAATTTATTTGAAAAGATAAAGGATTATATTTAAGGACGAGTCAGTAAAAATAACTATCTGTAGAACAAACTCCCTTTTTCATTTGATTACAAAAAAGATTTTCGACGTTTTAAGCAGATGAGCTATGACGGAACGTTACTAAAGGATTTGTAGTTACGTTAATAATAATAATTATTATTATTTTAACTTATACCTCATTGCCCTAGTTTGAAGAAGTGATAATAATGTGTAATAACCCGTTAGAATGTTCATACTATCAGCACTATTTTTAAATAACATCTTAAAGATCTTTTACCATAGGAAAATTGTATTTTTAATATAATAAAACTGCAAAAATCGTTTGGTTAACGTTTCTATAAGGTATTTTATTTTAATTCAAGTACATTAAGGCGTTATACGTATTCTCTGTGTGAATGTACACAAATATTTAAAGAAATATTACATACGTAATGGGAAACGCTTTTTCATATGCAGTTACATATTACATTGGGAAACAAAAAATAATTCTTTTTTGTCTCAAGAAGAAAAATATGTGATTCTGATAGTATTTTTTCTCCTGAATTCGAATATGGTATTGGTTTTTCCCCATCACGCAAGGTTTCCGAGAGGCAGGCATTTATATAATTTCAAACATTTTAATACTTTCTGCATTCTTAACTAAACAATATTCAAACATTTGACTCACCTAGATAGTAAGAAATGACGATTTTCTGCTATATTTTGCCTGTGGAGCATCCCTCTTGATGGTCCAATAATAATCGGCCAGCATAGGATTCCATTTCCCTTGATACTTCTTTCCCATAGCTGAAATCTCCTGATGAAAGTGAGTGAATTTATTGCCGTTATGTAGAAGCATAGCTTTTAAACTAACTCTAGAGGAATCGACGAACAAGCGTCATTCAACAGAATGACGCTTGAACAGAATGAACATAACCCAACAGGGTTATGTTCATTAGAAAGTATCTCCATAAGAGAAGAAATGTCGTGTCATAACAAAACACTAAGCCATTTTCTTCAGAAAAATAGTCCTTATTCAGATTGACGATTACGATCAGTAAATATCTGTGTATTTTTTTTTAAAGAAGATTCTATCCTTTTAGCCGAGAAGAAAGCATTTCAGACTGTTTTTTTGATAACTTTAAATTTCGTATGAGATCGTTAAAATTTTCTTGAGTCAGTAAATGAGGCTCAGATAAACTGCTTTGTTCAAAAGTTGTATCACCAGAATCTGTTTCTTTAACTTCCTTACTTCCTTACTTTTGAGCTCTCTTCATCTATTGTCACATGTTCTGGAAGCTTTGGTACGGGCAATTCTTTGCAGTGTGGAACTGGGCTAATTGCAGATTGCAAGTTAGGATACACCACTGTATATTTTGATTTTGATGTAATCCCTTTAATATTTGTTAAGCAGAAACAACAGTCAGAAGAGTGATCTTTGTGTTCACTCCAAATCATAGGGATAGCAAATGGCATGTGGCGTGTGCCATTTTTCCATGCAGTGAGAAGCCTAGAACACGATAAACAACAGATGTGAGCTCCAAGCTCTTGTATGGTCACCGACGTTACACCCAAAATAAAGTTCATAATAACAGTTTTTTTACTAATGGAGTAAGGTTTCACCTTACCACATACATAACAAAAATTGTTTGGATGATTTAAACAAATTCTAGGCATTTTGTAACTAACGACTAATTAAAAGAAATAAAGTTGTAAATATGTGATATACAATACTTCAGACACACAAAGCACTCACAAAGACGTGTTTACTGGTTCATTACTATCTCACAACTGGCTCGTTCTGATGAATGTGTGTGTGCTGTACTAGAGACGTTTGTACATGTCTATACGCGTCGGAACCTTTTTTTTCCTGTTTAGCCTCCGGTAACTACCGTTTAGATAATTCTTCAGAGGATGAATGAGGATATGTATGAGTGTAAATGAAGTGTAGTCTTGTACATTCTCAGTTCGACCATTCCTGAGATGTGTGATTAATTGAAACCCAGCCACCAAAGAACACACCGGTATCCACAATCTAGTATTCAAATCCATGTAAAAATAACTCGCTTTACTAGGACTTGAACGCTGTAACTCTCGACTTCCAAATCAGCTGATTTGGGAAGACGCGTTAACCACTAGACCAACCCGGTGGGTTACGCGTCTGAACCTGCGCAACAGTAGCAGCACTACCCTTTGAGCTAGCTCATTTGGTTTCATCATATTTACAATGCTCTTAGAAGCTTTTACTTGACAGTTTAGAGATACTCGTGTTTGATATTCTGTCACCCCATCTGTGATCAATCAAAAAAATGCAATAAATATTGCTACCATTGAAAACAAAGTGGTGAATTGAGAATTATTTGGATTTTTGGATATAAAGTTAAAACAAAATTATTGACATTTTTATATTTAAAACCGTAAATTTTGTGAATTGAAACCCGTATAGTACAAACCGACAGGTTTTGAGGGTGATTTTATCTTTTTTAAAGGGTAGGATTTGGATGGTTCTGAATTATTGATGTGCTCAAATGCAAAAGAGAGTATTCGTTGCCTATAAGAGTTGCTTTTCCCCCATTTTTAAACATAAAGTAACGATGACTTAACTTACTTTGATAGCGGGTGGGTTTTAATAATTGATTACAAAAATTTATCCGATCACATTCGCTGATTTATCAAAACGTTTGTTATACGTAAACATGAATAAAAATTTGTTTACGAAGCATATGTATAAATATTATTTTTTAAATTAAATCGTATATTATGTCATAACAATTCGTTGAACACTGTATGTAGTATTAAATTACATTAATTCTAATTAATCTATATTTTATACTTGAAATATTCAGTCGCGTATATTTTTTACGTATTATTAGAGGATATTTACTCCAAATTTATGTAAATCGTTACGGTTTGCATCGTCATGTTATTGACAATACCATTTACATAATCACAGTTTGTCAAATTATGTTTTCATGACAATATATCTGTTACTGCGGTAAATAAATTCCCAAAAGAGTAGCTTTAACAGAACCTATATCTGTTATTGCATTAGTAAAACATAACTTAATAATAAGACATAAATAAAAAAAAGTAGTAATAAAAAAATATTATTCCCAGTTTTTCTTATGGCTGTGACGCATGTATAAGGTTCAGTTAGCATCAGTCGGAGTAGCTTTCTCTGAATGATTACGTTCATCAAACAACCAGTCCCTGTGGTGAACAGTGTGAAGGTATCTGTTGAAGGGCTGAATACTACATCCATTTCTGTGGGCTTGTGTCAGCAGTGTGTAATTTGTGCATCTGGCTAAGTGAAGGAGACAACGGGAAACCACTTCACCTCTCATTTTCCCTCGTAAGCCGGGCTTGTAACGCTTGTTGTTCTTGAGAATGACTATGTCATGTTTGAGATTGACGTATGTCAGGTTGCCTACAACCGTTACAGTTACGGTGCTTAAAACACATTCAATTAGAAAAGATTATCAAATGAGCAACAGATTCTTAAAATTTCAAAAAATTCTTAAAGGGCGTATTTAGTGATTAAATGCCAAAAAAAGAAATATTTCCTCATGAAAAAATTGTTAAGATTTCAATGACGGTTAAGACACGTTTATCTAGCAGTTTTTACTAAAAGAGTTGGATAAATGCTCAAACTGACATTTTATAAATAACAGTTTAATACGCGTAATTTTTACTTTCCTGGCATCATAGCTCTACAGGTATGCTTT
Source organism: Lycorma delicatula (assembly GCF_047948215.1). Classification (NCBI taxonomy): domain Eukaryota; kingdom Metazoa; phylum Arthropoda; class Insecta; order Hemiptera; family Fulgoridae; genus Lycorma; species Lycorma delicatula. The sequence continues at coordinate 134,297,245 of NC_134456.1, forward strand.
AAAAACTTTAAACAGAAAAGTACTGTAATCGGTCAAAAAATGGGGTATGGAGTTTTTTCCATTTCTCGACGTTTCATGATCCAGGGATCCCAATAAACAATACAAAAAAATGGGAAGTAATGTTCAAACGTACTGAATTTACGTATTGACGTGTTTGAAGTTTAATAACTTTTGACTGGATCGACCGATTTTGATGAAATTTTTGTACGCATTCCTTTATATGCGTTGGTAAAATTTGTACAATTTGTTGGTAAAATTTTGCAAATATAACCCCGCTTTATATTAAGCGCTCAGTACATGCAAGCATACTTATCTTACCACTTTTAAAAAAACTTTTCCCCAAATTCCCCCTTCTCCAAAAATCTAAAAAAGTATCTTTTTATTTATTGCATATTTTTAACTGATTTTTTTTTATGTCTTCCTAGGCATAATAGTAGTGCAAGTGACTCCAAAAAAAAATACTTTGAGGGCAATGTTGGGGGCGGGAGAGCCGATCAAAGTTTAAAAATATCAATTTTTGAAACTTTGTTTAGTTATTATAGAATTATTATCATATTTTACCATTATACTATTATTATTCTAATAATAATAATTTTTTTTGTCTTCAGTCATTTGACTGGTTTGATGCAGCTCTCCAAGATTCCCCATCTAGTGCTAGTCGTTTCATTTCGGTATACCCCCTACCTCCCACATCCCTAACAATTAGTTTCCCATATTCCAAACGTGGCCTGCCTACACAATTTTTCCCTTCTACCTGTCCTTCCAATATTAAAGCGACTATTCCAGGATGCCTTAGTATGTAGCCTTGTAAGTCTGTCTCTTCTTTTAACTATATTTTTCCAAATGCTTCTTTCTTCATCGATTTGCCGCAACACCTCTTCATTTGTCACTTTATCCACCCACCGGATTTTTAACATTTTCCTATAGCACCACATTTCAAAAGCTTCTAATCTTTTCTTCTCAGGTACTCCAGTCGTCCAAGTTTCACTTCCATATAAAAAGCGACGCTCTAAACATACACTTTCATAAATCTTTTCCTGACATTTAAACTAATTTTTGATGTAAACAAATTATATTTCTGACTGAAAGCTCGTTTCGCCTGTGCTATTCGGCATTTTATGTCACTCCTGCTTCGTCCATCTTTAGTAATTCTACTTCCCAAATAACAAAAATAATATTATTATAGTAAAAATAAATAAAATAAATTTAGCCATTCAGTTGTGTTCGACCCCTGGCGATTCCATAGGCGTGATGTTTTTGCTATTGGAATTTTCCTTGCAGGTTTTATGGGTGGTTTGCCGTAGCCTTCCCAATGTGGTTAATTGAAAGCCAACCACCAAAGTACACCGGTATCCACAGCCTGGATTCAAAACCACATAAAAGCAACTGATTTACAAGGATTCGAACCTTAGAATTCTAGACTTCGAAAATCACCTGATTTTGCGACGACGAGGTTAATTACTAGTCTAATCCGGCGGGTTATTATTATACTATTTTAAAAATATTATTAAAAGTTTAAATAATACATTTTTAATCTAAAATAAAATTTCATCATAATTTACTCCCCACTCCAAAAAAGAAAAGTAAATCTTTATTGGTTGTACATTTTTCAGGAGAATTTTTTCAAGTTTCTTCCATTTAACGTAGTAAACGTAGAAAAAAAATGATTCGATGTGGGGAGCCTAAAAGATTTAAAAATCCTGATTTTATTTTTTAAATTTTTAAATATTTCTTGGTTTATTTAAACATATAACGATAATTTTATAATGAAACTTCATCATAAATTACTCCCACCACAAAAAAGAAATCTTAGGTAGCTTTTTCATGTATCTTTCCACTATATAAGATTAAATAACCAATGCCAGGAAATTATTACAACTTTGTTGTCAGATTTTTTTTTTTCATGAAACGCCAAACGTACTGTAAAGAGAGAGGATTTTATACAGTATAATTACTGAAGGAGAGTTTATATAAATATATTATGTTAAGTTTTTTTTTTTATGACGTAGTATTATTGAATTAACTGGAATTGTATTACAGTATCGTTTTTATAATTTTTCATTAAAACACGGTTGTGTAATCTTTATATCGATGCCGTAATGTCACATTAATCACTTCACAGAGAGACTTTCTCAGTAAGTTGTACATTATCGTAATCCATTTCTAAAATATATCATTGTGTAAATTAATGATATATTCGTTCAATTCCACAATATTTGATGTGATTGATTTCTTGTACACATATCACTACCCAGTTAATACGTTTATTTTTTAAATTGACTATTTAGTCTCAGTGATTTTGATCTATTTATTTATTTTTTATTCATCAGGTACACAGACCCAGTTTTGGGTTGATTCTTCTTTGTCGTTTAATATAAGATATTGTTTCAAACTGAAAAAGGATATAACTTTTTTTTTTTATGTTATGGCTCCAGTTTCTTAATGATTTTGGCCGATCTAAAGCATCCGATAAACAAAATACATCAGTCGTGAGTTGCGTTACCTTTTTTTCTGGTGAGTTAGAGGAACCCCATTTACGGTCGATATTCGGGCTCGCTAACAGGTTCCGCAAGATTTTAAAAAGTATGTATGTATTCCGGCGCCCTACCGACTAAAACTATCTTACCAACTCCCCTCCCGGGGCCGGAACTGTAATTAAGCATTACACAGCCCCGGGAGGTGCCTTTGAGCTCGAGGGATCCAGAGTCCCTCGTATCTCATCCTCGCAAGCGTGAACGAACGATGGCTCCACAGGGGACTGTTCTTCACGCCGTCGCTCTCCAGTTCTATTCTTCACCTGCATGCAGGTCTTTTCTGAGGTGGTTCTTCCTGACGCATCATCTCCTCTGTCCCCCAATTCTTCCGTTGGATCACCCCGGCGATGAACCTCGAGATTTTGGAGGTTTATTCTCCAGCATCTTACTGACTATTCCCCACACTTAGTGGACCCACCAACACTTTGCACGCTTGACGTTCATTGACCCACCTGCTGCAGTCAAAATGTTCGGGATGTCCACCTCGCCACAATATAGGCACCCCTCATCGTCAGCCCGTCGCCTGTTGTAGAGGTACGTCCTAAATGCCCCGTGGCCGGTCAGATACTAGGTGAGCCAGTAGCTCAGCTCCCCAAATTTCCTCCCGTACCACGGTTCAATGTGCGAAATGAGCCGATGGGTCCACCGTTCTTTAGTGGAGGCATCCCACCTGGATTGCCAGCCCACGACACACACCCCAAATGAGCTATGTCTATCCTGCCCCCCAAATACTCGTTTTCTATGGTCCACTAGTTCTTTCAGTGCCATTATTCCAGCCATCACCATTATTGCCTCTGTGGAAACGGAGCTATATGCAGCAGCCACCCGCAAAGCGATGCGACGCTGCACCCCTTCTAAAATTCAATGATTGGGTTCTACCTATAATGTTCTTTGCCGTACTGGAATAGCATCCAAGAGTATTGATTCTATGACAAAACAGCCGGCGTTTGGAGGAGCGTGGCCTCACAGTTTATTCCACGCGTTCCAGGCAAACCTCTGGTGTGCCTGGTGAACGATCTCCGGGTGTCTATTCAAATACCCAGGTATTTGATAGCATTCCGGACGTCCACCCGGTATTCTCCCACCCGTAGATCCATCGGTGAAAGCCTCCTCGTTCCCGTCATTGCGACAACTCTTGTCTTTTCGGGTCGCAGTCCAAGGCCCCTTTTCTCCAACCAGTCTTGCACTTTACTTATGAACTCTCCAGCAGTTTCGGTTACATCTTCCTCCGTCCTCGCATTAACCAACATGGCGAAGTGTGGGCGAACGCAACAACTGTGATCCCCGGAGGAAAATCCACACTGAGCACCCCATCATACATCAAATTTAAAGAGATGGAACCCAGCACGGACCCCTGCGATATGCCGCTATGACACTGTCTTGGAGAAGCCTTTGTAATGAACCTCGTATTCCTTGGTCGTAAACTGCAGTGAATAATAATTCCCATTTAAGGGAACCGAACGCATCTTTGACATCGAGCGTGACCAGCTCTGGGATCAGCCTCGTCCTTCAAGTGCCGGACGCCGCCCGAACAATTCGTTCGATGATAGCTCTTGCTGTGTCCACCGTGAACCTCTTTTCCCGAAAGCCGAATTGAGTTTCTTGAACCCTCCCGTTGATCCGACGAGTTGCTTTAGCTGAGAGTAGTTATGTTTACCATTATTACTAATGCGGTGGTGAACAATGATTATCGTCTACATTTCGTTGGACTTGGTAAAATGATGAGATTTATTTTCAGATCAATGAAGATTGGAAATGCTTCGCTCCTCATTATGCAAGGTACAATCACTTTTTTTTATAGAACATAGTTATATTTTTAGAGGTTGACTCTTTTCGTACAAGGTTGATTGTTGTGGTTTTCGCAATATCTCATAAATTGTGGGTAATTGGGTTAGAGGTAATTATAATTATACTGAAATACCGATTAGAAATTTTATTAATACTGAAATCACAACGGATTCATTCCTGAGTTTACTGCTTTATCCGGCTAAGAATTTTAGATGTGTATTACGGATCAAGAGTTCTTCTGTTTATAAACGTTCTGCGTTGGTTTAAATTTAAAGAAAAAGTAAAAGTAAGTAAAAGAAAAGCGATAGGGTTGCAATGATTGCGATGAACCAAATGTAGACCGACCAACACAATTGTCTTCCCTGTTCCATCCTACGGCTGTGAAATATAAACCATCAAGAAGGCTGACAGGCGCAGGATCGGTGCTTTTGTGCTGTGGTGGCGCCGGGTGTTAAAAATTCCGTGTATGGCGAAAATAACTATAACAAAGAAATTTGATAAAATCAAGCCCAATCTTTTCAGATGTTGGGACCTGCTTTTAACATATTTTGGTCACGCCAGGAGGGAAAATAACTCCTTGGAAAAGGATATTTTATTAGGCATAACGGACGGAAGAAGACAACTGGACCGACCAAGAACCCGTTGGTTAGATACCATCAAAATAGCAACCAGAAAGAGTAGGGTGGAAGTGAAAGAAGCTGCCCGGAGATCGGAGGAGCATGTTCCATCAAATGGCTGAGAGCCGTACGCGACTTAACGGTTAAGACGAAGAAGAATATGTGATGATGTGTACTACTTGCAAATGAAACTAATTGAAAACAGAATGAATATAGGTATATTCTTTTAAAGAATAGAAATAGGAGTAGTCAAAACACAAAATGAAATTAGATTATTAAATAATTATGTATAAAAAAAAAAGAAAAGTTTTATGGAAAAAGTGTACCACTCAAATTAAACGAAGTAAAAATAAGATGAATAATAAAAATACGTGTACACCAATATAAATCAGTTTTCATTCTTTCCAAAAGTGTTATAAAAATTCTGTTTAGCCTCCGGAACCTCCGTAAGGTAGTTCATTCATCCTCAGAGGATGAATGTAAATGATATGTATGAACGTAAATGAAGTGTAGTCTTGTACAGCCTCAGGTCGATCATTCCTGAGATGTGTGATTAATTGAAACCCAACCACCAAAGAACACCGGTATCCACGATCTAGTATTCAAATTCGTATAAAAGTAACTGCCTTTACAAGGTTTTGAACCTTAGAACTCGACGTCGAAATCAGCTGATTTGCGATGACCAGTTCACCACTAGAACCCGGTGGGTTACTGTTTTCTACTGTAAGAAATTCTCTATCGAAAGCAGATGATGCAGTTATTATTATAATATAATTATTTTACTGTAATAATCTAGGTTTTATTGTAACCATAATGGAAACTTGATTTACGAAAATCTTTGTAGATCATGATTCGCTTAGTACGCGTAGATCTATATAGTCTTGGTAAAAATTCAGTAAATCTCTAATAAATTTGACTACCTTCCAACACAGCTGAAATATTGCAGTAATGCTGTATAGAAGATTCCGTGATAATGATCATGGAAGTTTTTCAAGAATAAGTGAACGGACGGCAAGACGGATTTATTCATATTAACCAATTATCTTTTGAATACAGATAATATCATTGTTTCTTGACAGTTACCTAATTTATGATTGTAATTTTGTATGATTTCTAACAAGATGGATTTTTGTGAGGACTGAAATTTTATTATTTCATACCTTACGATTTATTTTTTTTTTCGGATTGTTAGATCTATATGTCAACTTTGGTTGACAAATAAATACGGTTATTTATTTGTTACCGAATAAAAAAATAATCCCGGTTTAACAATAGTATGTTTAATGCATAAGAATCGATGATATCTGTGACACCAACTCCCCGATGATTCAACACGTTGAGTGTGCTTTATCATTTTTATTCCCTGATGAAAGATAACGGGTGTTTTGTGTATATGCGCTGGCGCATTGCTCAACAGAATTTATTGCCCATACCTGACTACAAGAAAACTTAAATCGGATACATTACTAAGCTTGCTTGACCTTAACAAATTAATCGCTCATCTAATAGTCACCTCTCCCACCATCGAAATATGCGAATGCCCGCTCACGTGTTTGTTATTGTAATCTGTGTCTAAATAAATTATATTTAAATTGATTCAACACCTGCCGTGCTAAACGGTTGGTTGTCGTAGTATTGTTCTTTCTTTTGTTCGGTTATATTAATATACCGGTTTATTTTCGTAGCGTAAATGTTTATGAATAAAGTTTGTTTCTTAGCCTATTTTAGTTATGCGTCTTTATACCGACATGAGTTTCGGATTTTTACTTTTGTTAAATCAAATTCATCCTGTATTTCTTAAAACATTTTTGTTTCGTACGTGTAAACATATTATGATATGTAGTCTTTGTTTGATTTTAAGGCATTGTTTTAAAAATTACTATTTAAGTTTGCCGATATTGATCTTCGTTTGATATTAATAAATAAGGTTTTCTTTGCAAATAGCTTTTACTATTTATATTAAATAGTAGTTATATATTTGTCTGTTCGTACATTTTACCATAAATATGATTCGAGTCTTTTAATACTCGAAATTTCATGAATTGTGTTATCGGTAGGATGGGAACAGTTGGGTTTGTGTCATTTCGTTACTTTTATAATTAATTTTTTTGTTACTATTGTAATTAAATATTATATTTAGTTGGTCTAGTATTATTAAATTGAAGTTTTTTCTAGATTAATGCAAATATAATTTACCTGATATCTTACCTGTATCGTAAAAAAAAAGAAGCATAATATTAACCAAGCATCCCGGGTTTTTTTGGGGGAGGGGTGTTTTTTATCGCATTGTTCAAGAAGTCGAGGGATTTTTAAAATAGATTTCAGGATTAGTGTATCTTTATTCCGATTGTAAATCTAATTCTTGAATAAATGTAGAACGACGTCGGAGAAAATAGGACTACCTTCAAATATATTTCTAAATCTGCAACAACTTTTGTTTATAATATTTCTGAAATTAAACTCCGAAACCCTCTTCCCATTCGGACGAATAGAGTTTTACTGTTATTATTAGTTGATCACTCATTTTATGAAAGGAATCCGTCATTACGTAGTGTTCTAAATTAGGTTGTTAATATCTCTCCATACTTATCTCTCATTTATTATTCTATTCTTTCTGTCATTCTTTGTCTTCTCGTCAATGTTATCCATTTCTGATTCCTAGTAATCTTTTTTCTTTATTTTAAACCATTTTTTTTTTTCAGAGGATCAACCGAATTGCAATCCTATTTTATCTAGTTCCTCTTCATCAGTTGTCATCACTTTCTAATTCCTTACTCTCTCTTAATTAATTTATTCAAGCCTAGAAGATAATATCATAAATATCCTCCGATCTTCTTTTTTTCTCCTAAATATGCATATTAATTCATAATACCGAATTCACAGTTCCATTTTTAGTAAAATCGTACACATTTTACCAAACAGTAATTATTTTTCTCTTTCCATCTTATTGAAGTTTCTCACCTGTTTGTATTCTTGTTTTAACATCCAGATCGTAACACACATCTGTCTATCTAGATGTTTAAAAATGTATTATTACAATCAAATTTCTTACTGGAAAAATTAGAAACAAATGTTCAACAATCTCATTTAAAAGTTTGTTTTTGATATTTTAATTGTACTTATAATGGCGGAACCGGAATATATCTTTAATTTATTTATTTCATAAATAAACTCATAATGCATTTTTGTAAAATAATCTCAAGAGGAAAAATTAAATAAATAATATTTGAAATGACCTTTACCGGTTACATTTTCAGAATCATTACCGGGGATTAAAATTTCTAGTCATAGATAACAATAATTATCAACTGAGGAAAGTTGGGCAAGTTAATTTTAGCATTATAAGTGTGTATATTCCTATATATACTATTGCATACCTATATATACTTAAGTCTGTGATTGAATTTCAAATAATATTCTTCCATAATTTTTTTCAATGAAGTAACTTTTGATTGTTACTTTATCTGCTTTATAACTGTTTAATAACTAATTATTCATTTTTAGTTTTTTTAATTTATTCATTTAATGCGTTTCCATTTGCGTATTCTCATTACATGTATAAGTTTACATACTGTGTAACTGTCTTTTGTATATGTATAAGAAGATTTATTTATGTTTATTTTTCTCATCATTGACTTGTATAATTATAACTTAATATTACAGTTTTATTTTCAAGTTTTATTATATCAGGAAGAATTAGAAATTTCGATTTATCGTAATTGATACAATTCTCCCTTCTGTGTTTTTTTCTTCTTTATATTACATAATTTGATCAGTTGCAGCATATTTCTTTATTTCTTAAAAGAAATCAAGTTGCACGCTATGATGATGATACAGAAAGCCATTAAATGGAAACCATTAAGTTAAAAGTTTCTTTGATCCAGGAATGTCGAAATGATAACTATGATTTACGAGTTTGTATCAAGCAAAAGTGAAACTTGTAACTAAACTAATTTACTGTTTTTAAATTTTAAATTTTTCTTTGATAAAATTACTCATGCGTGAGTAATAGTTCTAACTATTTACAAAATGTTTCCCCTTTATCGTCGTCGTTGTGTTATTTTTTTTTATTTATTTGTTTTTATTTTTTATTTTTACTGACGTAATAAATGTTCCTCATAAATATTTCACTTTCTAAAAATAAATAATATTACTTGTCCATAAATTCAGTTAAAATTTCTAGTTGCACGAATAAATCTCGTAGCTGTTCGCCTTATTTCTAAATTCCGAATATCTTCGCTATTTTAGTAGTTATACATTTACTTTTTTTATCAGGTTTATCAGTACATTTATTTCCCCTTCCTTATTGTTTTCCTATTAATTATGCTTAAAATGGAGGGGTTTAGTATAAATATTTGTTGGATCCAATACCTGACGTCAAACTACGTGTAAAACCAGCTTTTAAAATTAGTTAAAAAAGTGTTGATCACGCTTTTCAAAAGCTTTTTTCAACCAATTTGTCATATTTTGAAATAACTTGATTTATCTAGTCTGTTTAATTAAACTTTGAACAACAAATTTTATTATTTTTTTGGAAGCTACTTTTAATACTGATCCTAATATACTTTTCATTCACGAATAATTTTAAATTTTATATCATTATCTTAATTTTGAGTGGTTAATTTTAAGTAACCGATTGCTTGGGGAGTGGTTAGTATCGTTGATTAGCCGTTTATGATTCTACAAGACTTTGGTTCAGGTCTATTAAATTAGGACTCGTAAGCGTCTGTGATAATCTGTTTGTAAGGGATTCATTAAGGGTTTTTTTTTTTAGTAAAATCGGCCTTTGGCTTTATACCATTAATTAAATCTTAGTTTTATGCACGGTTACATAATCCCATCATTTTTTTAAAGCTTTATATGATTTAAGTTTTTTAAGAATCTTTACTAGAAAGTAAATATTTTACATCACAAAAACGATACGTAATTGTTTAGAATTACAAGATTTTGAATGTTTTCAATGTTTGGTTTACTACAACGGCAACTATTATAAAATAAACATAGAACATTTGAAGAACTATTTTACTCAAATAAAATGCAAGAAAGAAAAACCTACCTACAACAACACAATTCATTACATTTTAAAATAGATAGACAAGGTTTTGTAAAAAGTAATTATAGGAATAATTTGATGAATGGGATATAAATTATTTTAACTTACGTGTTTTTTTTAACTATTTTCCTTTATTAATTTTTTATTTAATTTATTTTTTCATTCTACTATTCCTGTTTTTCATTCGTGAACTAATCCTAAGAACAGGATTATGTTGATTGAATTATTCACTCATTTATGTTTGAGAATATTGGTATAATTATTGAGATTTTAATGTCGAAGATTAAAAACATTGTTGCTATTAAAAAAATAAGTTGAGAATATAATTTTCGTGTTGATATATTTCAGAATCCACATTCGAATGGTGAATTTTTTAAAAATTTTTTGGTGGTATTTCTATTTTTAAACGTATGAAACAATTTCATTCATTTGAAGTTCTACAGACACTATTTTGATTACTTATCGTCAACAGACGTTTAGTACTATTTAGATTGTATTATATTAAAAGGTTTCTGTTTTTGCTTAAACATTAAAGATTGTATGAAGTATTTTTAAAAGAGTACACCGATATGTTATTTTAAATGTTTTCTATTCGTAATTTAAAATAATTTATTTCCCAATCATCTAATTATCCGTTTTAATTTCTTTTTACAAAACCTTATTTTCTATTTTAATATGTTATGCATCGTAATAATGATTAAATCTTTTTAATAAAATTAAATATGCTATTTTAAAATTATGAACTAAAATAATAACAAGTGCATTTGTTTTATTTCCGTAATGATTTATGTACACATACTGTTTTTAAAATGTGTGTCACAAAGAAAGGTTTAATCGTAGAGTACCGCACACATAATTAGTTTAAGAAGCTTTTATGTACAGTATTAGATGATGCCGCGTCTGGTTGCGGATACCGAAACTCTTGACGTCAGTCTGGACCAAAAAAATACAGCCATTACCCCATTCCCATAGGACTGAAACGTACGTCCCTGCACATCTGTCCGGAAAAAATTTAATCCAGAGGGTGCTTGTCCGTGTGCCATCGTGCTCTGTTTGTTCTTTTCAAAACTTCAGCCTTTGAATCCTGATAAATTATATAAAATAGTTTATTTTTTAAACCCAATATGTACTTTTATAAATAAATATTTTTCAGTCTCTAATTACAGGTTTTTAATTTTTTTATGTTTGTATGTTGACCGATGTCACATAATGGTTTTAGGCGACTGGAATAGATTACACGGGAAAATTACACAGCCGTTACTAGAATAGCAAACATTCATGTCATGCTTGCTTAAGAAAAGTTCTCTCAATGTGTTAACTTTTTCGCGGTTTAGCCTCCGAAATCACCGCAAGATATTACTTCTGAGATTGATATGTACGAATGTAAATTTAATCTTGTACAGTCTCAGGTAGACCATTCCTCAGGTTTGCGGTTAATTGAAACCCAACCACCAAAGAATACCAAATGTGTTAACAAAATCGAGCTTACTGTTTTATATCAATTTCCCAAACCCTCCAAAATATGTATGATATTCAGCCCTACACTTGACGCATTCTCACTCTATTCATAACAAGAATTAGTTGTATAACATCATTACTTCCAGTAATAGCGACTTTTAACCGGTGTAATTTAGGATTGCATACATATACCACAACCATAAGAAACAAGAGATCTTTTTTATTTCCCTTTATTTGGCAAACTATGTGTTATATACGATCTGTCCACTTAATATGGAAGTCCTATGAAATGTAGTATTTATTTTTTTCGTAGAAGAAACCCTAGAAATCTTTAATAACTTATTTAAGGAATTAACATAACTTAATAAAATACGTTCGGTCAGTGAATTAAAAAACCGAATTCCGATTAAATTCAAATAAACTTAATAGTACTGATCTTTTTTTTCTTTTATTTGTTTATATAAAGTCAAACATAATGTAAAATGATTTAATTATTTCGTAAAAAAAATATAAAAAAAAGTTTTTTTAACCGGTAAAATAGTCTCTATACCCTTTTCTCTCCCCTGATTCAAAATTTTAGAACCTTTCTTCTTTCCAGACTAAATGCAAGACATAATACTTGTATACGAATAACCCAACTGCTCTCTTTAAATGCTATTGCGCGGGTAAGCGCTCACGTACACATTCACACTGGCGCGCACGTTTTTTTATTCTTCTTTCTCTTAAACATGTATTAAGTAAAGAAAGAGAAAGGTATATTTAATATTTTAAAAGTCACGTTAATATTTTTCTTTTTTCTTTGTAGTGAGAACATTTTTGGCTTTAATGATGAAAATAAATAGAAACGATTGATTTTTTTTTTTCTGAACCGTGTACTCGTAACTTAGTTGTCATTATTATTGTTTTGTGTGTTTGTGTAATACGTGAAGAAAAATGAACGGTTCTAAAAATTTACTGGATTATTAAAGAACTCCAATCCTACCTTTCTACGAGTTTAACAACGCGTAGCAAGCAATCGGTCTACGGTTATACATACAAAGGGTCAAAAGCCATTCTACAGTTCTGTTGATACTAATTATTGCAGATACTGAACGTAAAAAATACTGTTATTGTTTTTAATTGTGCTGTATACTTTTCTATTTCATAATCAAAATAAAATAAAATAAATAACTATTATAATACTGTGCAGTCAGGCGATCTTAACCTGTCATATTATAAGTGTATATATCACGCTGCGAAAGCTTTTTATCCACTATAATACATCGAACCCGGCTTACTTCGTATTATTAAAGTTGTTATACTGTACACTTTAATACTGTAGTATTATTTATGAATGAAATGCGCATAATTATGTTCATTAACAAGCTCGAACAATATTCACTGTACAATGAATTACGTTTTAATCACGAATTAATTATTTTTTAAGAATATTGAACTGCAGTCGATTGTTATTATGCGTGGAAATTAAGGCGCGCATGGTAATAGTAAAATCTTATTTTTTTCTAATTAATTTATTATAGATTATATCGAGGTAAAATGTTTTTTAAATTATTTTTTTTCATATTCTTTAGAACTTATAATTTTCTTTAATTATTTTTTATGTTCGTTTTGAAGAAATATTCTTTTTATACAAAGTGGAACAGGATTAAAACACTTGTTTTTAATATTTAAATAAAAAAGATATGTGTGGTGACGCATAACATTTCCTCATTATTTTTTTCCCTTTAAACACTTTTTCATATGTTATTAAATTTTTCCTGCTGAGCTGAACCAGAGCTGATACATCTCTTTACCACAGTAAGGGGTATATTTGGTCTGTTTTTTTTCTACCTGTCCAGTTTTTTTTTACGGTTGTGATATATCTAAAACATCTGAGTCATAGTCTCTTTCTTTGAAGTTAATATTTACATATAGGGCTGAACAGCACCTGCAGTTCAGTGAGTTTGGCATGCTGATATGAAATCGTCTATTTGGCCCGTGCTTACTTTATCTAGTCAGTCTACTCACGATATTACTCTTAAGGAAAGGTCATTTTGGGAATAATTTGTGACTCTATTTGATTTCTTTATTCTGTTTTCCTAAATTATTTTATTTGAGAAAGTTTTTTATAGTCTTCGAAAAATATTAACATTTTTATCTTTACGTTGCACAGAATACGTTTTTTCATCAAATTTTTGAGGTCCATTAAAAAAAATTTCAACTTAGGACATTCTCTCATTTTCATTTACAAATATTTTGATAATTTGTAGATGGAAACTAATTAGAATTGAATATTTAACTTTTTAACGTGTTTTGAAATTTCAAACGGTGAATTACTGTAATACTTTCCTATCCCTTCTATTAGAAACCTTTTTTTTTTTAATAATTACCCTCTCGGTTTTGGAAAACTTGTTTTTGGAATTTGATCGAAATTCATTTCCAAATAATAGTTCTATACGAACAGATAATCAAGCTACTAACGAAGTAATTAGGTTATCTATATTCTGTCAAAAGTTTTTTTTCAAAATTCTTTTCGTTTGGAAGGTTCTGGGTTCGAAACCTGGTTAATCTTGACACTTTCATACAATACAAAATTCATTTCTCATATGTAATTAGAAAAACAAAATAAATAAACAAATTCATACCACATTTATTTGCTAAATCTTTATATTATACGAATATAATCATCACTTTTTATGATATTGATGATACACTACGAACATGTACTGTGTGTTCTTAGCGTTTTGTTGTAAGATTATTTGTCATATCTTACCTTCACCAAAAAAAAACTGAAAAACTGACCTTAATTACGGAATAAATTCGATTTATGGGAAAGAAAAACGTTTTTCTGTTCAGGAATCTGCTTATTTCCACTTTTTCCGGTCAAGTATTAAATATTCTTGAAATATCAGATTTCAATACGTACTTACAGATTATTTGATTACTAACAGTACGTATTTTCTATGTAGATATAAATTTATTTTCTGTTAGGATAATATGACTTTATGTTCATAGAATGAAATTAGTCATTTTCTTAGATGGAGCATTATCTTAATTTTAATGGAATCTATTAGATTTACAAATTTAAAATCTGGTGACACGAGCATACTGTAACACAGTTACACACACGCGTTTTGGAAAACTTGTTATAAATTAATTAATAAACATAAAAATTTGTAGATCAGAAATTTACAGACAATATGTTATATTTACATGTTGATTTTATTGGTATGATTTTCGGACAAAGTTTTACTTTCTTCCCTTTGTTTTAAAATGTATTTACATTATATATTTAATTAATAAGTATACGGATTTTTAAAACTATATTCGTAAAAACGTTTTAGTAATATATTTATAAAGAGTAAATTTAGTAAGTTATAAAGAGTTACTGACGCGAAGAAAACGATTTCTTAATCGGAAGTGATAATAAAAAGTTAATTAGTTTTAAAAAAATGAGTTATAGTGATTGATATATTAAAACCAAGTGATATAGCCATCTGTCAACAGTTTAATGGTTAAATAACAACGTCCTCGTGGAAATAGGATAATCATCGTACAGAGAAGGAATGTGTGTAATATTACTCGTAAATATATAGTACATATTCGTTTAAGTAGCTGCACCGTATTTCACTGCGTTCTTGTGCGTGATATTTTGTAAAATTTTGTAAACAGCTTATTCTATAATTATAAATTAGCATTAATATCGAATGAAATCAAGTATTTTAGCGTTTAACATTTTTAAATTAATGATACTAATTCTGGATTTCTTATTGTTTTTGTTTCTTTTCCTGTTTAGCTTCCGGAATTCACCATCAGGTATTACTTCACAGGATATGTGAGTAAGTGAAGTGTAGTCTTGTACAGTCTCAGGTCGAAATTTCTGAAATGTTTGGTTAATTGAAACCAAACCACCAAAAAACACCGGTATCCACGATCTAGTATTCAAATCCGTATAAAAGTAATTGCCTTTACTAGGATTTGAACGTTGGAACTATCGACTTTGAAATCAGCAGATTTGCAATGATCAGTTCACCAGTAGACCAACCCGGTGGGTTTATTGTTCTACGTACCTTTTTCTTCTTTCTATAAATTCAGCTGGTAACGTTTCTTTAACAATTCATAACCTATTCACTTTACATTTTCATCAACGTACCTACTTTCAACATTCCTTTATAATAATTGTTTGAAAAGTTTCTATTCAGTTGTCTTTTTTACTTTCCTCTTATCCGTACAATACTGTAAAGAGCTGCGCTCCATAACATGTCTTTAAAAATTTTCCCTAATATTCGATCTGATTTTTATGTTTGGAATTTATCGTGTGGTTGTAAGCTCTCCTTATGTTAGTTTCCTTTTGACATCTTACTATTTCATTTGTGACTCTTCCTATATTATGTTTTCGTACATTAGTATTCTTACTCCTTTTTATCTTCTTTTGTATCACTCTTTGTTTTATTGTTTAGCATAACAATAAATCTCTCTCCTAGCCCGTTTTTTTTTCTTTTCTCATTTAAAATTTCAGCCAAAAGTAACAGTTTCAACAATCAATTTAATTTTTTATTTATTATTAATGTTAGATTTTTACTTTCCCGTCTAGATAGAGCTCGCTGTAGCTCTAGAAGGAAAGTATTGTAATCGGTCCTATTTGACCATATGCGGTTTTCACCGAGTAAAAGTACTCTGGTATACTCAAAATCGAACCGGTTCTTATGTAGTTCATCCTCTGCCTCTAAACTATTTTTTTGTTTTTTTTTTTGTTTTTTTTTTTTTGTTAAATTAGCATACTATGTTTATTTGGAAGCATGATATGTAAAGTTTGTCGTGTAATAACTGTCATATTTATTTGAAGCAGTTTCTTTTACTTTAGGATAATACTAAAGTCGAAATGTTAGGGTCCTTCTTTCCAGACTAAGATTTATTATTCGGAAAATTTAGCTTATTCAGTTCTTGTTTATCTTTACGGCTTAATAATAATAATATTTTTTTTTTTCTAATCATTTACTTTAAATTCTTTATTCCTATTTAAATGTTATACAGCTATCAAATTCTTATTATTGTAGACGGAAATTTATTTTTAGAAAATTTAGTAAACCTAGCTCCTATATCATCGTCTATCTCTTTTCCTCTTCCAATACCTTAAAAGATAATTTCCCTTCTCTTTAATCGTATTATATACTAACACTATTGGGAGCTGTATCTTTTCTCATTTATTCTCTCGCTTTTCTACTGAAGAAATTGGAATGTATAATTCATGCATTATTGTAGTAGATTTGGTTTTGAACAGGATACGTGTTATCTTAGATTTATTATTATTACTCTTTATTATTTATACTATTGCATTTCCGTTTTTTAATTTGTTGATTATTCTTAAAACTCTTCACTAGAAATTTATTCATAATAATTCCCTCCATCAATATCAAAATCTAAGGAATCATTCGTAAAGATAGTAATAAGTCATCTATACAATGTGTTTTATAATATTTATCATAATATATGTAGTGGTAAACTCGTCGTCGCAAACCACTTGTTTATCAGCTGATTTTTGAAGTCGAATGTTCTGAGGTTCAAATCTTAATAAAAGTTAGTGTCTTTTATACGGATTTGATTACTAGACAGTGGATACCGGTGTACTTTGGTGGTTTGGATTCAATTAACTACACGTCCCAGCAACGGTTGCTTGAGCGTGTACAAGACTACACCTCATTTACATATCATCCTCATCTCATTCGGCCATAGGAGGGTTGCTTATTGTTCACTAGTTAAAGAGATTGCAACGTACACATTAAAAATGTACGACCTAATAATTAAACTGAGATGCGAAAATCTCTTGAGATACCCGGTCGATTATAAAATTCATTTTTCTTAAAAATATAAATTAATGAAAATTATTTTCCATTTATTGCTTTCTATCTGTGTCTTATGAAGTTTTGGTATGTGACTCCTTTGTTTTAAAGCGATGAAATGTGTACAGAATTGGAATAAATGTTCATTAAGCCTGACTGCCAATTGATTAGTGTAAAATTTCTCGTTAGTTACTTAAAATCGACCAAATTTGTTTTTTTGTTTTGTATCTCTTTAAATATTTATTTTGATACCTTTCCTTTTATTTTTATACAGCAAAAGTTGTTATATGTTCCTTCTTTATCTCAAAGCAGCGAGAAAAATATTTACTGCATTGGTGCAACATTTTTCCAAATTAATGATGTTCATTTGAAAAGGTATAATTACTGTTTTTATTATTGGTTAAACCTTAAAAAGAAAGAGAGGTTTATTTTTTATGATCTCTTGTCAAATGGGCGGAATAAATTGTCAGTATCAGTGCGTAGATGTGCTGGTGCAGCTTGGCTACGCTGCATCGGAAGCTTCAATATAAGCTAACTGCATACAACGAATACAATGTTGCTTACCGAGCTACTCTGTATTACATCATTTCACGATTTTTATTTTAGTAAAAGAATCTACGATGAATTTTTAAAATTGTTTATAAGCGTTTAAATTAAACAATCGTTAAAATAAAACAGGTTCAACATAAAGTAGAAAAAAAAGACTGTAAACTATGCTTATGTTTTGCAAAGTACATGTGTGGATGTTTTTTTACTATTTACATCTGTTATTTGATACTTACTGCACTGAAGGACATATGAGTTGGACCGTGTCCGTTACGGTTTTTATTTTCAACTAACGTAATTGTCAACCATAGTTAACAAGAAAGTTATTTAAATGGTAGTTGCACATGTGAACAGTTCATGTTTTTGTGTTTTTTTGTTTTTTTTTTAATTGTTGCAATAAACAATGTAATACGTCATTAATATTAGATTTATATTCGTATCAACATTTCCGAATTACTTGGATATAGCAAGGGCGACCCAAAACTGCTTACATTTTCTTTTAATCGCTATTTTTCTACGACTTTCGTTTAATTCAATTTAATAGATTAGGAATAACACAGTTATCATTATAGATATTTAATTTCAGTTTAAATGATTTAAGTATTATATTGAAATATTGAAGCACGGTACAAAAACTTATATCAACCTAAATAATGTAAAAAAAATCCCTATCGGCACGTTGAGAGGCGGAGATAGATTTCACCGGTGCTAAGTAGGGGATAAAGTTAAGAAAAACTTCTAATTTACTCAATACCACAATGGTTGCATGTGAAAAAAGTTTGACATATTTAGCATACGACTAGCCCCATCTTACAATTCCAGGAACATTTGGTCATCACTTAAGAGTTGGTCATATTAGAAATTGTTACAGACAAAAGTTTTAGTAATGTTTAGAAGACTAACGGACTACTTTAAATCGATTCGATACTGTGCGTATTAAGGGAGGTATGATTGTTTTTTGTCTTCGAAACCCCATTTTTTTCCACCCTCTGGGTGGAAAAACTTTACTTATATAAGTTTTAGGGCCTTATCCAAAGAATAGTAGGAACTTTAAACGAATTCGATGTTTTACTTAATAAGAACGTTATAGCGATACTTTGGTTTTTCGAAAAAGCTCCCCCCTGCATTTCCACCCCCACGGTCCGATTTTGCCCATTAACGAACTCGACCAAGATTTTGGGTCGTTATATTTTATGTATAAATTTGAAAGTGATTGGCGCAAAATTACGGCAGTTATCGTGTCCACAAGAAAGTAAACCTTTAAACTGACTGTGGTTTTGGGGTCTGGAGGATGTGGAACGCGAAGATAAGTCGAAAGTTTTCTGAAGTCAAATCATGGTACCCATTACAATAGGTAGTTTTCTTATGAAATCTACCTAAAATTAACGTGAAATCGTTATTTTTCGATATTACATATTATCAGAATTTTTAGTTGCCAAAGGATGAAAATTATATTCATTATCTCATCCATTCTTAGAAAATTATACTTTTATATTATCTGTTGTCATATGCGTGCGAAGTAGGTTTAGCCCTTGCGACTTCGAGGTCGTAATAAACACTATGTGACGCTTCATAGCACAATTGATGTTCCATTTAAAACCAAGAAATTTGCTGTTTATTTGTGATAATTATTCCAAGAATACATATTTGTGAATAGAATCATTTTTATACAGTATGAAGAAACATCTTTGGCAATGTACAATCCAGTTTTTCTGATGTATTATTATATTTGTAAATAATGAAAGGTAAAATAAAATAAAAGTAGTTTTGGTAGGAAATAGCATTCATAATAATCGAATATTATCAAACACTGGTCTGGATTGAATATCCAAGTCAATTTCGTCCCGAATATGGCAAAATTGTTGTCAAACTTCTATAGGGCTAGATAGTACTTCAAAAGATTTTGTACCGTTATGTAAAAATTAAAAATTTAGTTCGATTACATAATTTTTTTTATAATTTCGAATTAATAAATTTCAAAAACTATAGGCCTGCTATAGTTTTTAAAAATTATTATTTTTAAAATTAGCACTTTTTTTAACGTGAACTATTTCATTATCCGTTTATTATCTTAATATTACTAGGAGGAATCAGAGAGTAATTATATTATAATTTTAATGACGTGTTATACTTGCCGCTCTCCAATTTAATGGAAAAAAACATTTCTGCGTTCCTTTGACCATTTCAAGAACAACCATATTAAAATTATCTAGTTTTAGAAGTTCAGTTATTGATACTCGTATTTCATAATTTAACTTTAATTTTTCTTTATTGTATTTATAATGGTGAACTATTTAAATTTTATGAAATTAAACAGAATGGCGCATAGTAGATCGAAGGATTAACCAAATAATTAGGTTTTTTCTTGCGTAACCAGATCGTTTGATAAGTTTATAAATCATGCAATCGTGATTAATACGCTTCATTATATTGTGCATGAATTTAATCTATTTGTTTCAGGAAATTAATAGAAAGTTTATTTTATAAAGTTTTATTAAGAATATAATTTGTGTTATTAAATCGAATGGATTTTATTTTAAAGATGTTAAATTACTTATTGTATGAGCTCATTTCTTGTATACGCGTTTTTACGTACTAACCTTAACTGATATTCAATACGTTTTCCTTATACTTTCTTATTTATTCGGTGTATTTATATTCTGAAGAGATTAATTATTTAATTATTTTTGTAAATGATATGTTGTTACTTTTTTAATAATTGTGATTATATTTTCGTGTTGCAGTAATTCGAGCTATATTTTAGATAGTATAATTTGCATATTCAGTAATGAAAAAATGATGTTAGTAAAATTAAAATATAAATATTTAGCTTTAATAATTTTGTCGATATATTTTTGTTCTACGTAAATTTCTGGAAAGAGAATAGACTCAAATATGTGTCTATATTGGAATTAAATTAGAATAATACCATAATAAGGTAATATAGACTAGTTATTAAAAATCTAAAGAAAAGATGTTTTCCGCAAAATATTATCACAAAAATAAACAAAACTGTGACATTTTGCATTAATATATTGGTTTCAACGAACATCATTCCCGTACTAAATTTTTAAGACGATTACATATTTCTTTTAAATTTAAAAACGAGTTATTAAACTACAGATATTTTTATTTCTCGCAGTTATGCAATCAAAGAACATATGCAGACAATCATCTTTTTATGAATAATGTTGGCATTTGGAAAAAAGAGTAAGATTCCTGCATGTTCAAAATTAAAGGAGTATACATGACAGTTCTTTCAAGCAGAAAAAGTATCAAGTAATCTTATTCATCTCTCCCAAAATTTTGTACACGTTACGGTAATATAAATGAACGTTGCAAATGTCAACGAATAAATAAGTATGAAATCGGTAAGTGGATGGTAGGAGTTGTGTACCTTGCCTACAAATACGTGTACATACCAAACGTTTTCAGGTATTAATCTCATTGAAAGTAAAATTTCATCCAGTATTCTTAACTGGTGCGATTTAATTACGAGTAAAACGTAATTCTCCCTCTATGTATTTCATCCTTTCTCAACCGTTTATTATTTTCAGTATGCTATCTAATCTAACCTAACCCACCATTAAGTGTGTTCCTAACCCTACTATTAAGTTGTTTATCTTTTACCTTTGCTGTTTATCATTACTGATGTATTTTGGGTTCGATACAAGAGTAATCGACATCTACTCTTGTATTTAAACTGTTGTAGGTCAACAGAAGTATTTATATAATTCATAAGCTATGACTAATTTGTAACTCTGTTGTATATTGTAAATGATATTGTATTGTTTGTCTTAAAAAGTGTATTCTTAGTTTGGAAAATAAATTATTATTTAGTTGTTTTTAATTTATTCCAGCAGTCATGTAAAAAGTACCATTTATTGGACCCTGACAACAAAAAAGCGGTTAATTAAGAAAAACTGGCAAAAAATCATTCCAATAAATGTTATATTTTCATTGATAAAAACAAGAAATATTAAATGGTGACAACTTATCGACAATTATCATTGCAGGCGTATTATCGGATTTTTTTTAAGTAGAATGAAGTAGAACTTAAGTCCGAATAAATTTATAAAACTTCGTCTTTGTGTTTAGTTGATAGAACAGTCAACTGATAACACTGAAGATCCTAATTTGAGCTTGACTTTTGTTTTTCACCAGTAATTGTGGGTCCAACATCTCCATACAGAATTAGAAATTACCCATAAAAAAAAGGATTATGTAGCGTTTTTAATTAACGTAAATTATTACCATAAATTTTTCCGAAACTTTTAAAAAAGTATAATTTAAAATTAAAAATTAAAATCACACATTTCAGTAGTGCAGTAAAAAAAAATCTTTAAATAATATTTGTACATAAAAAATCTTTTTTTATGTGTGCCATAATACTGATTTATTAATAAAAAACGTTTTCCTTAATTGAAAATTCAAGGGATTAGTATTCACAAATCAATATTGCGACGATTTTTAAAAATATGTAATTTGATATATGATATTTAAAATAACGTTACTTTGTTAATTCCTGAAGAAGACTAATTACCATGTTTTCTTCGTTAATAAAAAAAAAAAAACTAACTGATAATTGACTAAATAAAACAAATTCTGTTTTTATACAAAATAACCCATTGTAGTATATTTATAAATTTTATCCGGAAGTGTTATCTTTAACAAGTCTGCTACCAAGTTAAGCGATTTAAATTACTTGTGAATGATGGTTGGTTGCGGTGAAGGTATTCAGTTTCAGCTTTTGTAAAAGAAAGGAAAGGAAACGCTGTTTATCTGTCCTTGCAATTAAACTTGTTATTAGACAGCGTTTGTTCTGTGTTGTGATTATTTCAGTCAAATTCATTTTAAACATTGTATTTCCTTGGTAAGGGGATATTTTTACACTATTAGTGGAGATTTTGCGTGTTTAGTTGAGATTATTATGTAGGCATGAAATTCTGATTGACATTTTATGTTTTCATATTTTTTGTAACTATTGTGCGGTTTGATGCTGTAAGATAGTATTCAGATTTTTTTCCTATTAAGCGTACAATAATTTTGCTAATCTTTAAACATAATTTTAAAAAATTCACTACTGTTAATGCTTAAAACCATCAATTAGCAAAATTTATCCAAAACACTGTTGTTTGTGACGTCATGTCGCTATATATTTTGTAAGGTTCTTCGAGTGAAGAATCGTTTTTCGGTCGTATACATCAGTAGTGAGAAAGTTTATCTGGACTAAGGTATAAATTTGTAGCCATTCAAATTAAAAATAATGTAAAATTAGTTTTGTATGTTGCGGTAAATGTTCTTAAGCGCGTCGAACGAAAATACTGAATTCCGATAGAGTTAAGTTTAATTTCTTGTATATTGAGTCAATGTAAACTTTGATGATGTAAATCCTCCGATTTTACATCTGCTCAATTGTCGGGCAAAAATTTTGTTTCAGTTAAGAAGAACAAGCAAACAAGCTTGAATTCTATGAGGTTTATTTAATGTTATGGTGTATTTATCGGATTTAAATCTTAAGAATAAGATTACATCATTATTTTAAAAGTTATTTTTATATCTAAATTTTCAAAGTTCTACATAAATTTTTACCTGAAAATTCTTTGAAAATCAAATTTTTATTTCGCCGCATGTCACTAATCGTATACGCCATATAATCTAATCTAGCACAAGACCTCTTGTCTAAAATTCGTTTTCAGTCAGACTACGCCGAATGCAAAAGTTGCTACCGTTTTTGCATTATTTGTCGCAATCACTGGATATGGAAATGCTGAAATCTCAAACATTTTGTTTGATGATTTTAATAAAATTTATGTAAAATTGTACTTATTAAGCATGTTCTTTACACGTGCTGGGAGTTATCATTAAACTGTTGAAATTTTTTTTTTAGTTGAGAACTTCACATTATCAAAAATGAAAATTGATCGGAAACTGTAAATCTTACTCAGATTATTCTATTCATAAAAAGATTGCACGTGGACAGATAACTTATATATGAACTCTCCGTGTTACTCATGAAATGCTTCAGATAACCGAAAATTATTTCTTTTACTTTCTGTTATTATTTCTTTAGTTTTTGGAAGTTGTCAAACAAAAAAATGTTCTCTTTCCAGTAGAATCGGGTAGCGTGAAACTCCATGTTCTCGGTATCACCGTATGATGCTATAAGGCTAGACTTCAAAGAATCGTTATCTCAGAAGGATAAATTGTTTTTCTAGTACTAGGTGTACTGATCCCTACGAGTTTATTTTTCTTAGCCGCCGGTAAGATATATAGTTTTAGAAAAAATATTTGAAATAAAATCAATTTGTTGCTGATATAGTTAAGCTGATCGACGAAAACTCGTTATCCGGTAGTTTAGTGTTTCTATCCTGGGTAAACATATCCCGATTCCGAGGAGATTTTGTTAGGATGCATATTTACTACCTACAGGATTCTGGAAGTGGATTTGGGCCGAGTTGCTTGTCACGTTCGTTGTTCCTCTCTCGATATTTCTAGCCTTTCCCCTTACATTTGATTCTTTTATTTCCCCAACGAGGTTTTTTTCTTGGGGAGAAGTTTGGTTACACTTTCATTAAATCCGTGCTAAGGTTTTCATGTCCTATTAGAATTACTACTTTCTTGGTTTGGTTGGGACGACTTCATCTGTGGACGTACAAGTATCCAGGGATCTGTTTCCTATCCGGTGGGTATGAAAAAACCTAAGCTGAGTTGGCTAAGGCACTTCTCTATTAAAGCCGGGTCTCGCAATTCTCATATCATATTTATAAATTGTTTTTATTTTTTCTGACTTATTAAGAAATCCAAAAGGCACTCATATAGTGGCCCTACTATAAATGGATGTTAGCTTCCGACTGTAATCAGCATCTTTAGAAAAATGTAAAATAGTAATATATTAATCAGATTACTGTTCAGTTATCACGTAATTTTAAATTCTAATATTAACAACTGAAAGCTGTATATATTTTTTTTAAATTTCTTCTTGTTTAGATTTGATCAAGATATCAAAATATCGATACGAAAATTTTATTCACTGCAGTATGTTATAACATTTGATATATTTAAACCAAATATATCACTTTAAAGCCAGTGCACTGAAATAGTGTGATACGGTACTAATGGTTCACACTTAAAAATACATTTTTTATCATTTTAACGGAAATGGGATTCTCTTATATTTATCTTGATAAATTTCAAAAAAAGTTAATTTTTTTGTAGATCCGAATTATAGGTTTCGAATCGAAATCTATTATTATAACATAGTTTCGTTTCATTTGAACAAAAACTAAAAAAGTTTAAAAACCTTGTGCTGTTTTAATTTATTGTATAAGTTAAGAAGAAATATTATCAATCATTATACTTAATAATTATTATTATTGCGTCTGTTATAAATAATAATTTACAGATAATTCTGAAGTAGTTCTTATATTTTTGTTAAAAAACGTTTTTCGTATTTATTATTTTCATTGGTTATTTTTTTATATTTGGATATCTTATTAAAATTATAGTCTTGCAAACTGTTGATAATTTAATAACAGTAGATAAAAGTAAAAAGCACAGTTTTATTGAGCTGAGACCGGAAGTCAGCAATTAATACGTTCTATATAAAGCTACCTGCACGCTTGCCCTGTCTTCGCGAACTGTTCGCTAATATGTCTTGTCGCTTAATTTGGGTTAGCTTTTACTGACTATTATAGTTATTAATTCTGCCTCGTTTCATAGACGCCCACTTCCATCACAATTTTAATGTTCCGTCGACTTCTTCATTATATATTTAGGTATTTTTTTTTTTTTTTTAATGAAAGAATTATTTTTATGAAGAACTGCGAATAATATGTCTACTTAAATTATCTTTATGACCTGTGGTTTTGTTCGATTTGTATAAAACAGATTAAAAAAAAAACAGTTTGTTATTTTATGCCTATTTCTAAGCTAGTTCACTACGAGGTGAACTAGCTTAGAAATATTTTACATTGTTAATAAATTATTGTGTATGAAGCAAGATCGATTACAATGAAAATTAACGTATTGGAGTAATATACTTTCCTCCTGAGAACTTTAATAGATACTTAAATAGATAAGTTTGTTATATTTTATTGAGATATGGTTTTATTTCATTGAATTGCTTGAAATCTATTTCTTATTACTATTTATTGAAACTGTTGTCATCTTCATAAATTTAATCTTACGCTGAAGTTCATCTTGATTCAGATATTCATGTGTGATGTAACAGTAATGGTTTATCAGCAAAGAGCGCAGATTACTTTTTCGATGCACGAGTCGACTAATGGGTTCAAATACCGGAAGTGCATTTTATTAATTTTAAAACCGAACGATTTTGACCTTTTTGAAACATAGATCTAATAATTCTTACCTTTAATAATGTTTTATTGATACAAATACTGAATGAAAATTATTTTTTTATTTATTGACGATTTAATATTTACTTGATTGATTTAAGGAAATAAATCTTTTGGTTGTACTTTAATCTTCATTAATTTTTTGTTAATTAGACTGAACCAGTAGAATTAATCATATGAATTATTATTTGAGAATTTTTTTGATTCAAGTGACTAAGCATATAATGTGTAAATTATAGGCCTATTTATTTCATCACTAATTTTATTGGCGCGTTAAATTTTCTATTCAGTTTTATCCTTTTTATTTTTTACAACTCCATCTACAGTCAAATGAACTAATCCTGACTTTGCCAGGATTAAAGCTCTTCTTGTAGAGCTTTAATCTCCTTTAGGAAGATTAAAGTTATTTCTTTTTTTTACAAGAGTTTCACAAACATTTTTCTTTGCTAATTCGGCTTAAAACATTATCATTTTGAACTTTATATGATCCTGTTTTTTGTATGTATCAAAAGACTATTTGTTTTGATGCTTTATCTGTACATTATCATTTTATTTCTTTTCCGATGTTAATTTCTACTATATTAAAATTCTATTCTATATCTGCTTTAAAAATGTCTTCCTCATTATTTAATCTAAGTTTATACAAACAATTTTTTCCTAAGTTCTCTTACTCGCCATAGTATGCTTTTTAAGTTCTTTTAACTCTTTTAGTTTTATTACCGAAATAATAAAAATATATGTACAGCTTAATTTGTTATGTTCAACAATTTGGACTTCGGGCCGAAAATATAGTACCATGTATGAACATAATAATAAGCTCATGATACTCATTTATAAATTCGATCCTTGACGTATTTTTTATTATTATTATTATTAATTATTAACGAACGAATTGTTTGTCGTGGAATTTAATATGTATGTATGTCAACACCTTTTTCTTAGATTTTGGTTTCAGATTCGGATTAAGCATCATTAGAGATTATAAAAATACACGAATGGCCGCGATCGGCCGTCGGGTTCACTTAAAAATGACCGCCAAAATTACAATGTTGTAATCATTACGATATTACGGTGTAAATTATCAAGTTTGTTCAAATTCATTAATGTAAGGTTTACTAATATGCGTAAAATGTATAAAAATCAATTTTGTAAATTAAGTGTAAGACCCCAAAACGGTGCAAGTACTAAACTTTTAATAATTAAAAAAATAAAATATGCCATAAAACCGCCAAAACACGAGATAAATAGATTAACTTAGCGTATTGGAAGTAAGCAGAAGTTAGAGATAAGAACTTTTTAAAATGATGAATTAATTGTGAGATAACAGTAAAATAATAACAGTAATTTTCGTTCGGGAAAGACTTTTCATTGATAACTAGTTTTTATTTTGGAGTTATAGTTGTTAGTAAGGCATATATATCTGATGGGTAATTTTAGAACCCTTTTTCTTTTTCCTGTTTAGCCTCCGGTAATTACCTTTCAGATAATACTTCAGAGGATGATGTGTATGAGTGTAAATGAAGTGTAGTCTTGCACAGTCTCAGTTCGACCATTCCTGAGATGTGTGGTTAATTGAAACCCAACCACCAAAGAACACCGGTATCCACCGATCTAGTATTCAAATCCGTGTAAAAATATCTGTCTTTATTAGTACTTGAACGCTAGAACTCTCGTCTTCCAAATCAGCTGATTTGGAAAGACGCGTTCACCACTAGACCAACCCGGTGGGTTAATTTTAGCCTGTTTTAGCATTTTATAACTGCTATTCGTAATTCTTACAATGCTTGTGGGTTTTGAATAGAATTTATTTTTAAAGTATTTAACGTAAATTAAATCCAAAAGAATGATATAATTCTTTTTTAATCAATAGCAGCTCAAATTTGTGTTTTATCGGTTGTAGCATGTTCTTTATAAAGATTTCTTTCAAACTACGTCTTCCAGTTTTAAGCATTCTAACATCAAATATCTCCTTACAGATCTAACACTTTTTATGAAACTACTTTTTTAAACGGTTAGTAATTATTTTTATTATTGTTTTTAATAATATTATACTTGATGCTGTGTATCTTTTCTGAGGTTTAGGGGCATCGACTACTTCGGTCATTAGCCCCTTTCCACTTAAAAAAAAGAAGAAAATAAGACTTAATTTTTTCACACTTCCAATGAAACTGAGATTGTTAATTCATTCTCGATTACAAGGTCAAACAAATATAGAACTACGATCACTAAGAATCTTGATTCTTGAGCATATCACATTTATTTACCCCCTAAGCTTTCCTTTCTTATATATTTTTTTCCATTCTCCTTACGGCCTGTACTTCTGATGACAAGATGTCTGATGCCTCAGAAATGGCATCTTTTTCCCTTTCAGATACCAGTGATGCTCTGCGGCTGACATCAGGTGATAAATAACGTAGACGGAGCGGTTACACAGGTGTTATTGAATCTAAACTTGATGGAATCTCCAATGGAGTATTTGGGACGGCTGAAGTACTCGCCGTCTCCTTAGGTGTCCTCTGGGCTTTTGGAGGTACCGTAGGTGCGGGTTGTATAGCGTCTATATCTGGTGATTTTTCTGTTGTTACTTGCACCTGCATTGCACATTTTCTGTACCCTTGCCACACTCTACTTTTCCGTATGACTGGTCGATGGAGGGATGTTTTTGGCTTTGTCAGATGTCTCCTTGTCCTTACACATAAGATCGATTGGTGGTTGCATCATCGTGGGTTTTGCTGGTTCTTTTAGTTGAGAAGATTCGGTCCTAGTGTTAACGATGTTCATCTGGAGATAAGTCTTCACGGGTTTTAACTGTTCCTTTCGTTTATTAGATTCAATCTTAGTGTCAGTGTTTTTCTCTATCATAGTAGCAAGACTGGGTGCGAGCGTAGAAAGCAACTGCTTGTTAACTTTAGATTACGAAAGGAAGCAGCTGCTTCTGCATAATTTGTCGGTCGAGGTGTTCTATTGCTAACAGTTTTCCTCGCTTCAGGTTAACTTATCTTTTGCAGCGTTTTAACTTTCTGAATGACCATTTCCAATTTGTACATCGGGGAGTTTCTTGATCGGCAGTTGGGGAACCTGTTGCAGTTAATGCAAACTGGAGGATCTATCCACGGACCGCCTTCATGAATTTCCATTACAAACACACACACACACACACACACACACACACACACACACACACACACACACACACACTTACACGCACACACACACACAGATTTCTTGCCTTTCACATCCGACTGCACTGTGTCCGAAACGTTGGCACTTAAAACATTGCATAGGTTGCGGGATGAAGGCACGTACATCTAAACGATGTATACCATCACGTACTTTTTCAGGTAGATTAGGTCTATTGAAGGTCAACACATGCGATGCTGTAGGAAGAACCTCACCATTTCTCTTCATGGTTAACCTGCGGTATTTAATCACTCCTTGTCTTGTGACTTGACATTTCTTCCACTATTTCTTCTTCGGTGCAATTAAAAAGATCACGGCAAACAACGACGCCTTTCGATGACTAAAGCGTACTATGTGGTTGTACAGACACAGGGAACTCTTCTTTAAAGCTTGAACCTTTACGTTTTGACTATCGTTCACGGTTTCAATGTCGAAACCATTAAAAGTCTTGCAAATATCTTTGGCAGGACTACCAGCACAGTTTTTAATCTCGAGCAATTAAGAATGGGCTGACTTTCTGGAAGTTTCCATTGTCTGTCGTAATCACTAGATGTCTTAGTCTCGACGCATTGTTGCTAAACAAAGCTTTCCTCAAATCTTTTCAGATTCTGTCAGTCTCTTTACTACATTTTCTCTTCGCTTCTGGCGAATCGGTTGTTTCTAAACGAAGGTGTTTACGTGCACCCTCTACCACGTTCAGTTGTTCAATATTCTGCATGATATATGATCCCTTCTATAGCAAGGCTAGCCGCCGCGGTACACTCCCACTCCAGGGCTACTAAGCTTGGTGGACATATCCGGTACTTCGGTGGAACCGGCATATGTCCAGCACTGACTCCTGGTCCCTACTTACCGAAGCTTTCAGGACTCCCATGCACCACCGACATACATGGGCACCTTCGTTGCATGCTTACCATCGTTGGGGGCATCTGGACAACGGAAGGATCCGTTACACCTGCAATAAAATCGACCCTTACCGCCACATCGCCTGCTGTAAATTTTGTGTAAATCCATCTCCAAATCATTTACAGAGTGCATGATCTGCAGGTGGCCGAGAAAATCTAATCCGACATAGTGACCTGAAGGTGATAGACAGGTCAAAAATGATCACATTTCCCAGTAAAACACTTGGTGCCTAATACACTCTGAATAATCTCGTGTACTTTCACAAGAAAATGATAGGCAGCTCCTTGTCTTATGAACGCCAGCACGAAGTAGTTAGAAAATCAGTATTTTATCATGTTTTTATAATACTTTCCTCTATAAAATATTTTACTTATATAAATATCTTAAATAAAATAACCCTCCCAACATATTTTATTAATGATTGTTTTTGTTACTCCTTACATTTTCTCAAGTAGTTAAACTATTTTCTCAAATGTACACGAACGTACCAGTTTGTTAATTTTTTTTTAAATACCCATTCCTAATTGAAATAATTTATTTATTTTTTTAAGAATGATTGATACTAAAAAAATTATTGATTGGACAATTTTGACAAGGACAATGAAAAAATAACATAGTTATTCCTATTAAGATAGTGTTTACTTTTACAATTTTTTTGTGCGTTTTACACGAGGATTAAGTTCGATTTAAAATCCTAATAAGAGTATTTACTTTTATTCGGATTTGAGTACTAAATCGTGGTTATCGGAGCTCTTTGGTGGTTGGCTTTCAATTAACCACACGTCTCAGGAGTAGTCGGCCTGAATTTGTTCAAGATTACAAATTTACCGGTACAGTTACATTGATAAGCCACTAACGACTTTAATTATTCATGCGTCTATAAATAAAAGTATTTAAAAAAAGTTAAGATTTAAAAGTCTTAAAAAAAGTTTTACTCTAATTTAATTATCCTGGCAATTTAATTAATTTTAGGTTTTATTTAAAATCGGGCTGTTCTAGTTGTTAACTCGTTTTCGCAAATCGGTTGTTTAACTGGTGATTTTCGAAATCGAAGGTTCTGAGCTTCAAATCCTAGTAAAAGTTGATTTTATATGGTTTTGAATATTAACTAGGCAGTGAATACTTTGGTAGTTGGGGTACAATTAATTATACACCTCAGGAATGGTCGGCATAAATCTGTACAAGATTACACTTCATTTACATACCATCCTCATCATTGGACCGTGGGAGGGGAGTCGCTTATTGTTCACTAAAGTTAATTTATGTTCACTTAAGATATTAAAAATGAAATTATACACAGGTTAACAAAAAATTAAAACTACCCATGACTTTTTTTTAATAATAATTATGAAGAGAATTGTATTTTTCAAACTAATCGACAAAGATATAATAGTATGCCAAATTACAGTATTCTTTAAATATAAGATTATCATATTTTATTTTATTTCAGTTTGTATAAAAAAAGTTAGGAAGATGAGAGTTTAAATTGAAAGTGTGTATAAGATGATCATGAATATCAGCGTTGCTATTATTGTTTGAATATAAAAAATAAATTTGTTTAGACAACACAAGGTCGTTGCGTGCTTGGAAAAAATTGATGTTTGTTTCGAACTACTTCCTTGATGTGTTATTTTTTTATGTTTTATTTACTTGACCGCAAGAAGAAAGCAGGTTTTTATTTAATCCGATGAAGTCATCTCGCTACCTTTATATACAAATAACACGGTATATATGTTATTTTTTTGCCCCCTTTCTTTTTCATAAATTGATTTCATGTTAATGATAAAGAAAGAAACATGTTGTTATATTGATATCAGTAATGGTGTCATTTATTAACCGCATAATAATCACCAAGGTGTGGTCGCAAGGTGTGCACTATGCACTCGAACATTTATAACACTAATAAAAATATAATAATAATAATAGATTAATACACTGTAATCTTTACTTTTGTTATTAGTATATTGTAACAGTATTCTTAAGTGCATATTATATTTCTGTAAATGTAATGAAAATAATTATTATAAATAAGCTGACATTATTCACAAGATTACATTTAAGTTCCGTACTTCTTTTCTTTGTTTAGAGCGGATTTAATTATAAAAAGAACGCAGTGTAACGATAATATTATTGTAGCTTTTTTAAATTTATCGCGACTCATAAATGAGTTTTAGGTTAATACTTATTAAAAAAAGGTTTTTTTTAGTGAAATTTTAAAAAATTCTTTAAAATGGAACAAACAGAACTAAGGAATAAAATAAACTACTAAATTCTTTATCTCATTATGAAGGGAATTATTAAGTTTTAAACTATCGGCAAATGTATATCTCGTCTAGTGCAGTGCTTATGTATTTCTTTATATCAGAATTGAAAAACATTGTAATGTTAATTCGAAAAGAAAAAGTTTGTCTTTTTAATTGTATAGCTTATGAATCACTGGATGAAAAATAATTGAAGTTTTATCCGTACTAAATATTTTTTTGCTTTTTTTGAAAATTTCAGTTTATTTTTTTAAAAAATCCTTTTTGAATTAAGGAAAATTACCCTTTTTCCCATGTTTTCACGGTTCTACAATTTCATTGTTGTGTAACTTCGTTTATTGATTATCTAAAGAAATTTTTGTCAAGTGTCTTTAGGATCAGAGTTTTATTTGTCAACCCACCGAGTTGGTCTAGTGGTGAACGCGTCTTCCCAAATCAGCTGATTTGTAAGTCGAGAGTTTCAGCATTCAAGCCCTAGTAAAGTCTGTTATTTTTACACGGATTTGAATACTAGATCCTGGAAAGCGGTATTCTTTGGTGGTTGGGTTTCAATTAACCACACATCACAGGAATGATCGAACTGGGATTGTACAAGACTACACTTACACTCGCATATCATCCTCATTTATCCTTTGAAGTATTATTTGAACGGTAATTACCGGAGGCTAAACAGGAAAAAGAAAGAGTTTTATTTGTCGTTTAAATGCTTTTTTTATTTTTTTGATGATCAGATTCAATTTGGCGCCAAAAAAATCTCGACTCTAGGTAAAGTGTGATTTTTTTTGCGTTGAACTGTGCGATTTAAATCGGCGTAGAAAAATGATTGTAAAGGAAAGAACAATTTTCATTAAAACGAGTAAAACTGTCGACCTCTGTTGCATACAATCACGTAATTATGAGATAAGGAAATACGTTATGCCTATCTGTACAGCTATTTCGCTGTATTACAACTGTGTTTTTCTTTAGTTGAGATCTCCATCAATTTTAATACAGATTCGTCTTTCCTTCACAACCCTTTTAACATTATATTATGTCGTACCGAGATACTTTTGTTAAAACACTTTTGTCTATGTAATAAAAATTTGCTAACGTCACCGAGTGCTGAAATAGCGTTAAAATGACTACCATATGGAAAAGGACTAGAAAAATATTTTTAAAATGCTGAAAGGACAAATAAACCTTTTTAAACTTACTAAGATTATAATTTTTTATATATACTATTAACGAAGTTACAACGAATTGAAATTGCACTATTGCGCAAAACTGAGTACTTTCCGTTTTTCGTACGGTTTTATTTAAAATAAATTGTAATTCCCAAGAATAATGCAGAAAATAACATAATATTTAAAGAAACTTATTTTTTAGTTATTTGTAAGATTGATCAAAGGCGAATATTTTCTTTTGAGACGTCTGCTGTAATGAACATGATAGTTACCATAGTAACAACGTATGTGAAACAATGTTAAGAACTGAAGCAACATTGTATTGGTTACTGATATTCATTGATGTTAAATCCTGTTTCAACTTTTAGAAATATATGTAAAAAGGTTTTTTTTTATTTTTTAATGCCATATTTACAATTATTAAATATTTTTGATAAATTTTTAAAACTATTTTATTAATATTTAATTTTACAAAAATTTATGAAACTTATTTGTACGACTTTTCGAAAAAAATTATTACTTTCGATCACTTGGTAGGAGTGAAAATGATTTTTTTATTACGTTTTGAAGTGTACGAGTAGTACAATTACCGTTGACTTAAATTAGGGTTTCCTTATTTATTTTGTGGCTTGTACTACTCGATCCAGAACTACTCGATTGACTTCATTGAAATTTAGGTAATGTATCTGAAATTATGCGCATAAAAATTTGATGAAGATTGGTTGAATACTTCTTGAGTTACGCTGAATATAAAGTCGAAAACATTTTAGCGGTGTATGTTAGAACCGTGATTCGTTTTATGATGCTCCAAGTTGGAACATTGGCGTTTCTCTAACTGCGGTATCTATTGTTAGCAATATTAAACCAAATTAAAAAAAAAAAACAAATTAAATTAACGAAAAGTTGGGCTTCTTGCGCAGAACTGTGCAAGTTTTTTTCTCGTTAAAATGTTTAATCAGTATTTTCAGTCGGTTTGCATTCAGGCTGTGCATGCTGCCAGAGTTCGTACAGCACCAGTAACGAAACTACAGGAAATATTGTACGTTTTGTTTTATCGTTTTTTTCTGATTTTTTAATTTATTAATAACCCTAAAATCAAAAGACAAAATCAAAAAAAAATCATCCTCAAACAATCAAAATATAAAACAACCACCAAAAATACAAAAAAAAGAAGATTTATATAAAAACTATAAAAAAATTAATATAACGAAAAAAAAGAAAAAAGTCAAAATTTTTATTTCCATTTTGGAAACAATTTTTGTTACGATTTAATTTAGTGACAAAAAATATAGTTTCCTCTTATCATTAATTAATCATTGATTTTTCTTTTTCGAACAATTAGTAATGTTATGTTATGTTTACGGCAAAATAATAGCATTCACTCTGATAAAGTGTAAATGCCTTTCATATTCCGAGTAATAGTAAATGATTAAATTTCATACTAATTAGTACATAATAATAAACTTATTTAAAAGTTAAAATATATATATATATATATATATATATATATATATATATATATATATATATTTTAATGATTTCTTTGGTTATACGTATTATATCTTTGTTAGCAACGCCTCTTGCTCTTTTTCTAAACAGAAATATTTTTTATTGTTCTATAATCTCTTAAACAAGCAAACATTTACTCTTTTCGTTAAAGCACAGTTCAGTTTTTAGATTGTTTAAAATGAAGCCAGAATTTTTATTTCCATTTTGGAAACAATTTTTGTGTTACGATTTAATTTAGTGTCAAAAAACATAGCTCTTCTTACAATCGGTAGGGTTTTGTAAGTTAGGTCATTTTTTAAAAAATAATGTTTTAATTAAATTTTTATTATTAAAATCCTTTTTTTTTTCATTAAGCGAACTCAAAACCTTATTTATTTAATTAATATGATGTTATTTTTATTATTCAATAATATTAGAATAGTGAATAAAAAATAATTTTAATAAATATTTATTTTACGTTAAATTGTCCGTAATATAGCTTTCTTTTTCTTTATTTATCGCGGAACAATATTTTAAAATCAAAAATGGACATATACAAACCAGGATATGTGCTTTTGTTTTCGGGAAATAAAATTTCTCTTATTGTTTTTCCAAATCCAAGTTTGTTTGGTACGTGTTGTGTTTCTATTCGTTTATGGAAAGTTTTAAAAGGATTGTAAATAACAAAAGATTAATGCTTACCATATAATATTCAAGATTTATATGGTAATTTAATAATATTTATAAAACTTAAGTCGTTTCTTTGTATCATAATACTTACTTCCATGTAAGTATCCAGGCTATACTGAATTACAGATACGCTTAACAGTTGTTCAATTGTTTTTTGTTTTTTTTTAGAAGCATTACATTTTTGGTGCGAATGAATTGTAAGTGTGATTTCAAAATAATTATTTTAGTGTGTTTTTAATAAAACCTGTTTATTTTTCGGTTATTATTGGGTCTTCAAATTTTTAATAACAGAAGCTATAGAAAAACATCGCATTTTAAAAAGTAAAAAAAATCAGTTTTAAATATCGTCGGGTCAGTATTTCTCTTTATGAAATTACATACAGTAAATTCATTTTCATATTTCTCATAAATAATCTTGCAATCAGATATAAAAAATTTTAATTTACTACCATTACTATTTCTTGGAAATTATCTTTCAGGAAAGTAAAGAATTATTATGTTTTTCTGTTTGTCGAATATTCGATATTTTTTTTTATAAATTTATATTTTATCTCCTATAAAAAATACTGGAATATTTCAGTATTTTTTTACGTGCCTAATGTTAGCGTTGTAAATTTTGTCATAATTTAATTTTAAATAAAGGTATGTGAAGGGGCTGTCATTGTTTGATTAATTTTAGGGTTAAAGGATATATGAGTTGGCACCAATTTTACCTGGAAGAGCTTTATTGCTTTCTTTTAGAGGGTAGTGTCTGGAAGCCAACTATTTATGTCCAACAAAACTTCATAGAAATCAGCCTTCTCGATGATAACTGTAAATTGCCTAGTCCCTTTTTTTCTACTGGATACTTATATACAATTTTTCATTTTTAAAAATTTATTGTAATTACTAATTGTTTTAAATTAAATTATTAAGTAAAAACCGTTACAGTTAAATTCACTTCGAACATAAACGGTTCAACACCAATTTCACGCATCTGTATCAAATTAAATTATGATTCTGTTTTTTAAATAATAATAATAATAATTAGCTTTTAGTAAGAATGACTTGAATACAACAAGCAATAATTTTTGTTAAAATTACTCATAACTTAAGAATTTGTCTACCTTAACTTATAGTTGTTCATTTTGTGAATAATCGATTAGTTAAAAAATTTAAGAAAGCAAATATTATTTGTTTAATTTTTTTTTTTTGAATGTTTAATTTTAGAAGGATGATAACTTGACTAACGATAATTTTACGAAGATTATCGACAGATCAGTAAATATAATGATGAGCATATGTAATAATTCTTCTTTGTGTAAAATCAATTATTTTTTATGAAAAAATGGACATAGAGAAAATATGTAGTATTCAATGGGAACCAACATAACCGGTGTAAAATAAAAATAAGGAAGTCAGTTTTAGTCGGTGTTATTTACTACTTAGTTTCTTTTCAATTACTTAGATTTTAGATTCTTATGTACTTGTATACTTTTCAATTTTATAACTTGCTCCTCCCGTTCATTAAAGCAATATTTTACGTTAATCTTAAGCCTAATAAAGTTATCGAAAACATCTGATTGTTGTAAAATGTGCAATGTACTCCGAAGGTGATAGGAATTTTAGAAAGAATATAAATATTAAGAAGGGTTATATAGCCATATCTATGGCTATGTTAATCCTTAAATTGTGGCTGCAATACATACAGGTACAATATACATGAAGTACAATAGATACTATTCTTACCTGCTTTTCCTGACAGTCATCGTTATATGAAATTGATATCTGTAGGATCTAATTTCAGTTGCGTTTAGAAGGGTTTGCCAATAGTATTCAGTACTCAATGGAAATCATTTGTCTCTGCGCAGTACATCTAATATAAAATGTCGGTTTTCTTAAGAATAGTTTTATCATTGTCGATAGTGAATTATGTCTCACGTTAAGTGTTCTCAAATTGTTAGGTTTAATAAGATAAAATTGAACAAAGATTCCTATAACACCATGAAAAAAACAAGATGTTTATATTAAACTGATACGAAATAGGCTAAAAAAAAAAAAATTATTAAAAAATAGCGATCAAGACACAATTCTCACTTCTGCGAATTAGAGAATTTTTTTTTTTTTAGGCATCGACTACCAAGGTAATTAGACCTTGTCATTTCCTGAAACAAAATTGTGAATAGAAGATAACAGTACAGATAAGGATGTAAAGAGCCCTTGTCACCTTGAAAGGATAGCACAAAAGAAAGTATAAAATAATTTAAATATCCACATGTAAACGCTTTGGTATATACGACCTACCGATACGTGTTTTGAATATTAAAGTCGTTAATAAAAGCTCCACAACTTGATGGGATGTAAAAGGTCCTATTCAGTAAAAAAAACAAGACATAAAACAAAACAAAATGAATATCCTCCTGGACGTAGAAAATATTTGAAGACATGCCTTCTAAAATTAAATTTAAATACAGTAGGAGAGACTGGCTGCATAAAAAAAAGACAGCAGCAGGTTTCTAACAGCACTTTCTTCGTTTCTCAAAATTTTCTTTATTCCTCCTTCTATTTTAAATTGACGACACAGATCTCCATGTACGATGCAATCTTCCAGTAAGTGTTTGACCGTCAGTGATTTCTGATACTCTCACAAACCGGTTGATCACTACCAGTCAACTTATAACTCGACGTTAGTTACTTACGTCTCCTATCCGCAGCCTTGTTATAACGATTTGTTCTCTCCTCTTGATCGTAGAGGAATTGGCCCACTTGCAAGAAGAGTTCTTCACGGCGTTAAGTTTTGTTGTTAACCTCTTCCAAACTCTGTGCCATTCACGTCTAACACAAGCAGATACGTGACGCTTAACATCGCCAGGTCTGACGGGAATTTCCTCGGGCTCAGGCGCGTCAGCAACCGCTCGAGCTGCTTCATCCGCAGTCTCGCTTCCAGCAACACCGGAGTGTCCCGGGATCCATATCAGCGTGTTCTGTTGCTCCTCCTTCCTTAGCACTCGAAGCTGTTCAAGTATCACTTTCACCAGTGGGTCCGCTGAGCACGCATCCTGCAATGCTTGAATACCACTCATTGAGTCGCTGCAGATCAAAAAGGGTGGTATATGATAGTGCTCACAATACCTCAGAACTTGTCAAATGGCATACAAATCCGCAATATAAACAGAAGCAACAGCCGGTAAGGACCACGAATGACTAAACCGTACAATGGAAGTCACTGCCAACCCCGTGTGCCGTCTTAGAGCCATCCGTCTTACAAAACCAACTCCTGGTCGTGTTCGCCCACAAGCTCCCGAAAACGATGAATTATTTCCTGAGAATTACATCGCTTAAAAGGTGCTAAATCCAATCGAAAATAGGCTGGTGGAAGCAGCCACGGTGGTGATTCACACACCGTAGATTCAAACACTCTTGGAAGTCCAATGTCGTACTTGTTTTAAATAATATGCTCTTTTAAAACGCTCTTTTCTTTAATGCGTTTTCTTTTGAAAACGCTTTTTTAAAATTATTTTTAATAATAATATCCTCTTTTTGAAAACGCATCGATACGTGTCCTCTAATGGTGAAGAACACGTAATCCCATAAGTTTCCATACATAGGAAAATTAAATGTTTTTTTATGAAGGCCATGGCGTATCAGAAAACGATACAAAACATAAAAATATCATCTCAAAAAATGTATCACCAGCGCCATTACAAGCATACTCACTATTGTGATGTAAGCTCCAGCTCTTAATGACATTGGTGATACGTTCCTTGAGATGATTTATATTTTCTATCTTTTTCTGATACATCATGGTCTTCATATAAAAATGTTTATTTTTCCTACGTATGGAAATTTATTGGACATCTTGTATTACGTAAATGCAATAGCTTTCGAATAAGATATCGATATATATATATATATATATATATATATATATATTACATCATGTTTAAAGTAGTATTAAATACACGTTTCTCGTTTACTTATACGAATAATAACATTACGTAGCCAATTTATGATAAGGCTCGTTTTATGTAAATGTGGTTGAAATTATGATTTAATCTCAATTTTTAAATACCTGTTTGGCTCCCAATGTTTGGCTTTCTGTAACCTAACTCCCAGAATAGAAAATACCTGTCGCAAAATATTATAATGCAAAGGGGTCTCTCTGATAGCGCATACATAATTTGAATGTGGTTTAATATCTAGAGAAAGCTCTTGGAATGAAACATACTGCTGATCGTCTGTTAATTTTTTTTTTGAAATGAAACCTTCAATATATTATTTGAAATGAATATACGATTTTATTTTTATTTTTTTAGTTACATACTTTGATATATGAGAAAGTAAAAAGAAATATTCTTAACAAAAAGGTATGTGGTTTTAATTAAGTTAAAATGTTACAGAGTGATAAAAACTTTATATGAAAAATGTAAAGAAAAAACTTGTTACATTATTATAAAAAGTTGTTCGGCGGTTATTGCCGAATAGTCGATATTTAAAATGGCCGGCCGGTTGGCTCGTGATCACCTCGATGGGTAAACTGCAGTGTTAAAATACGAATTCAATTTTTAAGTGAAAATCTGTGATTCCTGTATTGATAAATTTTTAATTGCATTCCTTCAGTTTATATACGCATTTTTCAAGTTTCTGAAGTGTATGCTAACACCACATTGTTTCTTTGAATAACTTTCAGTAGTTCTCTTTACGTTGTTTGTTTTATGTTTATGATATCGCTTTATATATATATATATATATATATATATATATATATATATATATATATATATATAATGCTGATAACGATATATATATATCGTTATCAGAATTATTTTCCTAAATTAGCTCATAAAATAAAAATACGCTGTATGCCTGGGTAAATGAATTATATATTTGAAGATTTTCACGAGCAACACCATCTGTAACTTCCACGCACTTGATAGAAATTATTTCATACGTTTTTTATTACTAATTAAATAAATAATTTACTTAGAGTAGACCTCCATAAATAATGGTTGAAATGACTTACGGGTCTATTTTTTAACTGATACAAAAAAAGTTTTTGTATGACATTTACAAGGCATATTACGTGAGAAAATTTAGAAAACTTTCAAACAAATCTTTTATCAAATTTATATGAATTTTAATCTCTGAGCTACTTAATTCTAACGTCAGGTTTTATCTTTTATTAATCGGATTGTGTTGTTATTATTTTATATCTAATCGATTGATATACGTGTTAAACTAAAAGGTATAATTCGGCTACCAGTGGAGAATCGGTTACCAAAGGTGTTTTGAGGTATGAGAAATACGAAAATACCATTCATGTGTAAAATCTTGTCTCGAAACTCATCAAAACTACTACATCAGTATCATTTAAATTTAGATTTGCTGTAGTAGTTTATCTGAAATTGTGCTTGTGAAAATTTTATGAAGATTGATGTAGTCGTTTAATTAACGATCAATTAAATGTCGAAAAACTTTTCAGCGGAGTAAATTAGAAGCTTGGTTCGTTATGTTGCTGAAAGATGGAAGGTTGACGTTTATTTATCTGCGGTATCTATTGTTACCGATATTAAATCAATTAAATTAACCCAATGTCGGTCTTCTTTTTTGTGCAAGAGTGTTCTTTTACGAGGTAAACTCATAAAATAGGTTATTCTCATTTACCATTATGATTATTATTTTATTAGTACGTATTTTAATGAGTATAGCAACACGTGTAAAAAAATATTGCTTATAAATATATACTTCTGAAATTATTGTTGACAAACTATAAGGTGTGCGTGTTTGTTTATATCACGCAAGACTGTTTGCACACGTTTATCCTCTCGTATGGTTCAGATACTGAAATGAAATATGCAGACGGCTGCATTTGTGAAGATTATCCATCCTTTGGTTCTATTTTAACGCGCCGCATCGTCTTCCACTTATCCGATGTAGATACAAATTAATTTTTTCAGCCCGTGAAAGTTATTCGTATCATTATTATACTAGCTTGGATGTATATAGTTTTTATTACGGTGTATCTAACACCTTAATTGATCTCACAATCTGTGTAATTCTCTCATGAGGGAGGATACAGCAATCATTTATCCTCTCTATGACATATTGTACATCTATTCGTGTTCAAAACGTAACCTGCTGTATTTTGATTCCACGAGTTAATTTTTATTCTCATCCGATCAGCCTAATACTGTATCACCGTATCACGATTTGATACGGACGTCGCGATATAGGTAAGGTATATTCGCTCAACAGCATACTCGTGGCCTGTTATTTTTTCTTTTTGATTTTAAAATGTTACAGTTTAATTTAGATTGAATAAATTACATTTTTTTGCGATTTGATGTCTTGACTTTTGACAAGCTAATAAAATGTCGCTATTATAGCATATTTATTTTACTCTATCATGTCCCATTAAGGATACATTCATTATAGATCGATTGTATTTATAATACTATTTTAATTCATTAACAATGGACCAGGAAGGTTCAGCGGGTTAGAGAAGACGAGGTTGTTGCCGGCGGCGATCATTCGTTACCGTGAAGTAGACAATAGACTGGTGTACCAGAACGAAACCTGAGGAATGTTCTTGTGGCGGGTGTAGAGGGGAAACTAAAATGTTAATGAGCAAGTTGGTAGGGGGGGGGGGCTAAGACTTACAATCAACACGCTGCCTTTGTCTGCGGTAACTGCGGTTGGAACGTGTCAAACTTGTTTTTTTTTCCTAATTTTATTGACCATCTGTGTCTGTGTGTGTATGTGTGTGTTATATGGCGCCTGTGTATAAAAATATTTTTCCCCTTAGCATCATTTGTTATCGTAACACTTTTATATTACCGATGTAAATCGGTGATCAGCAGGTGTGTGTAGGTTTAGTTTAGAACTAAAGATTTTTTAGTTTGGTATTTTATTAAATGGTCTCGTGATTTTTTGTGCCATCATTTTGGAGCTAATTAAAAGTGTATATGTGTAGCTAATATTAAATTACACGCTTAATTTTCTTTTCTATAAA
This sequence comes from Lycorma delicatula, assembly GCF_047948215.1. Taxonomy (NCBI): domain Eukaryota; kingdom Metazoa; phylum Arthropoda; class Insecta; order Hemiptera; family Fulgoridae; genus Lycorma; species Lycorma delicatula. The sequence continues at coordinate 134,340,099 of NC_134456.1, forward strand.
TTTTACGTTAGCTATATATCATCCTTTTACTTCAAATTTATTATACTCCTATTTTAACCTTGACAGATAGAATTGGAATTTTTTAACCTATTGCTTAAGAGATATTTGTATAAAATCCACCATATAAAAAAAGATTTTTTACCGACTTTTTAAAAAAAGTATGCTATTACTTTCGGTCGCATGATGGGAAGGGGTAAAAATGAATTTTTACGTTTTGAGGTATGAGGAGTACGAAAATACCATTCACATAAATTGGGGTTTCCTTTTATAAATGTAGGCCTATATATAAAGTTTTGTGGCTCTAAACTCTCCGAAACTACTTCATCAATTTTATTGAAATTTAGCTATGCTTTAGTAGTATATCTTAAGTTGTGCATGTGTAAATTTGATAAAGATTGGATGAGTCGTTTTTTTTTATACGCTCAATTTAAGGTCGAACAAATTTGAGCGAAACAAGTTAGAAGCGTGGTAAGTTATCATGCTGCAAGTTGTAACGTTGACATTTCTTTATCTGCGATGCGATTCCTATTGTTATCAATATTAAACCAAGTTTAAAAAAATAATAATAAAAATTAAAACCAAATTAAATTAACGAAAAGTCTGTCTTCTTGCGCAGAACTGCGCAAGATTTTTTTTTTTATCTTATCTGTGATGATATTTTATCATCATTGTTGTTATATTCTATATCAAATCGATCAATATTATCTTCGATTTATTGTTTATATTTAAAAAAACTTTATTCGATAATTTCGTATAACATTACACACCTTACGCGGAACACTATAATAACACCTCATGATGCTCCAGTTACGATGGAAGTTTTATATTTGTATTAATATAATAGCAATGACTTTGAGTAGTAATTATATATTTTTTTATAATGTGATGAAATAATTTTTTATAATTGTTGACGATAATCTTATACATATGTAATGTTATGTCACTGAGGTTCAGTTCTTTAAAAAGTATTCAATCTACTTTCCTATAAAAGGAGATCATGAAAAAGGGCTGAATCCCCATGTTTCCGATTAATTTTTTTTATCGAGGTTCAAGTAATGTGTTTTCTGAGACTTCATAAATTTGTCTAAATAAGACTTATTGAATGATCTGTAATAGGGATTACAGACTACTTCTTTTTTCTGTTTAGCCTTCGCAACCACCGTAAGGTAAATACTTCAGAGGATGATACGTGTGAATGTAAATGAAGTCTATTCTTGTACAGTCTCAGGTCGATCATTCATGTGATGTGTGGTTAATTGAAACCCAACCGCCAAAGAACACCGGTATACACGATCTAGTATTCAAATCCGTATAAAAGTAACTTTACTAGAATTTAAACCTTAGAACTCTCGACTTCGAAATCAGCTGATTTGCGATAACGAGTTCACCACTAGACCAACCCGGTGGGTAAAAGGATTACAGCTTATTGTGAAACAACATAATTTAAAAAAATCGAATTATTTTTACTCACACCGTTTACATGTATATAATGTAATGGATGATTACTGCTTAGCCAATCACCTTAATAATGGTTATATTTTCATTAATGAAGAGATATAGCGTGGTGCGATTTTATCATTCTTTGTTTATTGTGTTTTTATTTTATTGTTACTCTCTTATTTCAAATTTCGGTGTGTTTAATTTTTGACTAATTTTATTTAAGTGAAATTATAAAAATTATATACTATTTTAATTGAAAGCTTTAATAAGAAATTTAAATGCGTTTATCTGTTAAATGAACCGCTAGGGAGGCAAAATCTATTTGTTTATAGTAGATACAGCGAAATAATTTAGTTTAACTATATGGTAAAACTTTATGTTTGTGTTAGAATGTTATATAAATAATGAGTTGATAATGTAGTAATTTCGTGAATGGATTGAAAATCCTAATGCGGACCATATGGTTTACTATTACAAAACTAAACTGGTTTGATTTAACGCTATTCTTGCAATATTTTATAAAAACAGCTTACTGACCAGGTTGCTTATTTAAATATAAGTTCTACTAATTTAACTTGGCCCTTCCATATACAGCTCTAGGTCAGCATCCAGCCGGACACAGCTGTTCGGTTTACCCCCTTCAGTGTTTACGTTAATAATTGTAACTGGAATATATATAAGTTTCATGGTGTAGCTAGTTTCAGTAATTGCACTGTTTCATTAATTTAATTCTGCCGTGGGCATCTCTTCATCCGTAAATTAATATACAACCTCAGCTGGATGCGTAACAAAAGAGGTAGTAACTACAATTTTGTATTTTAAAACCTTCAGCAATACACCATAGTATAAGCATAGTAAAATTAGTGCGTAGTAATTTTACTAATTGTCGTTTTGGCTGTAGGTCAGCCATTATTTAGTGCATGTGAATAGTAGTGAATTTTCTTTTTCATCAATCATGTGACCGGTTTAGTTCCTTTCAGTCCGATTGTTGTCCGCGCTAATCTTATTAATCTTAGTCATTGGTTATTTTACGGAGAGTCCATATGCGTGTTTGTGTTTGTAGCTTTATTTATCACTTGATTTTGCCAATTTTTAAAACGACTTTTGCCATTTATTTTTATTTTTTAATTAATTGTTGAGGTAAACTCTGCATTGTTAAAATATAAATTATCGTGGCGATAATTACTTTTAATGGTATGAAACTTGTCTTTTAGGAAACTTGTATCTCTCCGTTTAAATTTTGTGGGGAAAGCAATTTTTGTTGAAATATGTACATACTTAAGATTTTTAACGTGAAATCGTTGATCAATAATTCGTTGTTTCCGTCATGGATAAAAATTTTCTAAGATAATATTCCCCGATTTACTTGTGGCTATCTTTACGCCAGGTGAGCGTAATAGATTCTCATTGCTTTGAAAAGTCCTTGAAGCAATCATCTGGAAATTTTTTTAATAGTGTGCTATAGATCATTCACCGTTCACATCTTTTCCTTGTCCTTGAAACCTTATTATTCATTTTGATTTTTTTAACGTCGAAAAAGATTCTATTGGGTATGTGGTGAGGATACCGAAACGTAAGTCTGGTTTTGCAGACTTACCCACAGTTATGTGCGGATGGTGACTCGTTGCGGAGCCATCAGGGGGGAGTAAACACCGAAGACCCGGTGGGGGATCCCTTCGAGGATACCTCATTTGAGGCGGGGAGTCCCGATCAGGGGATCTCCTTACTAGAGGCATGGCACGAAAATACAGAGTCCCGGCTGTCTGGGTGGGGCCTTACAGCATAGCCGGGCCCAGGGTTGCTGCTCAGGTCGTTTAAGGCACTGACACCCCCGGAGCTGTGTTTATACTTCAGTGAGAATCCGGCTCTGGGGAGCGGAGCAAATAAAGAGGACAAAAAAAAGTCTGATTGTGCAAGCCCACCGGGTTGGTCTAGTGTTTAACTCGTCATCACAAATTAGCTGATCTCGAAGTCGAGAGTTCTAAGGTTCAAATCCTAGTAAAGGCTTTTATACGAATTTGAATACTAGATCGTGGATACCGGTGTTCTTTGGTGGTTGGGTTTCAATTAAATGCACATCTCAGGAATAGTCGACCTGACACTGTGTAAGACTGTACTTCATTTACGTTCATATATCATCCTCTGAAGTAATACCTTACGGAGGTTCCGGAGGCTAAACGGAAAAAGGGAGAGAAATCTGGGTTGTGCAGCCACAACTATTGTCCATCATATAAAGCCGCACTTCTTAATCTCTCATAATAGTACAGGCAATTTGTCATCAAAATAGGCTGTATTTGAAAATCCTTACCTACCGATTGATCTCTTGTCCATGCATTAGGGGTGATGAGGGAAGCTTAACTCCAGTTTTTTAACATCCCCCTCCCATAGGTTTTTGAAAAACTCAAAAAGTTTTTGAAATGCGTTTTTCTCTGAATCTATGCATTTTAGAGAAAAGTTTTTCAAACAAAAAATGTAGAGAACATTCTCCTCTACAATTAATGTGTTTGAAGTTACGCCGTATATTTTGAAATTCAAATACTAGGTGACACTGAAGTTGTAAAAAACGTGTTTTTCGGTTTTTTCACTGGAAAAAATTGTTTTTCGTCTGTACTGCATTTGGAAAAGTTGTTAATCTCAACAAAAAAAAACTTTTATTCAAACAATTTTCTTGTACGACTTAGCATTCCAGAGTTATAGTGGTACAATGGCAACGCAGCGGTCCTATTGTTACTGTAGCCGGGGAGATCGGCATTGTTCAGCGACTAGACCGGTTTCGAACACGTGCCCAATTCACAACATTTTCACACTTTCACAAGCTACAGCTCCAAAACGGTAAGTCCGAAACCGAAAAACACGGTTTTTACAACTTCAGCGCCACCTAGTATTTCAATTTCAAATTATACGGCATAACTTCACAGACATTAATTGTAGAGGAGAATGTCCTCTACATTTTACTCTAAAATGCATAGATTCAGAGAAAAACGCATTTCAAAAACTTTGTTTTCCAAAATCTACGGGAGGGGGATGTTAAAAATCTGGAGTTAAGCTTCCCTCATCACCCCTAACATATGGAAAAAACATCAATCGGTAGGTAAGGATTTTCAAATAAAAATACAAATTTACTGTACTATAAAGTATAAGAATACAGAGGCGATAGATACACGTGCTTGTCTCTTCTTTATTACTTAATTTTCCAGTAAAGTGACATCAGCATTCAATTAAATCTGTTTCCACTGCTGCCCAAAAAGGAGTGTTAAAAAAAATTCAAACGTGTAATTGATAAAGGGTGGTTGGTATTATTTCTTTTCAACATGTTTTAACATATCTCTATTTTTGTTTAACATCTATGTATTTTTTTCTGAATTGAAAGTGACTTTATACAAGAATTTCTTTGGTTCCATTTTGGAGGGCGCGCTAAGTAAGATTGGGGATAAGACTGCGATCTAATCAATAATACCTACAATGAAGATTTTCTTCGGTGTTACCTGAACATCTCTTCCAAAATGATTTAAATGTATGACTACGCGTTGGAATCCTTTTATATATATATATATAAAAAAGATATATATATATAAAATCCTTTTATATATATATTTATATATATTATATAATTATATAATTATATTATATAATTTATATAATATATAAAAAGATATATATATATAAAATCCTTTTATATATATATTTATATATATTATATAATTATATAATTATATTATATAATTATAATTATATAATTATATATTATATTATATATATTTTATATATATATTTTATATATATATATATATATAAATCCTTTTTATATATATATATATAAAAAGGTTGGAATCCTTTTATATATATATATATATATATATATATATATATAAACACACCCACACACATATATATATATATATGTGTGTGGGTGTGTTTAAATAAATTTTATAAGTTTGAAAAAAAATTATACTTTATGTAAAATTGTCACCTCCACGCTCTTTAATCATCAACCTATATCGGTAATTATCTTATATTAAAAAGCAGTGTTTCTCAGGAATGTTTTTTTTTTTTTGGCAGTCGTGTTTTTTTTTAATTTTTAAAATAGTATTTAACAAATAACTAGCTATAAAAACATTTAAATAATTTTAAAAATCTTCATTGACAATATTTTACGCAAAAAAATATCGTTCATACAATTTTTTTTTTTTAATAGGGTTTTGTTTATTTCATACCTTAGTTACATATTAAAAATTATTTTAAAAGTGAACAAAAGACGTAAAAGCCTGGTATTGCATTTTTGTTGGTGAAATAGCTGTCGTAAATTAGACAATAAAATAAGACGTGAGTGTAACACTTTTTTTTAGATCGATTTCTTACACCGATCGTTGAGACATAATGTCAATTATTAATTTAGACTGAACTCAAAGGATTTTTAATATACTTTCTCTACTATACAACGTTTAATAGAAATATACTTCAGTACGGTGCACGTAAACAAGAATTTTTTAATTATTATGTTAAAAATGGGCTTACAGATATTAAGAATGTGTGCGTAAACGTATAACTCTTTCTCAACAAATATATAACATTTTATCAAATTTGTTTACGAAATTAAATTTTGAAATTTTATATGAATTTTAGGAAGAGATTTTTTAATAAAATTTGTGAAAGTTGTTAGAACGTATTAAATAATTTTCCAAAGTATACTGTTCTACAGGTCAATTCTATAAATTAAAATTACATTAAAATCTTATGCCCTTTTTTTTATATGTTCAGCTTTTTGAGATTTTTCAAAACTGTGATCCTTCTTGTCACGCCGAAGTTCGTTCTGTAGTATCTTTTACGTTCCTTTTACCTTTTACCATTTCTTCCTTGATCTCAATTAACCGATCTAATCTCCTGTAACATATGATGTACTGATCTACTTTTTGTTAAGATTGTTATAATTGGTTATAAACTAGAATTTAATTATTTAAACGTATGTAAAAAAGTATTTTTAAAATTTATTAATCGTTCCATAATCATTTAATCCTTCTATAATTAAAGAAATTATATTTTCAAAATAATAAATAGGTATTGTACTTAGACTGTACAGTATTGCTCAGTTAGAGCTACCTGAAAGATTGATATTTAAGATGTTAAGATATTTACTTAACATCCTTGTTTTTATAGATTATTTCTAGGCCCGCTGTTACCTAAAAAAAAAAAAAAAAAAACAAAAAAAAACCGTTAGTAATATTCAGGGCCGCACCCCCACATCTTCAGACATACGCGATGTTTCTATTATTAGTAATTTCGTTTCATTTAAATTTACATAATCGGAATAATATCCATCCTAAACTTTTTGTATTTTGTTAACTTTTCTGCAGATAAGCATTGTTGATATTTTATAAGTTATTAATTAGTTATAAACTTATTATTTATTTCATTTTTGCATTATTATTTTTATTTGTTGATCTTAAAAAGACACGTGTAACGTGCAAGTCGTTACGTAACGTTTATTGTATTGGTTGTTCTAATCAGTATTATATCACTAGATATGATACTACGAATAAATATAATTTTAAGGCATTTATTCTTATGCTAGCAGTTTTAGTTATATAATAATGTTTTGTTGTACGGCTTAGTATTTTTATAAAAGTATACCTGTCGCCTATGTATGATAACCCTGCCTTATTTATGATAATTATGTGCACTTTATATTTTGTGTTTATTTATCGGAACGTTAGATTTATAATAAAATATATTAGTTGTTCAGTAAACGTTTATGGTTTTACAGTGGATGAACAATGCAATATTTCATTTATTTATTTTTTTTAAGTCTCTGGATAAGTCGGTAAGTCCACTTTCATTGTAAATTACAATCACAAAACTATCCTGCAGAAAAAAAAGTGTTATAATATTTTAACTGATGAAGGAAAAATATTAATACATCTACTTTAAAAAACTATAATTTTTTTTTTTAAATAGACGTATTATTTTCAAAAACTGAAAAAGGGAAGAGCGTGATAGAGTCATCCAATGTTTAAAAAAGTAATTTGAGTAATGAAAGTAGAAGTTTTAAACCAAGAAAGAACGAAATGGATATTCCGCTATGAACTGAGTAAGTATATGTTACGTTATTTCATTACAGAAGTGGGTACATTAATTTTTTGCTTTACTTTATTTATATCCACCTTTCTTGCAGGTCTAATAATGTTTGTAAAACAGCTGAAGTAAAAGACACTAGTTCAGAATTGCTTTGTTAGAGAATAATGCTTTTGCTGTATCTAAGCAATCCCTGTAGACCTGTAACGGCTGACTTGTAGATCTGATTATCAGCTACATTTTTTCCGAGCTTGGCTTTTTGATGTACCTTGATCCCAAGTAAGAGTGATTACTGGATGCTAGTTATTATTGAGAATTGGCTATGCTGTTTTCTGGTGTGACGTTATTAATGTCAGTTCGCTTACAGCCATTACGGCAGTAAAATAATAGTTTATTATGTCTGATATTCTTATACAATCTTTCTTGTTCTTATTTTTTTCTCTTTTAATGTCTTAGGTTAATAAATAATTATGGAGTTAAAAAATAATGAATTATTAGTACAGATACTATAAATTAATTACAGTAAAACTTTATAATATGGCCACTATTATATAATACAGCCATCTCTCTAAAGTAACGATATATTTTTGTCGCGTTGATAAGTTTAAAAAAAAATTGGAAAATTCAACGCTGAAAGCGCGTAAAATGAAAGATGAATTATATCTGAAGCCATATATTCATCGGTGAGAAGTAGTAAAATTGAATTCGTGCTCGTTTTGAAGCTTTTTCTTTTTTTAAAATTATTAATATGAAATACCCGTAATAAAAAAATCATTTCATTTCCCAGGTGTTGAAGAAAAAAGTACCTGATTTTTTAACATTTTTTCGTTGTTTAAACACAACATAATTTCTGTACCAAACGAAAAAATATGTTTATTTTGATAGTATTAATTCTTAAGTAGTAATTGAAGACATAGTTCACTCTAATGATAAAATAAAATTGTGTGTTTTTTGGTTTAAGGTTTGATCATAAAAATATGATCATACCTTGATCATACGATTAAAATGTGATCAAGTTTTACGAGTAATAAACGGTATTTCCCTTTAATAAGAAAAAATATCAAAATGTGTGTTTGTACTTATTAAAAAAAATTCTATATAGTGACCATCTGCTTAAGTGATATTATTATAAAAAGTTGAAGTTTAAATAAATAAATCCTCGGAGTTATCATCCAGGGAAAGAATACAATTAATTTGTAATAATATTGTATGGTTTCTTTCATGACATTTAATTTTACCAAAGAACAACTGTATTAAATTATATTGGCTGATCTTAAACTTAAAAATCTTACCGTGACAAAAGTACAAAAATGGACATGTCAGTGTTTTTTTCTTATGGTTTCATTTATTCGTATGAAGTATTATTAGATTTGAATTCTTTTTATATCTTGACCATACATACATTTTAGAAATTAAAATAATATTTTTTGTATGTTTTTTATTTTTTAATATCTGTGGGTTTGTCTGTTAGAAATAAATGTCTGGTACGGGTTAACTACCTGTCCGCCCAAAGGAAGAAGTGTTTTACGATACCGTACGTTAGATCTCGTTCTTTGATTCATTTATTCAATTCAATACCATTGTGGCCACTTTTATGATGTAATGTAATAGGTATTTGTCTTCTTATTTTTTTTCTTGTCTGTTAGTCATTAGTCCATCGGGTTGGATCTGATTCTATGAATAAGTGACCGACTATCTCGTCAAGACACAGATTGTCTTGATACTTAGTCTCATAAAGAAAAAAAAGCTTTGAATGGTTTGTCTTGATTCTTTTCAGTTAATTAAAGGGAAGGAAATATTACACGTGTATTATTTACGTGGTTTTTCTTTTACATTGGTCTTCTTATTTGACACTACTATGAAACAATAGCGGTTTGTTGATTATTATGATTAACTATTATTCTAAGATAGTGATGATTCCGCTTTTTTATGTAAATAAAGTAAATAAATATACGTTTTTATTCTTTATTTCATCTATTGTGTTATTTTTTAATCATCTATCTTAACATATTATCCACGAATGTATTATGCAGTTCATATAACTGGGTAGAACTCTTACCTTCCTCGCTTTTACCAATTTTTTTCTGGTTAGAAATTGGAGTATTTTTTATTTGTAGCATCTGATGAATTTCAGTCCAGTAATGAGAACCGATCTTACTTCAGGTAAAAGTGATGTGGTTTCCTCCTCCTTTGGATATGAACATTTCTACTTATTTACTTAACTTTTGTGTTATTCATCTTAAATGTAATAAATCTAGCTTTTTTTTTTAAAGTATAAACCTCCTCATCGACTTGTTGATGTACGAAAAAAGTGTATTAATTAACCGTGCGAAGCGAGTTTCTGTTTTAACTTAAAGTTTTGGCATTTCGTTTGCGTGTTTGTGATGCAGTTAAGTCCAATGTATTATCCAATTATTTCCGAGATTTTGGAGTAGATTGTGTTCTTAGGCGAAACGTAAATATAAGATATTAGTCCTTAAGTTATTAGTCCTAATAATTTAAAAAATAAGGACTTGAGATCATTCAAATCCTTATTTTTTAAATTAAACTTTGAAACCCTACCCCTGTCCTGAAAATTAAATTTTCTTAAAAATTGCTTGTTAGAATTCTTTATTTCTAATGATCAACTTATCTTAAAATCATGTTTTTAAGCCGATTTCCAGTGTGGAGAATGAAACCAAAGTTGCAAATGATGCACTAGTACCATTTTGTATGAATGTCATTCTAAAGGCTGAATATGAACTTAAAAAATTCAAAAAACTTTTTATTCAATCCTCATTTATATCTTTCTAACGATTTACGAAAAAAAATCATCTTTTTTCTGTTATTATGAATATTAATTTATTTGAAAATAATCCAATGCAGCCGTTTTTTTTTGTAATTCCTGCGGCTTCTTTAAATAAACTATCGCAAACGAATCTGAAAGTAAGGTTTGATAAGGTATAAAACATAGCTTTTTCCATACAGTAGTTGATAAGATATAATCCTGTAAAGGCAAGCTCTTTCCATTTAGAGGTGCGCTATATTTACTGCCGAAGAAGGTTTTGAACGTTATACAAAATTTATTTTTACAGTTGAATTGGTAAGCGTTTTGTTTATTCTTGTGAGCTTATTTTCTGCTTTTTTAGTGGCTGAATTTACTTGTTGAAAACAAGCTTTATTTTTTTTTACTTAACTAGTTATTTTACTTTTTTTAAAGTAATTTATTATTAATTGTGAGTTTTTGTCATTCTTGTCATATTGCTTCTGTTTAAAAAGATTAATACTGGATAAGTATTAACTATTAGAATTATTAGATAAAAAATATATTCCTTTTTAAATTAGTTCATTAGCCAAGTTATTTATTAAGTTTTACCTCAATAAATTATGTAATTTCAATTACCGTGTATTAAAAAGTAATTACGTGTGTGTGTTTGTGTGTGTGTGTGTGTGTGTGTGTGTGTGTGTGTGTGTGTGTTATATTTATATATATAAAATGAAATTTTAATTACGTTATTTTTATAAGTACTATAATAGACGCATAATATTCAGTACGTGATATCAATAAATATTTATGGTGCTAAATACGTGACATCTATTCTTGATTTTATTGTTGGCCTTCAGGTAACATATCAATGTTATTAGATTTGAAGGATAGCATTATTACATGCAATATATGTAAACATTCTTTTCAACTTAAAGCCGTTGACTGAATTATAATTATTTAAAGATGCTACTTCAATAATGAACCGCTTTGCAGTAATGTTATCTGCAGGTTTTTCGACGCCTGTAAGAGAAATGACAACATTACGATGTTAAGATGTATGATAAGCAAATTGTTATAAAATATACTTTCTTTTTTTTAAGAGAATCTTGTTTAAAGTAAGTGATTTATTTTGTGTACCAAGCAGTTACAAATTTTACGTATCGAATTAAGATATCATCAATGTACAATAGTTATTTACTATTGGCTAAAGAAAGAAAACACGCTTAAACAGTTCAATTACTTATATTAATCAGTGCAGATAATGTAATCTGCTGTGATTCTTTGCCAATTTACAATTTATCACTCTCTTCACAAATAAAGATTAATGTCTTTGTGTATTTAAAATAAAAGATAACATTTTCAAAATAATTTTAAGAAAGAAAAATACTAAACAAAGCTGGAAAATATAAATATTTATTTATCAATCAAAATTCGATTTAATTGTAATGAACTAAGCAGTCAGAGATAAAGATTATAGTTGTTTCTCTTAAAATGATCTAGTAATCATTTAGTAGCGAATGACCATATCATTTTCAATGCCACTTAAATAAAAATAAAATATTACTTTAGTCTTACTCTTGTTTTTAACTTATTTATTATTCGTTATTATTCTGTAATCACTTGACATAGTTCTTCTATCTAAGAAAAATTAATACTGCGTAGGTGTTTTATATAATATATATATAGAGCCAACTGGCATTTCTGTCAAATTTCAAATTTTTGTGTGGAAATGTGGTAAAACTTTAAGATAAAATTTCCATTTTTCAAGATAATGTGGATGACAGCTTGATCTATTTCCGGTAATCAAATACTATTAATACGATCATACTGAAAATGTGTACTTTTACCATGAAATACGAGAATTCGAATAACTACAGTTATACCGTAGTTACCCCTGGATTTTTATTAAAATAGTTAACTGGTTATTTTATACAGCTCTTTAAAAACAAAAATGATGGTCTTTATTTTATAAAATACAATTTTACTTTTTAATTTGCACATTTTTCTAAGGGTTTTCTGGGCATTGATCGGAGATATTTAACAAGATCTTTAAAGGTAGATTCATTCCTGGCTCCAACGTACTAAAGCAACGGTTTGCAACCTGGTGTATTCGTATCCTTCCTACGGTTATGTGCTAGGACAGTCAAAGATACGAAAAAGGTTAAATAGTGTCGATAAAGTAATACGTAGTGAAGTAAATTATTGAGAAAATATTATGAAATTTTATGATTATTAAAGTTAGAATTTTTTTTTTTACATCTAATTACTCAAAAAGTGTAAAACCTAAAAAAAGGAACAGTTTCGCGGATACTTACCTGAAAATAACAAAAGCTTTTTAAAATAGCAAAAAAAGGTGTATGCTCTGGCCTCGACATAATAATCTTTTGTATTTGACTATTCACTTTCGTAACTGGACAAGAAACAGAGTCCCTGAATCGATTTAGGCAGCCGCACTACCAGATAACGGCAAAGCTGCACTGGTTCTACAAATTCCATTCTCATAATGAAGAATCCATTACGGTCTACACCCACAGAACGGATAATACTGAAAAAGGAAAGAGATGGGTTGTAAAAAAATGATCTATCTTCAAAAGAACTGGCACCCTGGCACCCATCCCGCCTTTAATCTATCGAGAGTCGGTGCATAATTACCGAGATGAGAGCTGCACGTTACTGATCAACGATTTTCCGATACAGGTAATTTACTTTTCTCCAAGAAGTAGAGCCATTCGGAAATAGGTATAATAAAACTAACCTGAAGGAGCAACCTCGACCGTTCCTGGATTTGCTTGTTTATGGATGTATGCGCCTTAATGATAAAACGTTCAGCCAGAACTCAGTCCATGAAAGGAGGTTTTTTGTATTTTATTTTCTTAAAAAGACTGAGAAATTAAGTTGCTCATATGTGGATTTCACGCTGTTATCAACTAAACGAAAGCGTCAATGAAATTTCTGTACTTTTGATGAAAAATAATTTGTTAAATCTGAATTTAAGGTACTTTAAGTAAGTCTGGTACAAGTTTGCCCAGTTATTTTATATATTGAATGTAAAATTACTTTAAGATTCAGTCTGGACTGAAAATATTTTATTCAATATAACCTTAAGATACATTCAATATTCGTAATTTATGTTGAGAATTAATTATAACTCAACCTTATGAAATTATGTTGGATCTGTTCCAATTCTATCCGTGCTTTTAAACAAACTTGGAAAGTTGGAAACATAATTCGTACAATAAATCGATTTATATATCAACTTGCTATTCTAATTACGATTCATAAATCTCGGCATCTAACTTTGAAAAAAGCTCTCGTCTATGTACGAATAATAACAAAAAACGTCTTATTCTTAAATATTAGTTAGTCGTTATCTAGAATCAAAACACTGGAAAGATAACATTAGATCGCATTTTCGTTTGATAAAGTAAAAAATTCAAATATGCTAAGATGTCAAAAAAATATTTTTTTTTAAATTGTTACTTTTTATTTCGGTAAAAAATAGTTACGTAATTAAATATTTTAAAATTAAAAAAATTGTTTGTCATTTATTTTAAATTAAAATCCCTTTATTTTTATTACGAATTTCTCTTTTATTAATCTCAGCTTGATTCCAAGCTTCGTTTCAAAACCCGGATTTTAGCAGTTAAGATTTTTTAATTAAGTTATATATGAGATACTTGTTCATATTCTTCTTAAGTCTTCAATCGACCGGTTATTTTTTTTATTTTTAATTATAGTATTATACATATTAGGTAAGCAACTATATTTATTACAAATATTTTGGTTTTATATAGTGTAAAATATTGCCAAATAGATACGCAAGGAGGAAAAATGATAGGGAATCACCAGTGTACTATAAAGGATGACGTAAATAAACGGCCGCTTCCATTTATTAATCGTTCCCGTTGTTACTTAACCTCCATGTTTGTATAGGAATATATGTTAACACGGTTAAGGCCTTTTATTTTCTTCTTTGATAAATTGAAATAAATCTTTTTTATCCTGGGTCAGAAACGTGCCTTCTATGCTTTACCGTCGATTCGCCACGCATTAGGTTGTCAGAACATTTTCATTTTTACATTCCTTTTTTATCCGTAAGTGTATATAAATAAATTAGCAGCTGTCTTGTGGGTTATCAGTTATTCTTAACTAACGCTAAGACATTACGCATGAAAAATTATTGTTTATGATAAGATTAAATTGATTCTAGGTTAAATTTTCAACTATTGTTATTATGTATGTTAAACATTGAGATTTCTGTTTTGTCCTCGTAATAAACGCATTATACCTAGGACATGTATAAAAATAAATTTATTTTGTCCAATCAGATGTGAATCCTGTTATCAATATTTCATTCAAGGAAGTATTTATAGCAAAAATCGTTAAGTTAAAAAGTATTATTGCTTTCAATTTTTTTGAGGTATAAATATTTTTTAAAATTATAATTAACCGATATCGCTTGAGTAAAAATGTACATATACTGAAAGGAAAATAATGGATCCAAATGAGGGAAATTGTGCAGAGTACAATCTTTAGGTCCCTGATCTTTATTCTCTTCTTTTTTTTGTTTCGATTTCTTTTAATGACAAATAACTGTACTTATTGTTTAGTAGTTGTGTTCAATACAATGCGCATTACAAAGACTGCGCCTTATTATGTAATTATGTATCTCTAGAGTAGAAACGAGAAACTAAACTTTTCAATATGCAGTACAGATTGCACTTAACATTTATGTTGAGCCGTATACTATAACGTGACTATTATTATAGCGCGGGAGTTAGATTAGTTATAAAAGAAAGAAACAATAGACGTGCAAAAAAGAAATACAGTTTTTTTTACACTTATTTAGAGCATAAATTGGTAGATTTGATCGATGTAGTTTGCGCGCAATGAATACCATTTATCAGGTTTTTGTTTTCATCACTGTATAATTCGAGAGAATAAAACGTACTCGCTTCGAGTTATTTTTTCGCAACATGTTTTTTTTACATATCTGATAATTAGTACATATAAAAAAAATTATTTCAGGTAAATTACAAAAAAATGTTTACATCTTTTTATCCGTCAATAATGTCATAACTATTTATAGTCTTTAAAAATATTAATAAATAAGCAAAACCCGATTATTTTTTTTACTGAAGAAAGGACCTATAAATAAAACTATCAGTTCTGATCCTTGCAAATTGTAATATCTGTTAGAATTATTGAAATATAATGCAGAAAACGAAATGTTAATTTCATCTTAATAACTGTCATTAAGGATAGACGCATACGTATGATTTTGATCACGTCTGAACAGTTAAATCAGATCTTACATGCATAATGATTTCATCACTCATAAATAATTCAGTCGCAGTTGTGCTCATACGTACATCAAGATCAACAGTCTTTTTGCGGGTGCGTTTCAAAATTATGGTAGGAATGCTGACGTGTCGATTTACCTGGAAATGAAAAAATGTAGAAATCAATACAGTGCGCCGGAGGAATATACAAACTTGGCTACACAAAGCAGGGGCACTGCTGTGATACAAATTTTTTTGTAACATTTCACTGTCTCGTAAACCATGCCTTTTACTTACGTAATTATTTTTAAATAAATGAAAAACAAAAAAATATAGATACAAATGAAATTATTTTTTCAATTTTTTTTCTGTTTACTGCGTGTGAAAAAAAATTATTTTACATCTATTTTGTTTATACTCGCATATACGTGTATTTTATTTATTTATATATTTTTACATGTTTAGTTTGAATTGCAGTTACCAAAAGCATTTATTTGAAAAGTATAGAAGTAGTTGTTATTTTTCCTTAATTATTTTTATCTTTACTGATTTTTGTTGTTCAACATAAATTAATATTATTGCGAGGGATATTTACTCCTTCCTGCTAAAATACACTTGCTATCTACATTTAGTTGACAGGTGAATGAATGCCTATGTAAGTGTTACTGTATATCTCCCCATATAAGTATAAAATACGTACGACATGCGAGCTTACGGTACTTGTATATTTTTAAACAATATTTTTTTTTTTAGTTCATTAGTATTTTTTAATCCATTTCCTATCGAAATTCACCATTAAAAATATTTATGAATTTCAATTCAAAGCTCACCCATCTACGCGAGCCTATTTTGGTGCACTCATGAAAATGCTTGCTTGTATTATCTGCGTTCGGGTGTAAAAGAGTGGATCTACGTTCAATAGATAGATAATTTAATATTCTATATAAGCAGTTCATAAAAAGATATTGTATGTTGAGCGTGTAATCCTCACGCATCTTCGCGAATCTAAGTTGTTTGTGTTAAGTTTGTGGCGTAATTACTCGATGGTACCCTTTCTAAAATCAGCTTAAAATTCATTCCTAAGATAAGAATAATTGGACATGTGACATCTGAAACCATGTTACTGAAATGAAAATTTATTAATACATTTCCGTGGCAACATTTATGTATTTATTTTTTGTTGTTGAAAAAAAGTCAGTTATTTAATATAGCTGAACCTCATATCAGAATTAAGATTTAATAATTAATCAATCGTTTTTTTTCTTATTTAAAATTAAACAAAAATCAATCAATTACAAGTAATTTTAAAAACATTGTAATGAGGTTAAGTTTTATAATTTTAATTAAGAGTAAATAATTGCCAAACCGCTCAGTATTATATGAAATTATTTTTTTATGCGCGCGCATGCTCACATACACGTTTATAGTATGTTAGTATGCGAAAAGGATTTCTTTTCTAGTTTGGGTTACTTTGAATGAAGTTCAAGTTATTTCCTCCCAATCTACTTTTACAAGGTTAACTTAATACTGATAAAATGATTTTTTTAAGCTAAAAAATTATGACCAATTCACCTGTAATCATTCTGAACAGGAAAATGTAAACGATAAGTACACAACTCTTTCATAAATTATCGTGAATAAATGTATTTATTTTCTTTTTTAACGTGTCTTTTAATGGTAATCGGGCAGCTTTAGATAGCCACACAATAAATAATCTTTATTACGTTTCGTAGCTTTTGTAAATTATTTTGTGGTTTACATGCTAAAGAGCATTAAAAAATGATGCTTGGTTTTAAGTTTTGTTATTATTAGTGATAATTTTGTTTTTGGCTTCTTATGGCAGAATTTAAATCTGTAGTTAAGACTAAAAAAAATTCATAATCAAGCACGTGAAATTGTCATATATGTTTATAATTTCATGAAGAAAATAGCGCTAAAAATAAAAAACTTAACTGACAACAAGCGTATATTAGGCATCCAGAAATATGAAATAAGAACTGCTCTTGTTTTGGATATCAGTACTACAGTTTCAAAAGCTTAAAAAAAAATACTTCTTCAATTAACATCGAATAATGTTCGTTCAGCGCAACGAACAAACAACAACGTATAAACAACACTAAAAATCTGTCAGTGAATTGAACAGCTGTTATAAAGGCTTTATTATGGTTTCATAAAAAGAAAAAAAGAATTACTTATCATAGAAAGATTGCGTGAAGAACGTCTAAATTGCTTCAGCGGCTATTCTAAAAGCGTTAGCTTTTAAATGGCGTAAAACTGAAAATAACAGGACACTTTTAATTTAAAAAAAAATTCCTTTTGCACGCCGGAAGACGGAGTTAGATTTCAATGATGCTAAGTAGGAAATAAAAAAGATTTCCACCTTAAAGTTAAGAAAACTTCCGAAAAGTGACGCGACTGACTAGCTGAAAAAGAAGCATATTCAGTTTACTTCGTCAGTAGTTAAATAACACTTAAATTAAGTTAAATAAACCTATCATTTAATGAAAAAAAAAAAAAATGCACATTGGGTACTTAGAATTTTGCCGTACCATACTGATTTGAATTCACTCGAAATGGTGAGGCCAGCAGTAACAAACCATATAGATATTTATAACAACATTTTTGATGTCAGATGTTCAGAAATTAACCGAGAATAAATTCAGTATCATGAATAAAATCGGAAAAATTACGGTGGGGAAAAATTTGAAACTGATTATTATTTAAAACTTGAACCATTAGTGGATGAAGTGACAAAAGTAGGTGTTTTCCTTTGAATCGATGAACGCCTCACTGTCTTCCGTTATAACTCCCGTAATCTCACAGCTTGTAAACAACTGTGTAACCTTCAAATACTATATTGAACGTCCAACTGACAAGGAGAGCTAGTTTTATTTCTAGGGGACCAATTGACTGCTACGTAGAAGCCTTTGTGAACGATACTCGGAAGACTTTTTAATCAAAAACCCTGTTCGATTGAAAATTATATTTTATTCGGTTTTTGTTTATGTCCTTTATATGCTCGCTGTAATATGAGAACAGTAGTTTTTTCACGACCGATTCTATGGAGACTTAAAATTGTATACATATCATAAATTCTTCTTTAGTGCCGTCTGGAAAAATTAATTACAATGCGTTACTTTAAAATTATCTAAGCTTCTAAAAATAATTTATTTTATTGAAGCTCTACTGATCTTCCTGAGTTTTAGTTTAATTTTAGATATTCTATGATTTTTACAAAATAAAAGCTATTATCGTACATCTTTTTTAAAACTATTCTTTTTGTGTAGATGTTTAGAAACTATGGTAAATTGATTATGATTTTCGATTATAAAAATGCAATTCTTTCTCTTATTTTTGGTTTTTCCTTTAAATAAATTAAAATAGCTTTTATTTTTTCCTAGAAAAAATTTTATTAGTACGTTACAAGAAGTGATTCTGGTGAAATTCATACCTATTTTTTCATACTTCCCGTCGAGTACAATAAAGTATTCCGTTTAAGCTGTCGCCTGAGTGATCTCGGAGAAGGGTCGAATTTTTTTAATTAAAAAAAAATCATAACATTTTGAGAAATGTTAAATTTATTTTACTCCCTTTTTATAAAAAATCCCTTTCGGCACGTCGGAAGGCGGAGGTAGATTTCACCGGTGCTAACCAGGGGGTAAAAAGAATTTCCACCTTAAAGTTAAGAAAAACTTATAATTTACTCAATATGACAATGGTTACATATGAAAAAAAGTTTCACATGTTTAGCATTGGTCATCCTTTGCCGCAAAGGTTGGTCATATCAAACATTGTTTCAGACAAAAGTTGTAGGTAATCTTTAGAGCATTAACGATCTTTTTAAACCGATTCGATACTGAACCTATTAAGGGAGGTATGAGTTTTTTTTTGTATTCGAAACCCCATTTTTTTTTAACCCCCTGGGCCAATGATTGATGATATCAGATAACTTTAGTTAGATGAGTTATAGGCCCTTATCCAAAGAATAGTAGAAACTTTAACGAATTCGTTATTTTACTTAAGAGAAGTATAGCGATATTTTCTTTTTTCGAAAAAGCCTCATCATTTCCATCCCTATGGTCCGATTTTACCCATTAACGAACTCGACCGAGATTTTGGGTCGTTATATTTTATGTATCAATTTGAAAGTTATTAGCGCAAAAATACAGCAGTTATCGTGTCCACAAGAAAGTGAAATATATATATATATATATATATATATATGTGTGTGTGTGTGTGTGTGTGTATAAATGTATATATAAAGTTTTGAACTGACGGTGGTTTTGGGGTCTGGGGATTTGAAACGCGAAGGTACGTCGAAATTTTCCGAAAGTCGAATCATGGTACCCATTACAATAGGTCGCTTACTTATGAAATCTACCTAAAATGCATATCCGTCAGTCTTACCTTCATGCGATACCGACTTAACCGCATTTGTGAAAATTTGGTATCGTTAAAATTAATGAAATTGTAACCCGAAACTATTACGTTTTTAAGAAATAGGCTATATTTTTAAGAAACTGGTTAGGTTGTTAACTTCCCTACTGAGTAGTGACAATCTATAAAATGTATCGTATCAGTTAAGTTAACGTTTCATTAATTTCTTGTTTTTCAATGTTTTTTTCCAATATCTTTCACGATTTTGCTTATAGATGTTAACCATTTGAGATATAAACAAAACTGAAGACTTGCTTTCACTTAGAGTAACATTCAGACTCTTTGCTGAAGGGGGTTTTGTAGGGTTGAAGTTGTTTATAACGAGTGGGCTTGACGTGATGATGTATAATAATAGATTCAGGTTAGCGAAGAAGACCGGGGAAACTACTCCACTCCTCATTATTCTTAATAGTGCATATCTCCCATTAGAAGTTGCTTATTTTAGAAAAATATGTCGTTTTTTATAGTGACTTTTTTCTCATGCCAGACAATTTGTAATTGTTGCAGTGGTATTTTTAATAGTCATATGATTAAAAATTAAAATTTTTCGTATCGTTACTTGGCTATATCGAAGTTGTAATGTACTGGAAGGAGACTTGGTGAGAATAATTGTCGGTCAGATAGAAGAAAGGGTAATTTTTTTTTACACACTTTAACGAGCAGTGAGTGAATTCATATATTAATTTTAATATTAAATTTGTACTCGTACAAACTTATTTGTATTAATCAATCCACGTAAATAGGTTTAAAATTTAGTTAGCGAACAAATATTTTTAAATGAGTTTATTTGAAAGGTTATTTATGTTACTTCCGCGATACATTTGAGTTAAAAAACCCTTATTTAATCTGATTTTTAAATTTTCTGTTAAGTTAGTAGTTGCTACATAGAGCTTTAAATGTGGATACCTCTTTTCTAAACTGTAATGTCACATACATATAGGTTAACTCTCAGCAACTCTTTATAAATGTGTATATATTTTTTTTCACACACATAACCCTCCCAATAAACTTGTTAGGTTATCTTTAAATATTCTCTAAACAAAAATAGTAGAACATGGCATATGTCTGTTGGTTTTCGTGTCATGTTACTAATGACGTGTGTAGGCAAAGGCCTGATATATTCAGTGCCTGATATAGTCTACGGTCGTGAAGAACAGCAGAGTATACGTTAATATGAAAGAGTATAAAATATTATTTAATATAGAACTACAAAATTACGTTACGATTCTTCATTTTTCATTAGTTAAAAATTATCTATGTTTGTAGATAAATATAAATACTTTTTTTCATTAACTAGTTCTTTTTACTTTTAGTTACTAACACCAACTTTAATGGATATATACTTTAATGGGGTTTTTTTTTTATCGCTACGTAATTACCGATGAATGATTGTAGCATTGAAAATCCCGTCTGTCGTCCGGACTTCCTACTAGAACTTCGAAATAATGGGTCATGAAATATATTGAACAAATTTTCGTGTTTGGGTATTCAAGATTTTTTTCTCATACTTTATTATCCTTGCTGAAAATAGTTGAACAAAGAAAATTATTAGAAGAATTATAAAGATATGTCATATGAAAGTTTACCGTGTGTACAAAGGAAAAAACTTTTACTGCTTTTTTTGCCGTGAGATAGGTACTAGTGTTATTGTTTGCCTTAATTTCTGCTACCCCTTTATATTCCTGTTCATAGATATAATAAAAAAAATGGATTAGTATTTAAAATATTAAATTCTTTCTGTTATTTTTGGGTTCTAGTAGCGTATTTATTCGTTTTGAGGGATATGTAGATTTTTCATTTTTTTCTGATGATGCACGATGCAAATTTATCAGAAAATTCATAATTTATTCATTTAATTAATTTCAAAGCAATGTTTTTTTAATGGGAAATTTCTAATTTTAATTGACTATAAAAGTTATAATTTAATTGATTAATTAAAATTGTTTGTTCAGACTGTTTAAATGTTTAAAATCTGCAATATCAATCTGAATAAATATTACTCTAACCGGAAAATACTTCATACTTGTAACATTGACCGTGTTTAGGATTAATATTCAATACAATGGTCACTATATAGAAAATATGCAGATTATTAAAGACAGTGTTGTCTTCTTTATTTATTCACTTTTACTTTTACAGCTCTAGGTTTCATGCAATATTTTTCATTTAATATAATATACAAAATAAATTAGGTCTACTAACAAGAACAAGCATGGAATTTCCTGAATTTCTGTTCTACTGGAACCAAAATAAGGTTTTCACTTTGGATACTTGATCAGATTGTACGATATGTTTTTTGCACATGATAGTATTACGTCATTTACATATATAATTTTTTTTCATTGGTTATTTTCCTGGTTTCATGAACTTAATTAATTCTGGGTGGGTGTACAGTGAACCTGTAAGGACTCATCAAAATTGGTCACTATATTATATCCAATAAATATAACCTCTTAACCACAGCATTGATCTTCATCGATCCTACTATTTAGATATTGTTTTGCACCTTCTAATTTTTTTTATAGTATTTCTTTTTATTATTATTATTATTATTATATAAGAAATTAATCGTAGATATTAGTATTTATTATTTTTAAAGTTTATGCTGTGAACTTCTTTTTTCTACAGTTCGACATAACACCTTTTAGCAACGCAGTTATTTTCTACATCCTCTTGTTACATTATCGTTCAATTTTTTTTTTTCACAATTCAGGTTTTAATATTTCACTACCATAATGCTTTACTTTGCATTATTTTTTGTAAAATTTTTATATGAATTTATGATGTGAAATTTGTGTACGTTGTACATGGTTATCAATAATTTTTTTTTTAAAAATACGTATTTTGTCATGAATTCTAGTAAACTGATTTAAATTAAGGGAAAAGGGTATGTAAAGAAATTAAAACAAGTTTCCTAATACTTTTATATGAAGTTAATATTCCAAAGCTTAGTTGATAAAGGGTGGCAATGGATTGTTGGTTCGGCAATTTGTTTCTTCCTATTTACGACGTCCTGTCGCAGTACTATCATCCCATCCACTGTACTATTAGCAGTGCCAGCACTAATTAGGGGTATTGTTCATCGATGAGGTGATGCTTTCTAAACTTTGAGAAGTAATACATTTTTATTTTTTCTCCTCTGATAGGCAAAACTTCAAGGACTGCACAAATATAATATCATGTAGTTTCTTCTTTTTCTGTTTAGCTTTTTTTCAGTCCATTCTCTTCTGAGAGAGATTTTTTACCAACAGGAACCTTTAATTCAAAACATTTTATTCTGTATTTTTTTGATTTAGACAGTCATTTTCTGTGTAATAGCGCAAGGCCTCCTTGACCTTTGTAGTTCCAGAGTTTATTGAAAATCTTTTTGTTTAGCTTGATTGGTTCATTCGGACCATGTGCTCATAGAATTTTACTCTTCGTTTTCTTATTGCTACTCCCAGGTTTTCAATTTTATCGTTTATCTCTTTAGTTGATCTCAGTCTGTAGCCTCCTTGTGTTTTTCTTGGATCATAAATTCTTATTAAAATTCATATTTCTATCTGAGTAGATTTTCTATTCCAGTTATATTTAAAAAATGTATAATTTTTCTTAGTAGTCTATACTTCAACTATTGTTTCTTGAAATATTCATTTACTCTTTCTAACTACAATACGTAAAATTAATTAAACTATTTTTTCATTATTTAAAATGTTTACTTCACCATGAATATTTAAAAATAATAATTAGAGAAAAAGAACAGTTAGTTTGTATGAATATAAATCAAAACAGAAAAACTCAGTTGTCAGAAACTGTTGTACATACGAAATTAATTATAAAATATGTTGTGTATTGTTCATATTTTTTAAAAAAGTCTTATGTTTTAGTACAGCAGGTAATAGTAGTAAAACAAAAAAACGATTTTTATAAAGTAAAACGAGGTTTCAAATGGGCTTGTTAGTAGCAGTTACCTCGTCTTTCTGTCTTGATAGTTTATTCATATACTATATAGTATAACGTATTTCATGTCATTCTTCTATTATTACTACCGAGATGACAAATTCTTTTTCATTAGAAATTTTCTTCTTATTTGTAATGTAAATAAGAGTAGGCCTATTCTATTTTTCATTCATTCCATTGTGTGAAAGACCTGGACTATTTTTATTATTGTGTGTTGTATGTTTCTATATACACTGACTGCATGTATAATAACGTGTACATATTTATGCGTACTTCTTTATATAAAGATTCTTATACAGAAGAGTTCATGTATGTAATGTAATTTAATATCTTTTTTAAAATCATTCTGTAAATTACTTGGAAAAGTTGCTATTGAATTTTTAAAATTTTGAATAAAAGTGAAAGTGTGGTAGGGGATATGGTGTGTATGTATTTATATATTTTTTAATTATAATATTATTATTATTATTATGTATTTATAGAAGTGAAAGGGTTGTAATTGAATACTTCGTAATTTGTGTAAAGTGAGCTGTCATATAGTTAAACAATAAATTCCGCGCTCATAAAAGAATTTTTAAGAACATAAATATCTAGTAGTATAATTATGAAATATATTATATTCAGTAACATGCGTGTATGGTCAGTAAGTTTACGCGCGCGCGCACACACACATACATACATTCATACACACACAATCAAGGACTATCTATGTGTATATAATTTTTATGTAATGTAAGTAAGGACACTGTAACAACCCACGATCACCTGCCTACCTAAGTTGCACACGCATAGTAGTAATACGGTTATTTAAAAAAAATAATAACTATTTTATAATTATTAAGCTGAAGTTAAATGCAGCTATGTTGTGAATAAATCCAATAAATCAGTTATGTAATTTAAGGTAGGTATATGTCATTTTTACTAATTGCATATTTTGTTCTAAATAATCCAATAGATTTATTTGTTGATGTAGTAGAAGGTGCTATATTTTCTACTTTCAACATACCACTGTTTTGATATTTTTTTTATAAAATTTGAAAGTAGGTGGGAAAGAATACCTTACATCAAATATTTAGTCATTGTAAATCTTATCATGGTATAATTCGAACTTCAGATTTGTTTTCGTTGTAGAACATTTAAGAAATCGGCTGTTTTAAGTCAAATTTTAATTATTATAATGATTCTATTGAAGTATACTTACCGTTAACTTCAGATCTGTGGTAGCACCAAACTGTAACTACTACAGTAACGTAGGAATATGCTATGCATTCCTGTATAAATATATATATATGTCCATCCGGCTTCTCTAACCGTTATTATTATTAAATTTTATTTTATTTGTTAATTTCATTTTTAAAACTTTGTATTTAATATTTTATAATGAAGATTATGAAACGTGAATACGATTCGTTACTGTAAACATTTTAGAAAGTGAAAAATAATAGTGAAACGGGCTGAAGTACATTTTAGTGGAAAAAATTTCGTAAATGATGGAAAACTAAAGAAACCTTTTTCTTCAAATGCTATCTGATGAAGTAAAATTTGTTGGCCTAAATTAGAAAAGATTAAAATAATTACGTAGCATAATGGGTACAAGAAAAAAAAACTTGAGCGGCTACATTGTTAAATATTGTAATGTATGACTGTATTTACTGAAATGGGAAAAAAATAATTCTCAGTAGAGAAAACATTATTAAGATATCCGTGAAAAAATTATTTACGATTATTGGTATTATTTTACTTTAAATTTTAAGAAAATATTAATTTATGTTGTAATCTGTAGTATTATAGATTTACAGTAGGTCAGTCATCTTTACATTAATCCTGACTAATTTATATGACTACTGATTAAATTTTATTACAGGCAATTGAGAATTAGCAATTTTAATCATCCTACGGTAAAACAACTTGAAAGACATGATAAGATTTTCGGTCGTTGAAAATTGAAATATTGGACTGTTTTCGGATATCTTAGCAAATGTAGTACTTAATAAATAACGAGTAATTGTTTATTGTTTTTTGAGGTTGGAAAACATTAATAGGAAAAGTATTGAATTATTTATGTTCTTTTGAGATTTTTAACCGCATAATTTTTTAATACTAAAAAAACGTTTTATGTCTTGGTTGAAATTTTCTCTATAGAAATTGTTTGATTTCACGCATATATTATTGAATATTAAATTTTTAAATTTCAGACTGCGGTATCCAACAAGTATTTTCGGAACCTCTCTAATTTCTGGTATTTAGCAAATTTAAACTTAAGTCTTTCATTTTTTAATTAAGTTAAGAACTGAAGTTATTGTAAAACATAATGAATTAAACATTTTTATATGTCAGTTATAACAAAATTGAAAAAATCTATTTTTTTTTTCAATCTTAACTGCTTAAACATGTCTGAAATGTATTTCCAGAATTTTACGATAAAGAAAAAAACAAATAGTTGAAAAAAATATATTATCGTTTTATATATATATATTGTTGATAACTGTTGTTCAACAGGTCCTTTCAATAATTTTTTTTCGTTTTTTTATTATTATTATTGCAAAATAAATCTAAACCTTTTTCTTTTCTCTTTTGCACGGAGAAGACTCAGTGGCAAAAGAAACTTATAGTAAATAGAGAAAATTTTTGTGTAGTAAGTTTGAAAATATCTGAGGAAAAACTCGCCAAATCATTTGTATGGAGTTTAGCATTATATAGGGCGGAGACGTGGGTTTTATGCAAGGAAGATGAGAAAAGATTAGAACCCTTCGAAATGTAGATCGGGAAGAGGATGGAAACGATAAAGATAGACGAAATTAGTAATAGTGAGGTGTAAAGAGAGTGGGAGAGGGTAGATCACTACTGCAGACTTTGAGAAATAGAAAAAGAAACTGGATTGAAAATTGTTACGGAAGAACTGTTTTTTAAAGGTTGTCCTAGAGGATACAGTGTATGCTAAGAGAGGGCAAGAAAGACGAAGACGGAAGCGGCTCGATGATATTAAAGTACAAAGAAGTTATGTTCATACGAAAAGATTAGCAAAAAATGGAAAAGAATGGAGCCAATGCTGGGTAAGGACCTACTAAATTGCAGAACACTGAGATATTACTACTACTATTTCTGCTTTACACGGAGAAGCAATTGCTTCTAGTTAACATCCCAGAAATTAATCTCTCAATTCGGTTTTCATGAACAGAACGTTTTTTGATAAACCTCTGAGTACCTAACACGTTGGTAAATATTAAACAACTAGTCTTACATTGTGATGTTTATGTTGTAAAAATCCAATATTTCTGAAAAATTCTTTTATAAGATGTTCGCTTCATTTTTGTGAGGAAAATGATTTTGTTACGATTACATTAAAATGTGTCCAGAAAATAACCTCATCTTTTTTCTTACATGTGTTGTTTGAAATCGAAATAAATAACTGCTTAGTTTAGAAAATGTTTGCATTTCATGGTTGTTAGTAATTGGAGATTTTCTGCTTCTGCAGGCTTTCTTCTTTTTCATAATACTAAGGCTTTATTTTATTTTTATTGGGTCTTTCCTTTTATCCAAGAAATATAATTTATAATCATAGTATTATTCCAATAACATTTTATTTTCCTTTTATTCCTGATTACGTTATTATTTTGTCGGATGTACATTAATCAGGAACCACGGTGATGAATAATATATTATAATACGATTTATCTTTTTAACAACTTCGTTTGTTTGTTCTCGTAAAAGTAAATAAATAAAACAATAAGCGAACGCTAGAATATTTTAAGGGTGTGTCATACAATAAGAGAAGAACTTATTATGCAAATAGGACAGCGTTACACAGCTGTAAGTTGACATAGCATACATTGGAATTGAACAAGTGGATCGTGACATTTTCTTATGAGCTACGCTTAACACCGTTCAATGATTATGCTTATTAGATAAAGTTGTATTTATCTTTTGCCTGTGTAAGATGAGTAAAATAAAAAAGTATTGTTCTCTTTAAATTCTTATGTAAGTTTGAGTTATTTGATTCTTATTGTTAGTTGCTTCCATACTTTCTTTCTCCAGTTTACGTAAATAGTATTTAATTTGCAGAATCTTATCAGTGCTAATAAAAAATATATATATAAAAATAAATAGGTTGTTCCCATCTTTATTATCTAATCTTGTTTTTAATTATTTAAGAGAATTTATCATAAAATACGGTGATACCTACGCTTCAGTAAGTTATTAATAAAATAAATTATGTGAATCGAACGCGGCTCGCTTTGTTTAGAATTGTCTGATACCTAAATCAAAACAAAAATCGTTTTTTGGTTCATTGGTTACGTCTGAATTTTAAATCGTTTGCCTAATATTAAAAACTAACTTCTGGGTTTTCATTTCTTCTACACTACATCCTTCCGTAACTGTCTATAAAACTGATTAAACTTCAGATTTTGTATGCTATGTTAGATTATCTCTTCTCGTAAAATCTTGATAAGACTTTAATTTTTCTTAAACCCTTCTGATTTCGTACTCCACCCGCTTGCGTAGAACAAGAGATCTTCTCACCTAATTTTCAACATTTTCTTATTCCTCGTTTAAATTTCTTCTTTTCTTTGCCTTACCTATCAATTCTTTTGTATTGCATAAAATATAGTATAAGGCTCGGCTTTTATCGTATAAATATGTCCATGGAACTTAATTTATAGCCACCGGATTGGACACAGAGTAATATCTCGGTTACAGCAACTCAAAATGGTTCCCGTACCTTTAATAAATATCCATTGAGAATTTAGAAAAAGTTTACTCAGAAGAAAAAGATAGCAGAAAACCACATAGAAAAAAAAAAGAAAGAAAATAGGTCTATGGTGATAAACGGTCATAATCGTGTCAAAGAAACAAGACAAACAACCCCATTTAAAAATCTTAGGCCCCCACCAGACTGTGGGCTATTTCGCCCACAATCGTTCAGTAGATTACTGTAATTTTATGTAAGATGGGAGCAGGCTATTACGATTATGGTTTTGTATAGAGTTGATTATAAAATGTGCTGAAATAAACTGATTTTCTTTCGAGATGCTAAAGATCCCTCTTAGGCAAGGTTCAGGTTTCATTAAGATACCCACCGGTTGGTCTAGTGGTGAACTTGTCATCTTAAATTAGCGTATTTCGAAGTCGAGAATTTAAGGTCCAAATCCTATTACTTTTATATGGATTTGAATACTAGATCGTGGATACCGGTGTTCTTTGGTGGTTGGGTTTCAATTAATCATACATCTCAGGAATGGTCAACCTGAGACTACATGAGGCTACACTTCATTTACATATTATCCTCATTCATCCTCCGAGATAATACCTTACGGTGGTTCCGGAGGCTTAACAGAAAAAGAAAAAAGGTTTGATTAAGATACTTCGTCCATCTCTAAATTGTATGGGATAACAAAGTATCCAACTGAACATTAACAAAACTTTCAGCCAAATTACCATTTAAAAGGGTAAGTTTTTTGGTTAGCTACTGTAAAAATTTACTTTAAACAATCGATTCCCGTATCTGAAAAAAATTATACTTTATCTCAAAAAACCTTTCCATAAGTTTTACTTTTTCCTTCGAAAAAATCACCATAAGTTTAAATAAAATTACTGATAAAATCTTCCTTTTATTTATTTATTATTCTTTTTATCCAGATGTTATGATATATTAATGCCACGTATTTCGTTTGTTTCCTTATTTCAACACTGTTTTCTTTTTCAAACCTTATTTGTTTTCGAAAAACTCGGTAAACCAAATATGCTTTATTTATATTTTATTTTAAAATATTTTTTCCTTAATTCTAATTCTTGTATTCGACACAAGCACATATTTTTCTACCAAACATTTCCGTTGTTTGTTTTATTCCGGTTTTGAGGCCTTTATTTTTTCTATGCTTTCTAGTTTTAATGCTTAAATAGTGAAACCTGAAATACAAAACTGTATGTTAATTATCGTATTATGATTCTTCTTTATATCACATTTCACATTACAAAATTATTATTATTATTTTATTACCGAAAATACTTTTGGTGAAAAGCTTTATATACATTTATAAAATTTACATAATTAATTTGTATTTATATCAGATTTTTATGACTTGTAATACAATCCATTTATATTTCTTATCTTTTTTTCATATTATTAATTCTGAAGATAAATAAAAAATTGATTAAGAGATCCTAAAGAATGTTTTTTGATTAACACATTAAATTTTATAAAAGTAAGATTGAATTGTTATTTAAATTTTGGCTTAAATTTAATTCTTTTTGTTTTGTTACAACACTGACAAATATGATTAAAAATTCTAATATTTCATTTTCTATCTTAACTGTTTTCTGTCTTCCAAGTTTTTAATATATAATCGTGCTGTTTTATGTTAAAAGAACTAGGTTGTCGTAATATATTTTTTTATAGCGCTGTAAGTGGCTTACGATTCTTTCGTGTATTGTCAATTGTGATTAGATTATTAGTAGGTTTATGACACTTGAGGGATTTAAATTATTAATTTATTTACGTACTATTATGTCGTCGATAAATGT
The DNA here is from genome assembly GCF_047948215.1 of Lycorma delicatula. Taxonomy (NCBI): domain Eukaryota; kingdom Metazoa; phylum Arthropoda; class Insecta; order Hemiptera; family Fulgoridae; genus Lycorma; species Lycorma delicatula. The sequence goes on from NC_134456.1 coordinate 134,370,534, forward strand.
TTAATTATAAATTTCCGTTCAAAAATAAAAAAATTCATTTATAATTCAATAAAATCATTGAGCCTCATTATTATTATTATTATTATTAGGATATCTGTTGCTTATAAGTTTTTTATCCTAGTTAAGTATATTTGTCTTCCCATACTTTTATCGTTCCATATGTTGAATAAATGTTTATTGTCGTTCTTTATGTATTCGTTCTCTTTCATTGTAAAAACTACTACAATCTTTTTCAATTAACACCTTTAATTTTCTTGTAATGAAATCACCATAGATTGTAGACTATCATTTTTAAGATAATGTACGTGAAGTGATTCTTGGAAAAAAATATTTAAATGGACGGTATGCGGACTATTATTTTTAGTAGAAATAAAGACAAGTAAAGAATAGTTATTAACAAAAAGCTTTTGACAATTTGTCTTAAATTAAAAACTATAAATTCATTTTTGATAAAACAGTTTTATAACTTTGAAGTCAGAGTTAATTTTATTATTAAAAAAGTAGCCTGTCTACAGTAGTTTAATTTTAGTAAATTTGTTTATCAACTTTTAAACTAAAGCAATAAAAGAGATAAGGTAAAAGGGTAATAAATGTTACTATGATTAATTTTATAGTAGCCTTTATTTTACCTCTGCCATTTATACGTATACTAGGGGTGGCTATTAAATAACGAGACTAATGCTGCTGCGGAAGAACGGTGCATGGGCCGAATTTGAACGACCGACAGCTGTATAGCGAGAAGCCTTCGCTTTCGATTGTTGCCACTCCAGTTTCTGTACACATAATATTCTGATCGGTGCCTTTGTTTGGACATCTGGTTTTTTTGTTTTGCCGAAAAAATGATAAATGTTTTATTAGAGCAAAGAATTATGAGATTTCATATGAAACTTGGAAAAACCGCTACTGAAACTTATCTTTTATTAAAAAAAAAGTATATGGCAATGATTATTTATCACGTACGCAGATGTTTGAGTGGTTTAAGCCAAGATGGCTGAGAAAACGTTGAAGATGATGACCAAAATTCAAAGCGATGATGATTGTTTTTCTCGATATTCATGGGATAGTGTACCTTCACTGGGTTCCTGAAGTTCAAACTATTAATTAACATTACTACCTTGAGGTTCTTGCTCAACTCCGTGAAAAAAATAAGAAAAAAATGACCCGAATTGTGGAAGAATGGGTTCTTTATCAGGACAACGGACCGGCTTACACTGCATTGTCTGTAAAGATTTTTCTGGCCAAGTATAACATTCCAGTGTTAGATCATCCGCTTTATTCGCCTGACCTGGCACCATGTGACTTTTTTCTGTTCCCCAAGGTCAAATCTGCATTAAAAGGAACAATATTTCAGACCGTTGAAGCTGTGAAAGAAAAAGCGGCACGCGTCATGAAACAGCTCACAGAAGAAGACTTCCAGCAATGTTTCGAGCAATGGAAAATTCGCATGAAGCGTTGTAGGGATAGAGGAGGGGTGTATATTGAAGGGGATGATAATTAAATATGTATAAATCTAAAATAAAATATTTTAGAGCATTAGTCTCGTTATTTAATAGCCACACCTCGTATATACAAAACCTGTCTTTTAGATTATTATTGAAGAAGAAAAATGTATTTTACATTTTGTGTCCGGGAGGTAGATGATACAACCGTAATGGATTCATATTTTGAGGGAAAAAAACGTGTTTTAACAAGCATTAAGTAACTTAATGCTTGATTCTATTTAATCTCATATTAAACCTTTTAACTTAAAAATTAGCGGATCGCATAGGTCTTTTACATACATCCAGTAAAGTTCTGGGAGAATTAAAGATATAACATTTTCTTGTGGCTAATTAAGTTTCCGGATATGATTTCAATTCTTGTAGAATTATATGGAATAAAGATGTGTGTAGAGGACAATATTATTAAATTATAATGGCATTGATGGTTGTAGTGAATCAGGAACAGAATTGCCGAGTAGTCTTATATGTTTTTTAATTACATCAGTTTAATTTTAAAAATCAGAAATAAAGATTAACATAAAAAGATAATAAATTACTACGGGAATCTATTAATGTAGTTTCGCTTTCGTAATATAATGTTATAAGAAACCTAATACGAGAAATAGAAATTAAAAAGATTATTTTTATTTATTTTTATTTTATTCATTTAATCAAACTGAATTAGTTATTTTAAACAATCGTCTCAAATAGTACTGATAGCATGTTTGTTTGCTACTCTGAAATTCCAGGGGTATAATTTCTAGCCAGGATTTGGACAATTTGTAATATAATCAATCCCTCAACGTAGTCTCTAATGACCTCAATGGATGATTAGATTGAGATTGGATTTACGATGAATACACTATATAGAAAAAATTTTTTTTAATATACTGCCATATAAATTTAAAGTTATACTTTAATCGCTTTAGTTATTTATGAATTTTTATTATTTTCAACCGCTGATGTTAAATAATATTATTTTCATTGTTTGTGAATGTGATAAAAACTTGTACTGGCATACCATATAATTCATATTAAAAAAAAGAAAGCAAATTCGTTTACAGCAATGATTTTAAGTTATTATTATTATTTAATTTTTTAAGTGATATTCATAAAAATAAAGTATTCTTAAGAGTATTTTTTCAGCTTGTTATCAGTACACTTTTATAATTTCGGATGCAGTAGATAAAGTAAACATAAGTTTTTTTCTAAATTACTAAAAAAATAACTGAAATAAGTCTAGTACGTAAGAAATAAGCAGGAATATATAAGGTTATTTATACGCGATAGAATATTTGGATGGAAAATGTACTTCGGTAACGAACCGATAGCATTTTAAATGTAAGTTTAATGTACTTCATAACTCTTATTACACCGGTTTTTATTTATTTTTAAGTCGACTGTAATGTCATTTCTTTGTAACATTTGTATGACTGTCATAAATTGATTAAACATTTTTTAATAAAGTTGAAACTTCGCCTGGTCGTAAAGGATACTATGATAAGCAAGTACAGTTACAATTTCCAATAAAAAAAATAATAATAAATTACTATGTAATTGTGATTTCCCCCTCTTTTTTCATTAATCATTAGTAATCTCTTAAGGATGTTATGAAAGAAGTTTCTTTATCTGTTTTGCGCAGAGATAACTGCGGATTCTCAAAGTTTTTTGTTACGTTATTTCATAAACATTTTCTTTAGTGATGTCTACTGTTCTAGCGTGCTTCTAGTAACACGTTAAATCTTACGAACTCATCTAGAACGTAGTTATGTGCACATCATTATAATTTTAATCCTTATATCTTCATCATGATGATGATACTATCATCCAAATTAATAGATAGGTTAGCTTCATCGATTTAATCTTAATGATATTTATTCGTAAATTAGTAAAACTAGAATATATTATATAATAAAATACTATATGTGGAAATTCGATCTAAAGTTGAATTTTACTAGTTTTTATTCCAAAAATTATGAGTATAGAAAACTGGCGGTACTTTTACAGACAAGACGTATAATAATTAAATGCAGGAAAGAAACAAATTCAAATATAGATAATTAAAATCATTAATATATATTACCGTTAAACGTTTTTCAATATTTATAAGTAATTATCATCTAATTGCAAAGAAATAAATTTATTTATATTATATCAATAATAGATTAATTTTATTCATCAATAAAATTTATTAATTATCTGCAAATAAAATAATATAAATGATTTGTTGTTTGAGTTTTTTACGATTATTTTTATTTCAATGGTAATATTGTTAAAAATTGAGGTCAAAAATTTATTTTTTATGAAAAATGTAATGTATAACATAACATAACATAACATCATTAAAAAAGGAATTATTATTGAAAATTATTAATCGATGAAAGTAATGTTATTAAGCTTTATATCATTGACATATATAAGAAAGTTATTAAAAATACTGTAGCTATTTACATTAATTGTTTTTATTGTTTGATAGTTTTTTTGTTTTTTTATTAACAAGTATAAATACTTATACTATTTTACTTTATACTATTAAAGTATAAAAATATAATTATAATATTTATTTTTGAATTTTTCACAAAGTTTCTTTTATACTTACCGGTATAAGATGTTTAAAAATAAATTGGTATAAGTTTTTATTACTAAAAAGTAAAAGTAAAATGATTGACACACATTTTACTAGTAAATATAATGATTTTAAACATATTATTTCTTTTCAAAAAATTACGGGAGAAAAGATGTGAAAATAATATTGCTGAACTATTTCAGAGTTACAGATTAAAGTTAACCTTTCCCCTTTCCTAATTAACTGTCGGAATATTTTAAATAATTATTCAGTAGTTTAATTAAATCATTAACATAATTATATATTAAATTAAAAATTATTATAAATTACCATTTTCAAAAACGATTTATAAAGTAAATTACCGATGGTTGAATATGCAATATCTGTATTTTGTTATTTTTTTTGTCCTATAACAACATGGACGTTCTTTTTCGTGAAACAAAGCCATTGCGTTTTAATATTAGTTTAAAGATCATTTACATGAAGTACTTTTGCGCAATACTGAAAATGTAAAATTTAATTAATGCAGTACTAGAACGCGTATGATATTGATAAAAATATTTCTGTGCGTTTGTAAACTAAAATTAATGGATGGTCTGTTGTTATACATCAGTCCGTTTAAAAATTCGCCATATGTAAGTAAAATGAAATAAACTGAAGAAATATGTAGATTAACAAACCGGTTAAATTAACCATTTTTATCTGCATCCTTAAACCTCATTTCAATTTGCAGGTATTTGAAATTGTGATAATAATTAATTAGAAGTTTAAAAAACTGTTAATTTACATGTAGGAATAATTACAGATTCAAATTATAATTTTATCATACGATTTATTTTTTTATTCGAAAATTCAACCAACACAAGCACGAGTAATATCATTGTGGTACACGGTATATGAGTATAGTTGTAGTTTTGTCATTAACTTCAACCCTTTTTGAAACATACCGCTCACTCGTGTTAGTATCATTCCTCATTTTATTAAATGCTTATTTTAAAAATATAACGAAATGAAAAACCCAAATGGATCAGTAGCTGATAGTAGTAAATCAATTTTGTATAGTGTTTATTAAAAATAAATAAAACTATTTTTTTTTCTTGTATTTGCCTTTATTAGGCAATACTTTCCATTTTATAAATGTCGATGTAGTAAGACAGAAGTGTATTGTAGTCTACGTTTTCGCACTAGCCTAGTTGAAACTAGGTGACTAATGATTATCCTTAGATAGGACTTACTTACCATTTTTTTTGCTGTTTGTAATATTTATTCCTATGAGCCGTCGCATCTTCTCGTTATTAAATTACTTTCCGTGTTTTCAAGCAGAAATATCTGATCGTAAAAAGTAGAACCGGTAATAAAAATTTGCTGGATGATAATAAATTTTGCTCGATGATATCGCCACATAAGCTTGAAAGCTTGAGCGTGGGATATGGAATGGAATTTTTGTAGCGAATGAAAAATGGCATGCCTGACCGGGATTCGAACCCAGGACCTCCCGATGAAAGGCCGAGCCACGGAGGCCGGCAATATTTAGATAATGAGAGTTGAAAATGAGGCTGTTCATCAATGTGCTGAGAAGGTTACATATAAGATGTGACCTGCTACAACCTTGGTCCGAGTTCACGTTCAAATATTTTATTAATCACTGAATATTAAATAATCAAATAGGCTATATTTATCGATTAATATAAACCGTTGTTTTTTTATTGTTATTGATTTTTTTTTCAATGTAAACATACTATTTGTATCGTGTGTTGTTTTGTTCTACTTTTCTCTACTTAAAATTCCTTTTTTTTAATTTTTGTAGGCAGGAATATTTAAATTCAGTTAAAGCGAAACTGTTGGATTGTTTACGTAAGTGTTAATATTCTTTCTTTTTTTTTGTTTCTGTGTTGTGTATTATAAACTTTAAAAAATCTAAAATTTTTCATTATTGATACTATTTCGAACGTTTTTAACGATAACTTACAGTTATTTTTAACTTCATTAAATAAAAATGTGTCGTATCATTTTAACATGTTAATTTTCGTTTTCCGATATCTGTAATTTTTAATTTTAATTTGTTATCATATTGATCGTCACTGACGTATTTATAAACTTAAATAGGCCTAGTAAAATAAATTATATCTAGTAAAATGACAAACGGTTCGGTTTTTTTTTAATCTACCCTGGTATTACTAAAAATGAAAACGTTAACTGCTGCTAAACAGAGATATGAAATTAAAGAGAAAAGATTCTATTTTTAAACAAATGATCAAAATAATACATGATGTATATTGGCAAGTCTTTATACTTAATGTTATATTTTTATCTTAAATCATATATTTATTTATTATTTTTATTTAAAAAATTATTATTAATTTATTTATTTTTAATCTTAAATTATGTTAGTAATGGAATTAAGTTCAAGTAATACTTAGATTTATATACAGAGATTTATTACCAAAAATAGAAAATAAATATGGCGTCTGATTATTATCTTTTATTTATAATTTTTAACGCAAGTAAATTTTTTTGTTGCAAAATTGCGTAATTATAATTTCATAATGTACAATAATTATTTTTCTTAATTTTTATTGTAATATTTCATTTTCGATTTGCTATCCTATGCTTAAATAAAAAGTAATATAATATAACATGTAGTAGTATATCTTTAGTAGAATAATAATAATAGTAATCCCTTTAGTATATAAGGTGTATGATTATAGAATGCAAACGACTGATCGGATATCCAGTCAATAATTTTTGTTGCTGTCATTAATGGATTAACATCATTTGAGTAAATTGAAATTTTTGGATATAATTGAGGGTGTATATTTATATTCGATGTTAATATTTTTATTTTATCTTTTTTTTTAGTGTTTTTATAATTAAAATTACGTAGGAGTATCATATTTATTAGGCTGTTTCATATCGTGGCCCTGTCAAAAGTTGCACTGTTATCTATTCGAAGGGTTTTTGTGTAAGTAATATTTTGTTATAATCATCTGTGTTTTAAATAATTACATAAATATTTATCCGTATAACTTATAATATGTTGCTTTATCGTACACCAAGATAATCTGTCTAGGTTTAGTGATCGTGACAGGTCGGTTTTAAGTTAAATTATAGGCTCCAGTCAGGAAACGAAATGCGGTGGGTTGTTCGTTCATCTGAGCCGTTCCAGTTGCAGTTAAGTTATTTCTATGTGAATGAACACTATTAGAACTGGCTTGTTTATCGGTTAAATTATTTGATGTATTTATATTTAATTAACTTTCTTTTGTACTCATGTAAATAATTGTTGAAATTTTGTTCTTAGTTTTCCTTTTACTTTCTCCTGATATAGGAAGAAGAAAGTGCAGTTTTTTAATTGTGAAAATGGTTTGTTTTAATTTTTTGTTAGACTTTAAAAAAGTCTCAAAAGATTTAAAAATATTTCTTTAAACAAAAATGCGTAGATTACTTGCTCGCTTGCTTTGATATATTTTCCATCGATTCTTATTAGAAACATTTTTCATAACAACATTTTTCAGTTACATAATTATTTTAAGATTGTACTTAATATAGTTAATTATTATACTTTGTGCTAACATTTATGTTTTCATTTTTTTTTCAGGTAAGATGTTAAATATTTCATAGCTTCTATTAACCATAAAAAACGGTAAGTACGTTTTTTTTATTCATTATGGTGGTATTAATCCTTCCAGCAGTACTATCTTTTCAGTTTAGCCTCCGGAACTACCGTAAGGTATTACCTCAGAGGATGATATGTAAGAATGTAAATGAAGTCTTCATCTGTACAGTCTCAGGTTGTATGTTCCTGAGATATGTGGTTAATTGAAAACCCAACCACCAAAGAACACCGGTATACACGATTTAGTATTCAAATCCGTATAAAAGTATACGGATACTTTACTTGGATTTGAACCTTAAAACACTAAAATCACATTAATTAATGATAAAATTTCTTTTAAAAAATGAAAAAGAAATTATATAATTGGAATACTTTTTGTAAGCCTCTATGATTTTTGTTTTTAAATTTTGAAAGCTGGAATTCGTTTTTCATATATTTTATTAAATCAGATGGGTGGATAAAGTAACAAATGAAGAGTTATTGCGGCAAATCGATGAAGAAAGAAGCATTTGGAAAAATATAGTTATAAGAAGAGACAGACTTATAGGCCACATACTAAGGCATCCTGGAATAGTCGCTTTAATATTGGAAGGACAGGTAGAAGAGAAAAATTGTGTAGGCAGGCCACGTTTGGAATATGTAAAACAAATTGTTAGGGATGTAGGATGTAGAGGGTATACTGAAATGAAACGACTAGCACTAGATACGGAATCTTGGAGAGCTGCATCAAAGCAGTCAAATGACTGAAGACAAAAAAAAAATATTTTAATAAGAAAGATGAAATGGTTGAAATAACATTAAAAAACACCCCTCATATCACTTACCACTTGATCTAGAAGTTAGCAACGCAACAATTACACTGATTGGCCGGCGATCTATTTTAATTTAACACTTCATTGTAAAAAAATTCCTCTAGGAATCCAGTAAACTGTGAATGTTTTTGAGAAGATATAAATAAGAAAGATACCAGTAATATAACACTTAATACATGAAATCAAAATTATCGTAACCTCTTGATGTGCTTTTCTATTCCTAATATGAATATCTTAAAAATATATTTTGGAAGATTACATATTGTCCCGTTGCATCTTTAAATTGGTATTCTGTTTAGCATAATAATAGTATTTGTAATAAAATTATATTACTATTTTTAGCTACATCAGTGATTGTTACATCTTGATATTTTAACGAAAAATCATACGCCACGCCTCCAGATTTTTTATTTTATTTTAGATTTTTTTTGTTTATTTAAAAGTTTGTTAAAAAAGGAAAGAAAAAGTTATTTATGTGAAGTAAGAGTACATTGTACTCTGCTCTATAAACAATAATCTTAAAAATATGCTGATGTTTGTATTGTTATCGAATGTGTTAAGAGTTTAATCTGTATATTTAGAACTATCAGTTTGTTTTTTGGGGCATTTTCTTTATCGTAAAAAACGCATACAAATAATTTGCGCGTATGAAGTCTCTATGAGTTGATAGCTCTCGCTGTGGGTTTTTAAAATGTTTAAAGTAATAAATTTAAACGTGTGAATTCTTTTTATTCTTGATTTATATTTTATTTAGCAGGAAATATTTTTTTGGTCGATTATAAATCACATTTTACATTTACTTAAAACAGATTACCACGTGTTTCTTTAGTTATACATTAGAACTGCTCTATTTCTAATTTTAGCATATTACATTCATTTGTAGTTTTAGTCAGTTCTACAGCATCGATGATAACAATAATAAATGTTAAAAAAAGACACGTTTCGTTTGGTTTTGTTTTTAATAAAATTCAAATTTCTTAAATTCTTCATGTTCGATTGACGTTACTTCCATAGATTTCCTTATAATAAAATTCTCTACAAATTTCGTTGCAAATTTTATTTTTTATTTTTTTATTTTAACGCAATATAACGAAATGACTGTAGGTCAAATCTATAATATTGTGCTTTGCGGCTCCAATTTTTTTTGTAATGAAGTAGCTAATTTCAAAAATTACTAGAAATACAGTTCTATGACCTATATTATTTAATTTTTTCAGGTCAAAAATTACCGAGCTTTGTGACGCCTTGGTATTTTTAAGGCAAGGCATTTTTCATACCCAACAAATTTCCATTTCCAGATTCCCATGCGCCAACTTCAAAGCTTCTGTGGCGATTAAGTTCCAAGAATTTCTTCAATTGGTTTCACTTTACCCTTGGAGCAGAGATCAGGGCGAAATTTTTCGCAAGCTATAATTCAAAAACGAAGCATTTCTAGGTCATTGCTTGTATGAAACTTTTTTCTGTATTTTTACTTATAAAACGAGTTTCAGTTTCTTCGTTAAATATCTGTATATTAAGCCTATTCAAAATAATTCGAATACGTTAATAATAATTATTATGATATTTTTTAACCGGTAATAAATGGTTATTTAAGAAACAGAAAAAAAAACAATTTTATAGAAATCAAATTTAAATTTAAAAAGATATATAATCCATGATAGTAGGCCTACTATCAGAAATATCGAAAAAGAAAACACTTTCACATAAACTCGGCAGAAAAGAAATGTTTCTAGCTACGAGTTATTGACGGCAAATTAAAAAATATAAATATATGCCTTTATATTAAATAACATAAATGTATAACTTTGAAATCACCCCATTAATTAATTTCACAATTTATCTGTTTAGTATAGTTTAAAAATACTACAGCGTAGTGTTGAAAAATTCCAAGTTTACTCGCATATGAATCATAACATGGCTTTTACAGTTATGTAAATTACCTCGATTCAGTAAAATTGTTACGTTTTTATTACGTTATTGTTTTTTGTTTTAAATAAGAGATTGTAGGGTTCAACATTTTATTTTGTGTGATTATTACGAACTCGAAATTATTATGCATACTTGAAAAGGAAAATGAAATATAGGAAATGCCAGACTCTTGCCGGGAATGGACCTGAGATAAGCTAATAATCACTAATTATTTTAATCGATTATATTATTAAATATTTTTAAACAAAAAATTTAATTTAATTTTTAAAAAAAGTAAAGAAGAATGTTTTGTCTCATTTTGTAAATTACTTTGTCAATTATTGCCAGTTAGACTCCTTTACGAATAAATTCAGAAACGTAGAATTAGTCACGATTCAAAAATTCCGAAGTAAATTTATATAACCTTCATAAATTTATATTTGCTTATTTATCTTTTTTTTAATATATAAAATAAATTAACACGCTTTTCTGGTATAATGCGATCTATATTATTTAACCGGCCCGTAAATAAATTGGCGGCAGGTTGGTTTTAGACGATGCACAAAGAAACCAGTTTTTTTACTATCCGGCCTAATAAGTGGACTTAGATGATGTCATCACTTGACAGTTCAGTAACCGTGGTTAGCTTAGTTCAATGTTTTCTTATGAAGTATAATTAACGGGACCACTTAAAAAAACTCCATGAACGGTCCGCTGATTGACCCCTTACCTGGGATCGATAATATAATTTCCTGTGTTATCTTGCTACTAATTACTAGTAGAATAACAAACTATATTTAGAGTAAGTTTTTATTGTTAAGAGCTTTGTTAAAACGTGGTTTTCACCGCAATTGAGTTCATAATTTTTAAGTCAGTATTTATTTGTGTACGTACGATTCTGGTTTTAAACGAAAAATGCACAAAAAACTTAAATAAAAATTAAAGTTTAAGATTAAATTGAAGATTATCTTCAGTAATTGCTTTTTTATTTATTTTTTTTCAATTGATGATTCAAACATCAGTGTTTGCTTATTCTCTTAATTAATGAAAGTAATAAGCATTGATATAAAAATGCCGAACACAAAAAGGGGATTAAAATCGGAACTTTCTGTGCTTCATACTGTCGTGCATCCATATTATTTATGAGCTGAACTTTTATTGAACTTTGTATTATTATTTTTTTTAGGGGAGAAATATATCTGATCAAGTGTTTTTTTTTTTTTTGGTTGATGTCGTAAAATAATTATGTACAATTGCTTTAGTTATTATGTTGTCCTTAATATATATTATTATTTTAAAATGATAATTATAATACGACTAGAATTATAAAAAGTAGTAAGTCTGTAGTGAAGAATACCGGTAGACCTTTATACACATGGTCTTTAAATATTGTCAGCAGACCGAATTAGTGGTTGTGCTTATAATAGATTCTTTGAAAGTTATTTGTGCTGCTGTGACTGGATCATCGTGTAGGGAGAAAAAAGATATGAACCTGCATCATCGTAGTACATCTTAACTGCAATGTGACCAAAGGATCTGTCGCTCGGCTAATGTTACTTACTAAATAACTCACCTTGAAGCTACCATAAAATAAAATTTAAACGCTATTTCGCTACATACATAGAATGAAATAATCACGATTGCGCTCGTATCTTACTTTTACTAAGATATTTTTGCCGTATAATTACTAAAAAAGGATAGTTTTTATTAATATTTCAATAAAAATATTGTTTAGAATTAAATTACCTTCACTTATTTCGTAATCAAATACATAATGACATTTATGTTATCTTGTCCCACGATAACATACAACCTAGGATAATGAGGTAGGGAGAAAGTTGTGATTTATTTACTGTTCCTCTTATTTTGATAATTTCCTCGTTGTGGTTTTTGTTCATAAAGTCGTCCCGGCGTCTTCGATACTTAAAGATAAATAAATAAATAAATATAGAATTAAAATTGTATGCAAAATTAATATATCTGGGCGCATTTTTATATTTGTAATATTTATTACGTTATTGGTTTTTTGTTTTAATTAAGATTGTAGGGTTCAAAATTTTATTTTGTTTGATTAATACGAGCTAGAAATTATTACGCTCACCTTAAAAAAGAAAATGAAATATATCGACCCGAGAAGGTGATAATTACGAACTGCAATGAACATTATAAACTGCCATGCCCATTTATTATAATTGTAATATTTTTTTCTCTTTTTTTACTGTTTAGCCTCCGGAACCACCGTAAGGTATTCCTTGATGTATGAGGATGATATGTATGAATGTGTATAAATGAAGTGTAACTTGCACAGTCTCAGGTAGACCATTCCTGAAATGTGTGCGTAATTGAACCCCAACCATCATAAAATACCGGTATCCACGATCTAGTATTCAAATACGTATAAAGGTGTGCCTTTACTAGGATTTGAACCTTAGAAGTCTCGACTTCGAAATCAGCTGATTTGATAAGTGTTATATTAGAATGTTTTGGATACATCTTTACCTCGAAATAAAATACTAATTTTCTATATAAAATTAAAATTTAGTTTTAATTACGTAACTTAACCGCCTAACTGTGGATAAGTTAGTTCTTTAATCTTTAATTGGTTATTTAATTGATTTTTTTTTGTTGTAGGCATTAAATATCGTGCATCATTTTTTGCAGGAAAAATATCCTCTAAAGAAAGATTTTCTTTCTATTGAACTTTTTTTTTTTGTTATTTCCAATATAAAGATCTGATGTGGACACCACATGACTTTCTTGTACGCCTATTAAATTACATATACACATTTTTTTAAATGAAAAATACATAAAATATTATTTCATTAACTTCTGATATTTTTTCATATCTTTATTTTTATTATTATTGAATTATTATTTATCGTAAAAATGTGTTTTACAATCAGAGGTTAATAATTGTTATTATTATTAGTAAATTAATATAATTAAATTTACAAAAAGGAGAAGATTGGAACCGATGCCCCTTCCCCTTGTAAGATCCAAATATTTCATTAATTAAAATTGTATTTGTCTATAACTCTGGAACCAGTGAAAATAAGTACCACTTATGATATATCGTTGAAAAGCTCTCAATGAGGGATTATTACTACAGTTAAGAAAAAGTCTAAAATTGAAATTATTTTGCTGTTGTGCTTTTTTGGACACTTTTAGTTCAGTCGATTGCAATAAAAAGAGGTGCACAACTAGATATTACAACAGTCCTAAATCCAAAATTTCAACATATTGCTGCTAATCGTTTTTGAGTTATGGGAGATATACGTCCGTACAGACGTCTCGGCGGAACTAGTCAAAATGAATTCAGGAATGGTCAGAAGGGATATTTCCGTTGAAATCTGAATTTTTTTCGCAATCAATATTTCCTTTACTTCGTCCAAGAAAGTAAAAACATCGTAAACCAGTTTATTTTCTAATAATTTTTCATATTTATTACTACTGAAATAAACTATTTCATTTGTGTTAATATTTTATATTTGAACTGAAAAAATATTTAGGTAACTTATCAGTTTTATGTTCTCGAAAAACTAAAAACGTTTTAAGTGTATACAAATAAAATAATGTAAGGATGCCACTACTGAATGCGGTTCATTTCTCTTAGTTAATTCTTAATTTATAATTATAATATAAGTGAATTTATATACTTTTTTGTGATGGAAAATTGTGGTACTGATGGGTCAAAAATATTTATATTCGTGTAAGGTGCGAGCGAATTTTGAAATGAAACCGAGTTATTTTATTTTTTACGAGAATGAAATTTTACATTCGGTCTCGTTTGCTTCGCTTGTTCCGGTAATTAAATCTAATTAATCTGTTAATGATATTCAATTCTAAAACGCCCACTCATCTTTATACATAACCAATATGGAATTTTCAGGTTGCATACATGAGAGATTCGTAATTGCCGAAGCGAGCGGAAGCCTACGCGAAACAGCAATTTATACAATAAAATATCAAATGTAGAATGAAAATTCATAAAAAAATAAATAACCATAACAAACTAACTATAAGAAAAATTAGAAGGTGAGGGCAATTAAGTGAAAAAATCCCTTGAGTGCTCTTTACTATATTGAATCTTTTCTATATCGGTAAGAGTGTTTTGGTTAAGGGGTTATAAACGAGGTACTTAAGAATTTCCTGTATACAACTAGAATTGCATTCCTGATACAGGTGGCGTATTACTCAATATTTATCATTTCAAGGTTACCATTTCACTACCCAATATGTCGATATTCTGAGAAATGGATTCAACGGAAGAGATTTGTTGTATTTTATTTTCGTGGTTTACGAAAAACAGTAATCTACCGTTAAATTTAAGTTGCTGTTTAAGTTAAATATCTACATCTCCCTTCACAAATGAATTTATATTTGGTGAATACAATCTATACTTTCGTTAAACGTGTTGAAGTTTCTTATCGCCGTTCGTTTAATTCAAAAGACCAAATATACATTGTTTTGATTAATTTATTTCAAGTTTCCGCCTTTTATATTCCATTTTAGAAGAATGCGTAAATAAGATGAGATAAATTAACTGAAAAAATCGGAAACATTTGTCAAACATAAAAAAGACCAGTTAATTGATTCAGAAGCTGTAATAACATTGATTCCTTCACTAATTAGACCTATATTGATGAAAGAGTGTGGGTGTAAAACAAGTTATGCCTACTAGATCATCAAGAAGGCAAATTATCTAATGATAATTCAAAGCTCTAAGCGGGATGTTATTGTATAAAATTTTCGTAAAATGTGTAAAGTATTGCCATTGACGTTGTTGAATAAATAAATAAACACACACACACACACACACATATATATATATATATATATTGGTTATTTCATAAAAAATATTAGTTAAAAATTATTTTTAACTACAGGATGATTCAAAGAACGGGAAATTTTGAAAGTTGTGTTGGTAGCCGTGGGCAATTGGTACCACTTGATAAGTGGCTCCAGCCTAACCTAACCTGCCATTTAGTTGTTATGGATCCTTGAAGTGGTGTGCAACGTGCATTTGCAATCAAAGCGTTTTACAAAAACAATGACAGTGTGGAGGGAGCGCGTAGAGAATTTCGCCGTCATTTTAATCTGGGACGGCACGACCGTGTTCTATCAGCACATGCAATTAAAACACGGATATCTTATTTTGAGGAAACTGATTCGGCAATGAAAAAGAAACCTCCAGGCCGTGAGCGAACCGTCCGTACACCACAGAATGTTCAAGCTTTACAAGATGCTGTCACACGAAGTCCGCATCGGTCAATCCGTCGTCTCTCAGCATCTTTACAATTGCATAGTTCAAGTGTTCGAAGAATGTTAGTGAATGACTTGCAATTCCATCCATACAAGTTGCAGATCGTCCAGGAACTGAAACCGAACGATGCAGTTGTGCGAGCACAATTCTGTAATGTAATGCTTCAGAAGATAAATGATAACGAAAAGTTTGTTCACGAACTGTGGATGTCAGACGAAGCGCATTTCCACCTCAGTGGATTTGTTAACAAGCAAAATTTCAGATACTGGGCACAAGAAAATCCTACGCAGCTACACCAGCGTCCGTTGTACAGCCAGAAAGTAACCGTGTGGTGTGCTATGTCATCTTACGGTGTTATAGGGCCTTATTTTTTTGAGGATGACAACGGTCTTGCGATTATAGTGACGTCGGCTCGTTACGTAGCCGTGCTTGAAACCTTTGTTGTGGAACAACAAAAGAGATTTCCACCGATTCTTAACACAACCTGGTTCAACAAGACGGAGCAACGTCACATACTGCACGAATATCGATGGCATCTGTACGCCGGTTGTTTGGACAAGGTGTCATTTCACGAAATGGTGACATTAGATGCCCTACCAGATCGCCTGTTCTCTCAGATTGCGATTACTTTTTGCGGGGTCACCTTAAAAGCAAAGTGTTCCACAGTAGACCTGCTACAACGGAAGAACTGAAGGCAAAGATCCGAGAAGCAATTGCAGAAACGCAGTTGAGATGTTACGTCAAACCATGAACAATTTAACGAAGAGACTTTGTGAGTTTTTACGTAGAAGAGGAGGTCACCTGCAAATGTCATCTTTAAAAAATAAACTAAAATGTATGTATCCTAAAATGGCAACATTTATACAATTACATGAAATAAAATTCATTTTCTAAAAAAAACTTTTCATTATCGTTATTTAATTTTTAAAATATCCCGTTTCTTTGAATCACTCTGTATTAAAAAATTAAAAAGAAAACGGTACGACCGATCATCCCCCTAAAGATATT